>NW_024356249.1:21855449-22232831 GCF_902729225.1 Pteropus medius
TGTTGATGAGCAGAATTAATTTTTTAGCAAAGAGAGTTTGGTGTTGATGAACTCCTTCAGCTTTTTCTTGTCTGAGAAGCTATCTGTCCTTTGGTTCTATATAATAGCCTTACTAAATAATATTGGTAGGAGTCCTTTGCCTTTCATTATGATAATTATTCCTGTCACTTCCTTCTGGCCTGCAAAGTTCTTGTTGAGAAATCAGCTGACAGTCTTATGGGAGCTCTCATGTATGTAACTAGATGCTTTTCTCATGCTGCTTTTAAGATTCTCTCTTTGTCTTTAACCTTTGGCATTTTAATTATGATGTGTCTTGGTGTAGGCCTGTTTTGATTCATCTTGTTTGGGACTTTTTGTGCTTCCTGGGCTTGTATATCCATTTCCTTTGACAGGTTAGGGGAGTTTTTCATCACTATTCCTTCAAATAAGTTTTCCATTCCTTGCTCTTGCACTTCTCCTTCTGGCACCACTATGATGCAAATGTTGATGTTGCCCTAGAGGCACCTTAAACTATCCTCATTTTTTTTTTCTATTCTCATTAGGTGTTTTTTGCTACCTTATCTTCTAAATCGCTGATTTGATCCACTTCTTATCTAATGGTTTTTCTAGAGCTTTGTTTTGTTCTTTCATTTGGAACATGTTTCCTTGTCTCTCCATTTTGGCTGCCTCCCTTTGTTTGTTTTATGTATTAGGTAGGCCTGCTATGTTTTCGATCTTAGTACAGTGGATTTATGCAATAGGTATCCTGTGGGACCTAGTGGTTAATTCCCTGGTCACTTGAACTTGGTGTGTCCCTTGTATGAAATGTGTGTGCTTTCCTTTTGCAGTTGAGCCTTGGCCACTGTTTGCACATCAGTAGGAGGGATTGACCCTTCGACTGATTAGCTGTGAGGATTGGCAGGTGACTACAGTAGGTATAAAGGAAACGTACCTGAGTATAATAAAGGTTATATGTGACAAACTCACAGATAATACCATACCCAATGGCAAAAAGCTGAAAAATTTTCCTCCAAGATCAGGAACAAGATGAAGATTCCATTACTACCACTTTTTAAAAAATTGTGAATAGATGTTTAATGTTTAAATTGCCAAATATTTCTTTTGCTGCATTTATTGAGGTGACTATGTGATTTTTATCTTTGTTTTTTAATGTATGTATGCATATATGTATGTATGCATGTGTGTGTGTGTGTGTATATATATATACATATATATATATATTTACATTGTGTGTTCACCTCCCATAGTTAGATTTTTTTCTGTCATCACTTATTTGACTCTCTTTTTACCCCATCTATCTCCCCACTCCCCAACCCCACCCCTCTGGAAACCACTAGTCTACAGTTCATGTTCATGAGTCTCTGTTTGGACATCCTGTTTATTTGTTGCTTTTAGGTTTATATCCCACATATAAGTGATATAATGGGATTTTCAACTTTTTCTGTCTAGCTTATTTCTCTTAGCATGATTACCTCAAGGTCCATCCATGTTATCGCAAATGGCAGTATTTCTTCTCTTTTTATGATTGAGTAATAGTCCATTGTATATATGTACCACAGCTTCTTTAGCCAATCATCTATCATAGGACACTTCAGTTGCTTCCATGTCTTGGCCACTGTGAATAATGCTGCTATAAACATCGATGTGCAAATATCTTTTTGGATATGAGTTTTCAAGTCTTTGGGTTAAATACCGATAGAGAGATTTCTGGATCATATAGTGGATCAATTATTAGTTTTTTGAGGATCCTCCATACTGTTTTCCAAGGTGGCTGTACCAATTTGCAGCCCCACCAGCAGTGTATGAGAGTTCCTTTTGCTCTGCATTGTTTCCAACATTTGTTACAATTTGTTCTGCTGATTATAGCTATTCTAACAGGAGGGAGATGGTATCTCATTGTGGTTTTGATTTGCATTTCCCTAATAGCGAGCAGTGTTGAGCATCTTTTCAAATATTTGTTGGCCATTTCTATGTCCTCTAGGAAGAAGTGTTTGTTCAGATCCTCTGCCATTTTTTTGATTGGATCACATCGTTATTATTGCGTTGTATGAGTTCTTTGTATATTTTGGATATAGGCCCTTATTGGAGGCATTACTTGCAAATGTATTTTCCCATTTGGATGGTTGTCTCTTTATCTTGTTAATGATTTCTGTTGCTGAGCAGTTTTCTAGTTTGATGTACTCCCATTAATTTATTTTAGCATTTACTTCCCTTGCTCTTGAGGTCAATTTCATAAAATTCTCTTTAAGTCTAAGATCTTTCAGTTTGGTTCCCGTTTTCTTCTATGAATTTTATTGATTCAGGTCTTATATTCAGATCCTTAATCCATTTTGAGATAATTTGGAGTGTGGTAAGAGACAACAGTCTAGTTTCATTCTTTTGCAGGTGGCTTTCCAGTTTTCCCAGCACTATTTATTGAAGAGGCTTTCCTTTCTCCACTGTAAGTTTTTGGCTTTTCTGTCGACAATTATTTGTCCATATAAACATGGGTTTTCTTCTGGAATCTCGATTCTGTTCCACTGGTCCATGAGTCTGTTTTGCTGCAAATGCCATGCCGTTTTGATTACTGTCACTTGTAGCATGATTTGAAGTTGGACAGAGTAATGCCTCCGGCCTTCTTTTTTCTCAGGATGGCTTTGGCAATTCAGGATCTTTTGTGCTTCCATACAAATATGCTGATTTTTCATTCCATTTCTTTTAAAAAAAATTCTGATTGGATTTTGATGGGGATTGCATTAAATCTGTATAATGCTTTAGGTGATGTGGTCATTTTAACTATATGGTTTCTTCCAATCCAAGCACACGGACTATCTTTCCATTTCTTTGTATCTTCTTTGATATCTTTCAATATGGTCTTATAGTTTTCATTATATAGCTCCTTCACCTGTTTCATTAGATTTATTCTCTTTTCTGATTGCACTCGCTAGGACCTCCAATGTTATATTGGATAATAGGGGCAATAGTGGAGAGTATTGCCTTGTTGCTGACTTTAAATAAGATTTTAATATTTCACCATGAAGCATAACATCAGCTCAGGGTTTGTCATATATGGCCTTTATTATGTTAAGGTATTTTCCTTCTATAACAATTTTGTTAGTGTTTTGATTATAAATGGATGCTGTATCTTGTCAAATGCTTTTTCTGAATTTATTGATATGATCATATGATTCTTATTTTTTCATTTGTTTATGTAGTATATCACATTAATCGATTTGCATATGTTGAGCCATTCCTGTGCCTCTGGGATTAAGCCCATCTGATCATGTTTTATGATATTTTTAATATGTTGCTATATTCGGTTCGCTAATATCTTATTTAGGATTTTTGCATCTGTGTTCATGAGAGATATTCGTCTGTAGTTTTCTTTTTTTGTGTCATTTGAATCAAGTTTTGGTATTAGGGTAATATTGGCCTCATAAAATGCTTTAAGACGTATTGCCTCCTCTTTGATTTTTTGGAAGACTTTGAGAAGAATAAGTATTAAATCTTCTTGGAATGTTTGGTAGAATTCACTGGTGAAGTCATCTGGTCCAGAACATTTGCTTTTTGGTAGGTCGTTGATGATTGTTACAATTTCCATACTGCTGATTGGTCTCTTTAGATTTTCCAGATCTTCTTGATTCAGTCTAGAAAGATTTTACTTTTCTAAGTACTGGTCCATTTCATCTAGGTTATTAAGTTTGTTATTATATACTTTTTCATAGTATTCTTGTATGATCCTTTGTATTTATGTGATGTCTGTCCTAATTTCCCCTCTTTCATCCCTGATATTGCTTATTTGTGTCTTTTCCCTTTTTTCTCTAGTGAGTCTAGTGAGCCAGAGGGTTGTTAATTTTATTAACCTTCTTAAAGAACCAGCTCTGTGTTGCATTTATTTTTTCTATTTTTTTTGTTTTATTTTTTATTTCATTTATTTCTGCTCTAATTTTGATTATTTCTTTCCTTCCATTGACTTTATGCTTCATTTGTTCTTCCTTTTATAGATTTTTAAGATGAAGATTTAGATTGCTTATTTGGGCTCATTCTTGTTTATAATGATAGGTCTGTAATGATATAAACTTTCCTCTATTAATGCTCTTGTCATGTCTCAAAAGTTTTGATATGTTGTACTATCATTATCATTCATTTGTATGTATCTCTTGATCTCTCTTTTTGTTTCTTCTCTGACCCAGTTATTGTCCAGTAGTATGTTGTTTTTTCTCAATGTATTTATTGTTCTTCTCGCTTTTTTTTTTTTACAGCTGATCTCTAATTTCAAAGCATTATGATCAGAGAATATGGATGGTATGATTTCAACCTTCTTATATTCATTGAGGCTATCTCTGTGTCCCAGTATGTGGTCAATCCTTGAGAATATTCCATGTGCACTAGAGAAGAATGTATAAGCAATAGTTTTGGTATGGAAGGCTCTGTATATGTCAATTATGTCCATTTGGTCTAATGTGTCATTTAAGGATGTTATTTCCTTATTGATTTTCCGTTTGGTGATCTGTTCTTATCCAACAGTGGGGTATTAAGATCCCCTACTATGTCAGTGTTTTGGTCTATTTCTCCCTTTAGTTCTGTTAGTAATTGCTTTACATATTTCAGGGCTCCCTGATTGGGAGCATAGATATTAAGTGTTATGTCTTCTTGGTACATGATTCCTTTTATCATTATGAAATGTCCCTCGGTATCTTTCTTTACCTTTTTGGTTTTGAAGTTTATTTCGTCAGATATCATTACTGCTACTCCTGCTTTTTTCTGAATGCCATTTGGTTGAAATATTATTTTCCACTCTTTCACTTTGAATCTATAGTTTTCTTTAGAACTGAGATGTGTCTTCTAGATGCAGCATATGGTTAGGTTTTGTTTATTGATCTAATCTGCTAGTTTGTGCCTTTTTTATTGGTGAGTTAAGTCTGTTTACATTTAGGGTGATTATTGAAATATGAGGTATTCTTATAGCCATTTTATTTTTTGCTTTCTGGTCACTCGGTGTTTCCATTGCTTCTTTGTCCTTGTATTTCTGTTTTCTTTATTTTGGTTGGCCTTTGTGGATTTTGCCTCTGGTCCTTCTTGTTTTATGTTATATACTTCAGTCCTGAATCTTTGGCATGTTGTTACCATTATAAGTATGTAAAGGATAGTTATATATGGATGACTGTATATATTTTTTTTTTCTGTGTGTTCCTTATCTCCATTCCTCTTTACGAATTTGGATCTTTGAATCCTCCATTTTCAGTCATTGTTGTCTCAATTTGTTCCTATGTATGCTTAACGTTCATTACTGATGACTAGGCTCTGCTGCCATCTGTGTGGAGTTTATAGCACTCCCGGGCAGGGCTGTTCAGGGAACTCGCCACACCTTCTCCCTCCCCGCTCTGCCTACAGGAAGCTCCAGGGGCCACGAGAGACAGCTTCTTTATTTCTCCCTGTCCACCACCCAACACCTGGGGTTCTGACTAGTGGTGGCTCTTATGTGCAAATCCCATGCTCAGACATGCTGGTATGCAGTTTGCTTGTATTTTGTTGAGTTTTAGATATTAAGTTTATTGTTGTTTCAAAGGAAGAGATCTGAGGATGTCTCTCACTCTGCCATTTTTCTCCAAAACTTCTATAATCCTTTTAATGTGTTGTCAAATTGGTTTGATAATATTTTGATGAGTATTTGCATTAATGTTGATCAGAGAATTTGCCCCGTAATTTTCTCTTCTTTCATAATGTCATTGTCTGGCTTTGATATCAGGATAATTTTGGCCACATGGAATAAGTTTGAAAGGATCCATTTCTCTTCAATTTTTTGAAAATTTTGAAAAGGATAGGTATTAATTTTTTTTTCAAATGTTTGGTAGAACCTAAAGCCATCTGGTGTTGGACTTTTGTATGTTGGGCATTTTTTGATTAGTGATTCAATTTTGTTACTAGTAATCAGTCTGTTAAGATTTTCTGTTTCTTCTAGGTTCAGTCTTGGAGGCGTGTATACTTTTAGATATTTATCCATTTCTTCTAGTTTGTTCAATTTGTTGGCATGTAATTTTTTTAGTATTTTTTTATGATCCTTTGTATTTCTATCACGTCAGTTGTCACTCCTTTTTTCATTTCTGATTTTATTTATTTAGGCCCTCTCTTTTTTTCTTAATGAGATTGCTTAAAGTTTTATTAATTTTGTTTGTCTTTTCAAAAATCAGCTCTTAGTGACCCATAGATTTTGGAGAGTTGTGTTCTCAAGGTATTTTCTAATTTACTTTTGATTTTTTGATTGACCCATTGGTTGTTATGCAGGACTTTGTTTAATCTCCATGTATTTGCATTTTTTCATTTTCTTCTCATAATTAATTTCTAGTCTCATACCATTGTGGTTGGAAGTGATATTCAACATGATTTTAATCTTCCTGAATTTACTGAGATTTGTTTTGTGGCCTAACATGTAACCTATTCTGAAACATGTTCCATGTGCACTGGGAAAGAATATTTATTCTACATTTTTTGTTTTGAATATATTAAGTTTATCTAGAATAATATGTCTTTAAAGGCCGATGTTTTCTTATTTACATTCTGTCAAGATGACCTGTCTATTAATGTAAGTGGGATATTAAATCCTCAACTATTATTGTATTACTGCTTATTTCTGCCTTTATGTCCATTGAGAAGCTCTCCACTTGTCAATAGAATGTTTTATGAGGAAATGAGTAGGCATAAAAGTGAACTTGCGTTACCATACTTGTGCATTTCACAACTATATGGTAAAAATATTTTTGTCATCTCCTTGAAATGAAACAAAATTAGAAGACAGATGGAAGTTTCACTTTTTCTCTGATGTGGTGAATTAATACAATTAAAATAAGTGATGTGCTTACATTGATTGACTTACTAAAAAGGGAAGCCTTGATAACAACAATAAGTATATTTAAAATACCAATAAACATTTATAGAGTTTCAACATTAAAGGGAAAAAACAACTGGCTGAATAAAGAGAGAAGGGAAAGTTTATTCAGTAGATTTCTAACTACTAGTGAGATGTTCATTTGAGAACACAGCTATAGCTTAATTTAATAAAAAACAAACATTAATGTTTACTAAAATAGAAATACTGAAAAGAGAGCCTTAACATGAGAAAACTAAATAAATTACGCAGTACCAACTGAAATAAAGGATTTTTAAAAAATTTCTAGCGTTAACATAGAAAATGAGGTTTACTGATCACGACGATAAGTCCTAATTATTAATGAAAAACTAAATACAAAATTTTATTTAGGTATGTATGCATATATTTATTTTTATTGCAGTGACATTGATTAACAAAATCCAATAAGTTTCAAGTGTATAATTCAACAGTAAGTCTTGTATATATTACACTATATGTTTACTACCCATAGTTAGATTTCTTTCTGTCACCATATATTTGACCCCCTTTACCCCAACCACCCCCCAAAACAAAATTTTAATAAATGAACAATTATTAAGGTGGGATGAATTCTAGATACTTAAAGTGGTGTCTTAAAAGGTGGCGTATAAAACTTCAAGTGTATTTCAAGTGTCAGAAATTTGTGTGTATAAATGAAATATGTAAAGCCTTTTTCCTTTAATAATGAGAATATTAAAAATAATCGTCTTGGATATTTACACAATCTCTTCAATTGTACAAACTACAGTACTAGGTGTAAACTATAAAGCTTGTTGGCATGTAATTTTTTTAGTATTTTTACTAAAATACTAAAGTTAGAAAATCTGATAAGCTTTAGAGCTTTGTTTGAGATTTCTTCCTTCACTTGGTTAAGCCAGAGAGACTTCCTGGGCCCTCAATCCCATCAACATGTAGATTTAAAAAAAAAAAATAGTCATGTATAATTGAATTTCATTTATTAATTATCTGAAATTAAAAAATATATATATTTTATTTAATATAAGTACATTTCAACATGTCTACTGTTGTAAGGGAAATCCAATAGACTTTAAATTAAAAATTGAGCAAAACAAAACTGAAGCATGATTTTATAAAAATACATTTCCAAATCAGTTTAACTTTCTTCTCTTAAGAAATATTAAAACATTTTCATAAATTCCTAAAAAGTGGATATTTATATAGTTTGAGAATAGCTTTAATGTGTACATAAAATAAAAGAAACTACTTCACTGAATGTAGTGAACATAAATCTATTTTAAACATATGAATATGTTGCAATGACCTCTTTCTACATTATCTATTTAGTAAGCAATAAAACCATCTAATGCCTTTGAGTTCATATATTTGTCTTTATACTTATGAAAAAGTTAAAGGTACCAATATCAGTGATTAAATGAGCCTGGTGCAGAAAACTAATTTATAGGTACATCAAATAAGTAAAATATTGTTTACAAAAGTAGTATGATTGTGGGTAGAATTCTTTTCAATAAGCTGGTAGAATTTTCTTCCTCTTTTAAGTTCTTAATTTATTATTTCACATCAGGGGTAAAGATGTTACTGATCACTTTCTCTCTTATTTTTCACAAACTCCAAAATAAAATCTTTATGAAATGGAACTCAAAATTTCTATTTCTCTTATAATAGTTTTTTGGAGGAAGCAGATGAATCTTAAATTGATAGTGATAGCAAAGGTTCTATCTGCCCACAAATATGCTATTAAAGCCACTTTGGGGACACCAATTTCTTTGTATTTTCCAAGTCATCGAAAACAGGACCAAAGGCTGAGTTATGTGCTCTGCTAAGTGGAACAATTTTGTTCACATGCACCGATGCCTCGTTTGTAGGAAACCACAATGCCATCAAAGCAAAATACATAAGGAATAGATTTATTTTACAACTTAGCTTAAAAACAATAAAGACAAGGCCTTTTGGTTTCATATGTTTAATTTGTTTTAACCAAATGTTAAGAACTGTATTGTTCAATGGTCTTTATCATGTTTAATGACCATGAAAGATAGAATACAGGCAATGCCTTCTCTTTATCTATTTAATAGAAGAATTTAATTCATGACACTCAATTTAAACACACTATTCAATTCAGTAACTATTTTTTTTATAATTTCAGAAAGATTATGTTCTTGAAAAAAATGTTAAAACATGGTAAAAATATACATCATCAGAATAATAGCTCTTTAAAGAAGAAACATCATCTGGTTAAACTTTTTTCTTATGCAAATAAGAAAAATGCCACTCCAAAAGAAGAATAGATTTATCTAATTACATGCAAATATAATTTCACTTATATGTGGAATCTAAGAAACGAAAAGAACAAAATAATCAAAAACAGGCTCACTAATATAGAGGACAATCTGGTGATGGCCAGAGAAGAGGGGCGTTGAGAGGCTGGGAGAATGGGTGAAAGGCAAAAAAATGGTCACAGGGATAAGGAGTCTGGCATAAGGAATGCGGTTAGCATTAATGTAATGGCTAGGTGGAGAGCCAGAGGAGAGAAAGAGTAATTAGGGGGATCATTTTATAAACTATATATATGTCTAACCATTGTACTGTATATTTGAAACTAATAATAAAATTAATTTGTTTAAAAAGCAAAGCTGTTTAATTCTGTGACCACTGTTCTTTTTATTATACTTCATTGACTTTCCTGTACAAGTTAGTAAGCAAACAATAAAATTCAATGATTGCTCTCTTGGATCTCTAATATCCATTCTAAAGTCACATTTTCATATAAACTAGTAATTTGAGAAAAAAATGAACTAGTAAATAAGGTCAACTTAAGTTAAATGTGTAGTTTTCTGTGTGATGTTTTTGAGAATTACTGAAGGAGCTCACAGTCCAAAAATTTATTCTCCATGTCTGATGGTATATGAATATACTATCATTATAGTCTTAGAGATTAAGGCATTATTGAAAAAGGTTCTAGTTGATATGAAAATTTGTTTATGCCCATTACAGAACACACCTGGAAATATGGTATCTAGATGGGACCCATTACATAGTACCAAGAGTGCAGCATAAAAATTCTAATCATGGTGCATAGTATCCATGGAGCTTTAATACAGGTTGATAGCTAAAATCAGGAGCAGAAAGTGGGAGTGCGGGGTGGGGAGAAGGGGATAATTCAACCAACAGAATAAGGCACTGGGTACTCAAGGTTGATTGGCATAAAGGAAAAATCAGAGGATGTTGAATAAAACTATTTACCTTACTACTTTGCCTAGAGCCATCAGCACTATTACTTATATTTTAAGCTTCTATCCATGAAAGCATGTGTTTTTCAAATTGTGTCTTAGTCCTCTGTTCCATAGTATATGTAGGGATAGTTTTTAGTCAAAACTTTTTGATATATAACCATTCCAACTTGCTTTTTTTTTTTTTTTTTTTGAAAAGATCTAAAAAAACAAAGGCTTGGGATCTAAACATTTTTCTATAGAGTTGCAATTCCTTATTAGATGTGTATGTGGTGAACTACCTTTAAAACACTGACAACTTAAGTTCCCTTATTTGTAATCCCATCTTTCTCTCCCACAACTTGATTTCCACTAATATTTCACAAGTGATCAGAGACTGTAACAGGATACCACCACACGGATGAGGTAAAATCAAGCCCTCCTCTTCTGGCCCAAAAGTATTAAGTGAAGAATAGAAAAAGAGAAGAGAGAGATAGCAAGTAATATATAGAGGTTCATTTTAAAAAAGACAGAATTTACCTTTTGTGCACTTCTCTTGTTTTGCTTGTATTGAGGACAAGACTAAGAAGGTCTCTGATCTTAGAAGGAGCAGCTCAAAGCAGCTGCTTTGTGCACCAGCAGGTTTGTGTTGGGATTTACTAGGCCATGGGTAGGATAGAGGAAACAGCAGAGATTCAATAGGTACAAGGCCAGATGAGATGAGAGAAGGCTGGCAGTCTCTGACCAGGCCAAGGGAGGCCAGACCAGATGTGTATACTGATCTCCAAGTTCAGTCCATGTGTTTTCAGGCTGATCAGAGACCAGGTAGATAAAAAACATAGCATGGTCCAAAAAAACCAGATGACTCCATGGAGATTGCCTGTTCCCCTACTGCAGCAAGAATATAGTCAGTTCTCCACATTCCCTAAAGATTAATAAAGGGAAAGATATAGAAACTCGTGGAGGGTAGAGCAAATATATGAATAAAACAAAATGAAAACTAAAGGGACCACTTAAATGACTTCCTTGGACTAAATTGTAAACTGAATTGGCTATGTATTTTTTTTTCTTTTCTTGCTATACAGATAATTTACATGAGTGAGGTGTGAGTAATTTTGTAATACTCCTATATTTACATGCGCAGTCAGTTTGACTATAGATTCACAGAACCAGATTCTATCTCTATTGTTTAATTTTAAAAAGTTATTACATTAATTTACGTATTTTGGCCTCTCAATGCAATCCTGGAATGATTTCATTACTAATAGAAGACAAGGAATGGAGGTAAAGTGTATTTAATTTTACCTATTTAAATTTCTTTTGTTTACATAAACATTAAAGCAGGTATTATTAAAAATAAATTCTGTAGATCAGAGATTCTTAAACTTTTTAGTTCATAGTACTTTTGGAGTCTCAGTAACTTTAAAAAAAAAAGTCACCAGGACCAAAATAAACAAATCAAAAATATTGAAAAAAAAAAAGTAACAGTTATCTTTATTATTAAATACTTAGGTCCAACAACTTAATAAACTTTTATGCCCTACCAAATTATTGTTATTTGATAAAATCATGCACAAAAATTTGAAAGAAAATTTTTAAATTTTATCTTTTAATAACTGTAATTACTAAGGAGATGTGTATGCCTACTGACACTGCATAATTTCTCGAACCATGCAATCAGATTGGATATGCCAGTCACCCTGCTTTTCTTTCCATTTTGATTTTTTCATATTATGTGCTTTTAAATCACAGCTACTGATAAAAGCCGAACTTTGCAAAGACGTAATTTTAATTTAAAAAATTTAGTGTAATCTAATGTTAGAAACTGTGAAGTACCTCAAGCTAGTATTTCATGCAATGTTTGATAGTTATTGGGTATCACTCCGTTTCCATTAAAAAGCTAATATATACATGTTGCCTCTGTGAGTTTGCTGTGATGCTTTGACACATTGGTTCCTAGTGTGAGAACCACAGGTATAGAAGTTATATTCTTTTATTCCAGTGATGTAAAGTGGATAAGAACAGTGGGATTAATATTATTTATGACATTTTTAGAACGATGTTTGGCACTTAGTGACTACCTAATAAATGTTACCTATTACAATTACTATTTTTAAGTTAGATTTTTACCTAATGGAAACAAGCGTGTTTTAGTGATTAAGTACCTCTCGCTGCTCCTTATTCAAGAATCTCGCAGTACTTTGTTCATGTACCTACTATAGCAGTTTTATATAATAAAAATTTATTTATGTCTGACTATACTTGCAAGCAGCTCAAGGGCAAAGATCTTCTCATTCATTTGACATCCAAAAGCCTCGCATGTTACCTGGTATAAAAACATGTTTAATAAACATCTATTGAGGCTTCTGGTCAAGATGGTGGTGTAGGTAAGTGCTGTGCTTGCCTCCTATCAAAACTACATCAAAATTACAACTAAACTACAGAACAGCTATCACTGGGAGTTGCCTGAGGACTAGCTGAATAGAAGACCTACAACTGGGGACACATAGATGAGGCCACCTGGAGACCGATAGGAGGAGCAGAGATGCAGAATGGACTGGTCCCATACCCATGTACAGTGGTTGAGAATCAGGAGAAATATTTTGGCTACAGAAGTCCCCTCAAAGAAACTAGGAGTCCAGGCCCCACACCAGGCTTCCAGACAGTATTCCAGTGCCAGTAAAGGAAGTCCCCACAATTTCCACTGTGAAAACCAGTGGAGATGGTGGCTGAGTGAGACGGAAGGCAGCTGGAATTGCAGACATTCCTCTTAAGGAAACTGTGTGAGAGCTTGCTCACTGATGGACTCACTTGCTCTCAGCTTCAGCACTGAGACAGAAGCTTGAAAGATGCCAGAGACATACAAGAGAGAACTGACTTGTCTGGCTTCAGGGTGAGGGCTGGATGGCAGCTTCCTCCCAGACAGAAGTGCTCACAGAATCCATTGTGTCTTTGTTGATTCTCCCTCTCCCCATTTCCTGGCATGCAGATATCTGAGTCTCCATCAACCTGTTTAATACTGGTTGCCCTGCCCAGAAGGTTCTGTGAGAGCCCGCCCCACCTAACTTGTGGACCCACTCAAGCAACTTCCAGTAGCTTTCTCATACACCTAGCCTGTCTGGGTCCTTGCTGTGGACTTTCCTGAAATTCCTCAAAGGTTTGAAAAATCTAAATAAGCTGCATTTAGCCTTGGCATGTCCCATACCTCTTCCTAAGCAGCCTCAAGTCCAGCACTAGGGACAGCTGCTTTAGGCCTCTTGAGGCACCTCCAAGCCCAGCACAGGGAGCAGCCATTGGAGGATTGTTTGAAGACTCTTGCCAGGTGGCCTGGGGCATGTTACAGACTGTGGCTGAACCTGGCCTGTGATGCAGTCCCTCCCAGGAGGTCCCAAAGCTGGCACGCCTAATGGCCTACTTAGAACAAAGTAAGAACACTACCCAGGGCTGCATTCAAAAACAACACACTCAAGGGGAAGACTAGACAGGCACCAGAGCCCTGTTACACAGAATATTGCTTCATAGGGGTATCCCCTTACTGGTCAGTCCTCACAGCCAATCAGCCCAAGGGTCAGTGTCTCCCATTGACATGACAACAGCAACGAAGGCTCAACTACACAGGAGAGAATGCACACCCATACGAGGAACACACCTGAAGAACCTGGCTCAGATGTCCAGGGAAGACTATGCCACTAGGCCCCACAGAATATCTACTTCATAAGGTTACTCTGCTAAGAGACATAGCAAGAGACATAGCAGCCTTACCTAAAGCATTGAAACAAACATAGGGAGGCAGCCAATACAGGGAAAGAAAAAAACATATCCCAATTGAAAGAAAACAAAAAGAATATAATAATAGAAATGAGGAATACATTAGAAGGAAAAAAACCAGTAGATTAGATGAAGAAGAGGTTCGAATTAGTGATTTAGAAGATAATGTAGCAGAAAACACCCAATCAGAACAGCAAAAAGAAAAAAAAATCTTTAAAAAATGAGGATAGTTTAAGGAACCTCTGGGACAATATCAATGTTTACATCATAGGGGTGCCAGAAGGAGAAGAACAAGAGCAAGGAATGGAAATTTTATTTGAAGAAACAATGATAAAAAACTTCCCTAACTGTCAAAGGAAACACAGAGAGTCCCAAACAAGATGAACCCAAAAAGCCCAAGCTAAGACACTTTATAATTAAAATGCCAAAGGTTAAAGACAAAGAGAGAATCTTAAAAGCAGCAAGAGAAAAGCGTCTAGTTACCTACATGGGAGCTCTCATAAGACTGTCAGCTGATTGTTTATTAGAAACTTTTCAGGCCAGAAGAGATTAGCATGAAAAATTCAAAGTCATGAAAAGCAAGAACCTACAAGTAAAATTAAACTACCCAGCAAAGCTATCATTTGGAATCGATGGACAAAAAGCTTCCCAGACCAAAAAAAAAAGCTAAAGGACTTTCTCATTACTAAACTAGTATTACATGAAATGTTAGAGGAAATTCATGAAGAGGAAGGAGAAAGAAGGAAAAGGAAAAAGGAAGAAAGAAGAATGAAGAAGAAAGAAACAGAAAAAAATAAAAATATGAATAATAAAATGATAATTATTACATATCTATCAACAACTTTAAATGTAAATGGATTAAATGCTTCAATCAAAAGATAGGGTGACTGAAGAGATCGAAAATGAGACTCTCACATATGCTGCCTACAAGGGACTCACATGAATTTAAAGACATACACAGACTGAAAATAAAGGCATGGAAGAAGTATTTCATGAAAATGGGAGGTAGGAAACTAAGGTAGCAATATTTATACCAGGTAAAATAGACTTTAAAACAAAGGCTATAACAAGAGACAAAAAAAGACTAGTAGTTCCACTTCTGCATATTAAAAAAAAAAAAACTACTTCAAAGGAACATGTAAATTCATATGTTCATTGCAGCATTATTTACAATAGCCAAGATATGGGGGCGACATGGGTGTCCATCAACAGATGAAGGATAAAGAAGAGTTGGTACATATGTACAATAGAATACTACTCAGCCATCAAAAAGAATGAAGTCTTGCCAACATGTATGATCCTAGAAGGTATTGTGCTGAGTGGAGTAAGTCAGATAAAGATAAATGCCATATGATCTCACTGACATGTGGAATCTAAAAATCAAAATAAACAAACAGAAATAACCTTATAGATATAGAGAATATTTTGATGGTTATCAAATAGGAGGGGGATTGGGGGTATAGAAGAAAAAGAGGAAGGAATTAAGAAGTATAAATTGTTAGTTACAAAATAATCGTGGGGATGTAAAGTATAGCAAAAAAGAATATAGTCAACAATATTATAATAACTATGTACGGTGTCAGATGTGTACTATTTTTCTGAGTGATCACTTTGTAAGTTATATAAATGTCTAATCATCATGTTGTACACCTGATTAATTTAATATTGTATGCCAACAGTAATTGAAAAGTAAAAAAAAGTTATTAGAAAAACATGTATTGAATGAATGTTTGATCAAATGCGGCACAGTAATCCCCAGTGGTACTGAACATTGAGTTATAAAAAAACGTGACATATTTAATTATCCAAAACCACTTGATGTTGTAGTGGATATTTTCTTGAAGAGTTTTTGATCTTAGACTAGGAGGCCTGACTTAAGATGGTATGTCATTGTGGTTTTGATCTGCATTTTTCTAATACTTAGTGGTGATGAGCATCTTTTCATATGTTTGTTGGCCATTTGTATGTCTTTTTGGGAGAAGTGTCTGTTTAGGTCCTCTGCCCATTTTTTGACTGGATACTTGTTTTTTGTTGTTATTGAGTTGTATGAGTTCCTTGTATATTTTGGATATTAGGCCTTTATCAGAGGTGTTGTTTGCAAATATATTTTCCATTCACATGGTTGTCTCTTTACCTTGTTGACGATTTCTTTTACTGTGCAGAAGCTTTTTAGTTTGATGTAGTTCCATTCATTTATTTTAGCTTTTACTTCCCTTGCCTTTGAGGTCAAATTCATAAAATCCTCTTTAAGTCCAAGGTCCTTGAGTTTCATTCTTGTGTTTTCTTCTATGCATTTTATTGTTTCAGGTTTTATACTCAGGTCCTTAATCCATTTTCAGTTAATTTTGGTGCATGGTGATAGACAACAATCTAATTTCATTATTTTTTCAGGTGACTTTTCAGTTTTCCTAGCACCATTTATCGAAGAGGTTTTTTTCCTCCATTGTATGTTTTTGGCTTTTTTTTGTTGAAAATTATTTGCCTGTATAAATATGGGTTTACTTCTAGACTCTCGATTCTGTTCCACTGGTCCGTGTGTCTGTTTTGCTGCCAATACCATGCCGCTTTGATTATTGTTGCTTTATAGTATAATTTGAAGTCAAGCAAAGTGATGCCTCCAGCCTTGATTTTTTCTTCCCCCGCTCAGGATAACTTTGGCAATTCGGATTCTTTCGTGCTTCCATACAAATCTGATGATTTTTTGTTCTATTTCTTCAGGAAATGCAAATGAGGTCTTGATGAGGATTGCATTAAATCGGTATAATACTTTAGGTAATATGGTCATTTTAACTATATTGATTCTTCCAATCCAAGAACATGGAATATCTTTACATTTCTTGGTATCTTTTTTGATTTTTTTAAAAGGGTCTTGCAGTTTTCATTATATATGTCCTTTACATGATTCATTAAATTTATTCTTATGTCTTTTATTCTTTTGTTGCAAGTCCATAAGGAATTATTTTACCTACTTCTTTTTCTGATGCTTCATTATTAGATTATAAGAACGCTATGGATTTTTGAACGTTGGTTTTATATCCAGAGACATTACTTTATTTGCTTATTGTTTCTAGTAGTGTTCTGTGGAGTCTTTAGGCTTTTCTTTACAGAGACTCATGTCATCTGCAAATAGTGACAGTTTGACTTCTTTGTTTCCTATTTGGATGCCTTTTATATCTTTTTCTTGCCTGATGGCACTTGCTAGGATATGCATTGTTTTATAGAGTAACAGTGGCGATAGTGGACAGCCTTGCCTTGTTCCTGATCTTGAAGAGAAGTTTTTTCACCATTAAATATAATGTTGGCTGAGAGTTTGTCATATATGGCCTTTCTTATGTTAAGATACTTTCCTTCTATACCAATTTTGTTAAGTGTTTAGGTCATAAATGGATACTGTATCTTGTTGAAGGCTTTTTCTGCATCTATTGTTACGATCATATGATTCTTAGTTTTAATTTGTTTATGTGGTGTATCACATTAATCGATTTGTGTATGTTGAACCATTCCTGTGCCCCTGGGATTAAGCCCACTCAATCGTGGTATATAATCTGTTTAATATGTTGCTGTATTCTGTTCGCTAGTATCTTATTTAGGATTTTTGCATCTGTTCATGAGAGATATTGGTCTGTAGTTTTCTTTTCTTTTCTTTCTTTATTTTTTATTTTTATTTTTCTGTGTGTGTGTGTGTGTGTGTGTGTGTGTGTGTGTGTGTGTGTGTGTGTGTGTGTGTGTGTTATCTTAACCAGGTATTTATTGATATCAGGGTAATATTGGCCTCATAAAATGAGCTGGGAAATATTGCCTCCTCTTCGATTTTTTGGAAGACTTTGAGAAGAAATCAGTATTAAATCTTCTTGGAATGTTTGGTAGAATTCACTGGTGAAGCTATCTGGCTCTGAACTTTTACATTCTGGTAGGTTTTTGATGATTGTTTCAATTTCCTTACTGCTAATCAGTCTATTTACAGTTTCCACATCTTCTTGATTCAGTCTAGGAAGATTGTATTTTTCTAAGCACTGGTCCATTTCATCTAGGTTATTACATTTGTTATTATACACTTTTTCATAGTATTCTTGCATGATCCTTAGTATTTCTGTGATGTCAGTCGTAATTTCTCCTCTCTCATCCCTGATTTTATTTGTATCCTTTCTCTTTTTTCTTTTGTGAGTCTACGCAGGGTTTTGTCACTTTTATTAACCTTCTCAAAGAACCAACTCATTGTTGCATTTATTTTTTCTATTTTTTTGTTGTTGTTGTTTTCTATTTCACTTATTTCTGCTCTAATTTTGATGATTTCTTTCCTTCTGCTGACTTTAGGCCTCATTTGTACTTCTTTTTTCTAGTTTTTCAAGATGAAGCAGTAGGTTATTTATTTGGCTCATTCTTGTTTTGGGAGATAGGCCTATAATGATATGAACTTTCCTCTTATGACCACTTTTGCCATGTCCCACAAGTTTTGATGTGTTGCACTACCATTATTCCTCTCTATGTATTACTTGATCTCTTTTTATTTCTTTCCTTACCCAGTTATTCTTCAGTAGCATGTTGTTTAATCTCCATGTATTTGTGGTTTTTCCTGATATTTTTTGCAGTTGATCTCTAGCTTCTAAGTATTATGATCAGAGAATATGGTTGGTACAATTCTAACCCTCTTATATTTGTTGAAGCTATCTCTGTGTCCCAGTATGTGGCAATTCTTGAGAATGTTCCATGTGCACTAGAGAAGAATGTACAAGCAGCTATTTTGGGATAAAAGGCTCTGTATATGTCAATTATGTCCAGTCAGTCTAATGTGTCATTTAAGGATATTATTTCTGCATTGATTTACCGTTTGGATGATCTCTCTATATCCGACAGTGGAGTATTTAGGTCCCCTACTACGATAGTGTTTTGATCTCTTTCTCCCTTTAGTTCTGTTAGTATTTGTTTTACATATTTCAGGGTTCCCTGATTGGGAGCATAGATATGAATAAGTGTTATGTATTCTTGGTGCATGATTCCCTTTATCATTATGAAGTGTCCCTCAGTATCTTTCTTTACCTTTCTGATTTTGAAGTTTATTTTGTCAGATATCAGTACCCCTTGTCCCACTCTTCTCTGAATGCCATTTACTTGAAATATCATTTTCCACCCTTTCACTTTGAGTCTATATTCATCTTTGGAGCTGAGATGTGTCTCCTGGACACAGCATATGGTTTTGTTTTTTGTTTCATTCTGCAACTCTGTGTCTTTTTATTTGTGAGTTCAGTCCATTTACATTTAGGGTGATTATCGAAATATGAGGTCTTCTTATAGCCTTTTTATCTTTTGCTTTCTGGTAGCTCAGTGTTTCCATCGCTTCCTTTTCCTTATGTTTCTGTGTTCTTTATTTTGGTGGGCTTTTGTGGCTTTTGCTTCTGGTTCTTCTTGTTTTATGTTATATACTTCAGTTCTGAATCTTTGGTGTGTGGTTACCATTATGAATATGTAAAGGATAGTTATATATATTCAGTCATCCATTTTCTTCTGTGTGTGTCTTATCTCTTTTCCCCTTTGTGAATTTAGATCTTTGAATCCTCCCTTTTTCAGTCATTGTTATCTCAGTTTGTTTCTATGTATGCTGAACATTCATTACTATTTTGCTATAGCTATTCTCTTCTTATTATTTAAGCTTACAATGCCTTGTTCTTAGTATGGGCTGCACTCTCTGCTTCTATTTGCTTGATAGTCACATTACTCCTAATTATGTATATTTTTTTAATTTTGTTTTAGGTGAACTGACCCTTTCAGAATTTCTTGTAGTGCAGGCCTTGTAGTGGAGAATTCCCTCAATTTTTGCATGTCGACTAAGGTCTTAATTTTTCCTTCATATCTAAAGGAGAGCTTAGCTGGATACATTATTAGCGGCTGGTAGTTCCTTTCACTTAATAGTTTAAATATTTGATTCCATTCCTTTCTGTTTCGTAAGGTCTGCGCTGAGAAGTCCGATGATAATCTAATGGGTTTTCCTTTATACGTTACCGTTTTCTTTTCTCTGGCTGTCCTAGAATTCTATATTTCTCTTTGATTTTTGATAACTTTAATAAATGTGTCCTGGTGAAGGCTTTTTTAGGTTGAGATAATTGGGTGTTCTGTTGACTTCTTGAAGTCCAAGTTCCAGTTTATTCCTTAGATTTGGGAAATTCTTGTCCACTAGTTGTCTGAAAATGTTTTCTAGTCCCTGTTCCTTTTCTTTGCCTTCAATAATGGCCATTATTCTTATGCTTCCTCTCTTGATGGTATCAGCTAGTTTTAGTATTTCTCTTTCATTAATTTTCATTCTTCGGTTTCTGTCTTCTTCCTTCTGATTTATTTCTAGATTTCTGTCTTCGATATCATTGGTATTTTCTTCCTTTTGGTCGACTCTATTTCCCAGCTTGCTATTTCGTTTTTTCATTTTTCAGCTCTTGCCGTGTGGTGTTTGTTTGTTT
Organism: Pteropus medius; assembly: GCF_902729225.1. Classification (NCBI taxonomy): domain Eukaryota; kingdom Metazoa; phylum Chordata; class Mammalia; order Chiroptera; family Pteropodidae; genus Pteropus; species Pteropus medius. The sequence continues at coordinate 21,875,738 of NW_024356249.1, forward strand.
TATCTCCAGAAGTTCTATTTGGTTCTTTTTGAGGGTTTCAATCTTTTTCCTGTGCTCATCTAGCTGTTTTTTCAGCTCCTAGAAATGTTTATTTGATTTGTTTTTGTTCTCATTGAGTTTTTTTCAGAAGTACCATCCTGAATTCTCTATCACTTAAGTTGCATATTTCTATGTCTGTAAGCTCATTTTCTGGAGATTTTTCTTTTTCTTTCTGCCTTTTCACTTGGTTGTTTATGGTGTTTAACAGACTATTTCTCCCCCTGGGCATTAATGGAAGTCTATTCTGTTGTTTTTCCAGAAAGAAGATTTATTATATAAAGGTTTCTCTTTACCCTGCTACAAAGTAGGTGTTTTTGTTGTGGTTTCCTATAGGTAGCGTCTAAGCCTCTTGGATCCTTGCTTTAAATAGAGCCTACCGTCTTTTATTTTCTTGTAGATTTTAATCACACTCGCTACTTTCAGTTTCAGTCCCTGTTAGTGTTAGCAACAGTTTTGCTATCATTTGCTCAGATTCCTGTGCGGCTCTGCAGTGATCTGTCTTGGCTGATATGAGGGTAGGAGCATTCTGGGTTGGAGGTTGGAGGCTGTGGCTCAGTCTCGGTTTTGCAACTGGCAGCGGCAGAAACCAACTGTTGTTTCTCTGGTGGTCTCATCCCACTTCTCTGCTTTCTGCTTTCTGATGACTGAGCCCTGATGCAGGTTGTGTAGAAAAGTCCCAGCACTTCCAAGCAGGGCTATTCATGGAAGTTGCTGCACCTTCTCCCCTCCCCCTCCTTCTACAGGGAGATCCAGAGGCTGAGAGAGGTAGCTTCTGTCTCCACAGCTGTTGCTCAGATTCCCCTGGGTCTCCACTGTGATGGGTCTTGGAGAGTATGGGGGGAGAGGCCCTCTGGGTTAGGGGTTGAGTGCTGCAGCTCAGCCTCGGTTTTGTAACCGGGGCTGGTAAAAATCAGCTATTGTTTCTCTGCTGTCCCGTCCTACTTCTCTGCTTTCTGCCCTGATGACTGAGCCCTGCTGCTGGCTGCATAGAAAAGTCCTGGCACTCTCGGACAGGGCTGATCAGGGAAGTTGCCACACCTTCACCCCTTCCCCTCCTACTGCAAGGAACTCTGGCAGCTGCAAAAGGCAGCTTCTTTATTTGTTCCTGTCCACCGCCTGACACTCAGGTTTCTGACCTGTGGTAGCTCTTATGCGCAGATCCCATGCTCAGACGTGCTGGTGTGCAGTTTGGGTGTTTTTTGTTGAGTTTTAGATGTTCAGCTTATTGTTGTTTCAAGGGGAGAGATCTGAGGACGTCTCTCACTCCGCCATGTTTTCACAATAATGTGGGGGTTTTTGTTTGTTTGTTTGTTTGTTTTTTACGTTTCTCTTAATTCTTACTCACAGCGCCTAAAAAAGAGTAAATAACATTATTGTGTATGGTTTCTGGGTACACAGAAATTACCAATTTTGTAATTGGTGTAGTTTTTTTCTTTAAATTACTAAACATTGTCCATATATCCTAGAAAATGAATAAAATGGTAAACTCAAAACAATACCTAATATAGACTTAAAGTATTACCATGAAAATAGTATTCTACGGGTATGAGTTTATTCTGACTTAATGTTATACTGTTACAAAAATAGTTATTTTCTAAACATTAAAAATATCTACTTTTTTTCCAGTCAAATACCTTTAACACATTTTTTATTTTCACCTTTTGTTTTTAAAACATTAGTAATTCATACTGGTCAAGATGGCGGAGTGGGTAAATGCTGTGCTTGCTTCATCTTGTGACCACACCAAAATTACAACTGAACTACAGAACAACCACCATTGAGGATCACCTGAAGTCTAGCTGAATGAAAGACCTATAACTAAAGATACACAGAAGAAGCCACATTGGGACTGGTAGAAGATGCAGAGATGTTGATCGATCTGGTTGTCATACCTACGTGTGGCTGTTAAAAATTGGGAAGGGTATTTCAGCTGTAGAGGTCCCCCCAGAAGAATGATGGATCCCAGCCCCACACTAGGTTCCCTAGCCCAAATTTCCAATGCTGAGAAGTGAAGTCCCCACAACTTCTGCCTCTGAAAACCAGCGATGATTGTGGCTAAGGGAAATGGAAAGCTGCTGGAGTCTCAGACTTCCCTTTTAAAGGGCCACACATGGACTTACTCACTGACGAACTCACTCACTCTGAGCTCCAACTCTGAGGCAGCAGCTAAAAAGGCACCATGGATATACAGAGAGGAGCTAAAATGTCTGGCTTCAGGACAAAGGTTGGAAGGATAGCATCCTCCCAGATGGAAGTACTGGCAGAAGCCATTATTCTTTTCTTGAGTCCTCTCTCTGTTCAGTGTGCAGACTTAGGCGGGCACCATATTTGAGTGTCTTTAACCTGGTTAACACTGGTCTCCTGCCCTGGTGATTCCCTGAGACTCCAGCCCACCCAACTTGTGGCTTTTCCATACAAACAGTCTGACTTATCTCATGCTGCAGACTTTCCGAAAATCTCTCAAAGGTTCACAAACCCCAGACAAGCAGCTTCTGGCCTCAGCATGCCCCATACCTCTTGCTAAGCAGCCCTAAGCTTGGCACTAGTGGCAGCTACCCTTGGCTCACAGCTTAGCCCCTCCAAGGTATCTCTAACCTCAGCACAAGTGGCAACCATCTGCAGAGCATTTTATAGCTTATACTAAGTGGCCCTAGGCAAAGCACAGGAAGCAGCTAAACTTGGTCTGCAATAGGCAAGAGGCCCCAGAGCCAATATACATAGCGGCCAGTCTCAGATCACACCAGAGCACCACCCAACTACCTCCACAAATGACACACTGAAAGGGCATACTGGGCAGGCACCAGAGCCCTACTAAAGTGAATCCTGCTTCATAGGGTCGGTCCCTAACTAACAACCCCTTCATTCTAGTCATGACCAGTCTTCAAAATCAATAAGCCCTAGGGTAAATTTCTCCTGTTGACATGCAAATAGCAACCAAGGCTCAACTACAAAGAGAGGGCACACACAACCCACATAGGAAACATACTTGGAGCACTCAGCTCAGGTGGCCAGGGAGACTGTGCCACTGGGCCGCCACAGCACACTTATTACACAAGGCCACACTACTAAGACTGGGAGACATAGAAACCTTATCTAATACATAGAAACAAATACAGGGAGGCAGCCAAAATGTGGAAAACAAAAAATATGTCCTAATTGAAAGAACAGAACAAAACTCCAAAAAGCAACTCAACAAAATGGAAACAAGCAATCTATCAATGCAGAATCCAAAACATTGGTTATAAGGAGACTCGATGAACTTTGAAAGAGTAGATGAACTCAATAAGAACTTTAACAGAGATAGAAAATACAAAAATGAAGGTAGAAAATAAAAAAGAACTAGTCAGAATGAAGACTACAATAGTTGAAGAATACATTAGAGAGAGTCAACAATAGTTTAAATTCAGCAGAAAATTGAATCAGTGATTTGGACGATAAAGTAGCAGAAAACACCCGATCAAAAGTGCAAAATAAATAAATAAATAAATAAATAAATAAATAAATAGAATCCAAAGAACAAAATAAATGAACAACCAAAATAGAAAAAAATTTAGAACATTTTGATGGTTGCCAGATGGGAGAGCAGTTGGAAGAATGGATAAAGGGGAAGGAATTAAGAGGTACAAATTGATAGTTACATAATAGTAATGGAGATATAAAGTATAGCATAAGAAATATAGTCAATGATATTGTAATAAATGTGTATGGTGTCAGATGGGTACTAGATATATTGGAGTGATTATTTTATATGTGTATATATGCCCCAAACTAATATAATATTGTATGCCACCTGTAGTTGAAAAATTAAATATTATTTTAAAACATTAGTTATTAAAGCCATGCTTTTCTTTAAGAATTTTTATATAAATATATACAAGTGCAAGATTCAAAATTTTAATCAATAAAAACATGGTTAATAATTGGTAATTTGAATAGGATAAATGTCTTTATGCTCACTGAAAAAATGCACTATATTAGTTATAAGAAATTATATCTTAATATTGTAAACCTAATTATTCATTCATACTGTAGCAGATAATGTTAGTAATCCCAAATGTCAATTTGCTTTTTTTCCCTTGTATTAAAAAAAAATCCTAGAATTTCATAAAAACAAAATTTGAAATACAATTAACTATCCAGAAAGTCTTTATTGACGATTAGATATTTAGTAATCATTCATTAATCCAAAATCATTAGGTTATTAAATGAATGAACAATAAAAATACCAAGGAAAAATAATTATTCCTTTCATTGTTCTTAGAGGTTTTTTTGTATGTGTTATAGAAATAACTGCCTGGAACAGGCTGGAGGTGGGACGGGCTAGATGAATTCTGGAAAAACTGTAGAAACCACAGATCCCTCTGACTTCTACTTACTAAAGAAAGTCCTTAAAACCTCACAATTACATGCTCATAAATCATCTTAGAAAGCCGAAGAACTGATCTCCCCACTGAGTATATCTGGGAGCTGGTCATCATTTCATATTGCTTACAGTTAGAGAAATCTACCAACTAGTTATTCATTTCCAGAAAATGATGAAAAAAAGTTATTACTGTCTTTGACATGAAGAATGAGGATGTACTTTATCCCACAAACTACGTGGTTTCTATACTCTTAAGATAGTGAGAATAATAGGAGTAATTTTGAGAACTAGATCTCATGATAAATCTTTCTTGCAGATATTTCAAAAGTGGTACATCATACTTGATAAGGTTTCTGGTCTTTAGCCTTAATTCTGCTTTTACTTCAGAAGACAATCATGTCTTATGTTAGCCATCTAACTTGATTTCTCTCTCTTTGGTTTGTTATAAGACACATAACATTGTGAATTGAAAATGTTTCCTACATGCTCATGAAAATCATCAGTGCAGAAAAGTGGCAAGTTTTTACCCAAGAAAAGAAATACAAATGTTGTAAGTTACTGTTCTTGCTTTTGGTTTTTAAGAAAGTCACTTATCTGAAGAGATGCTATAAACATTAAGACCACTGTCATTTACTTCTTGTTAGAAAAATCTACATTTTCAGTCAAAAATATTTTTAAATACCTTAAAATATTTGAATAATGAGCACAATCTAAAATTAGAGACAGCTCCGTGGTGCAGATGACATGAGATAGCTCTAGAAAAATGGATAGAACTATGACAGGTGGAGATGTAGAGAAAGAATATTCTGGGCTAAGTAACTGCCATGGAAAAATAAAGTGTGTTCAGAAAATGCCAGGCTACCAGTATGGGAGGAATGTAGGGCATTTAAGGTGGAGGAAAGATTAGATAGATAGATAGATAGATAGATAGATAGATAGATAGATAGATAGATAGATAGATAGATAGATCTAATCTATATATCTATATATCTATCTATCTATCTATCTATCTATCTATCTATCTATCTATCTATCTATATCTATATATGTCTATATATATCTATATATATGACTTTACAAGTGTATTGAGACCTGACTCTAGAGAGTTCTGCAATCCAGGGTTAAGTGTTTGGACTTTGTTCAATAAATAATGAGGCAAGGTCACAGGGATGAGGAGCACAGTATAGGGAATGCAGTCAGTAGTAATGTACTGGTTATGTGTAGAGCCAGAGGAGTGATAGAGTAATTAGGAGGATCATTTCATAAACTATATAAATTTCTAACCAGTGTACTGTATACTTGAAACTAATAACAAAATAAAATGAAATGCTAAAAAAAGAATGAAACAAGGTTTCTCAAAGGGATAATATATTTAAAAGAACAAAATATCTAAATATATTTTAAATAACATTTTATATAGGTTGATGGATGGGCATATATGAGATCAAGTGACTTTTCCTAGAAGCAGCCTTAATAAAATAAATACCCAACATTTTTTTCAAATATTCTGAACAACTTTTCATGTAAAATTGTTTTTCCATCTTTACTGAAATATAACAGACAATTAGTTGCTTGTATTTACATTGTACAATTCAATGAGTTTTTTTTTAATTATAGTTGGCGTACAATAATATACCAGTTTCAGTTGTATAGCATAGTGATCAGAGATCCACATAACTCACAAAGCAATCACCCCACTAAATCTAGTACCCCTCTTCCTCCTTGCATATTTATTACAACATTATTAATCATCTTCCCCATGCTACACTCTACATGTTCATGGCTATTCTGCAACTATCCATTTGTACCTCTTAATCTCTTCTCCTTTCTTTATGTCCTTCCTACACCCCTCCCATCTAGTATCCCTCTAAATATTCCCTGTTTTTATGAATTTATTTCCACTTTTGTTGTTTTTGATTTTGTTCTTTAGATTTCCCGTGTATGTGAAATCATGCGATATTTGCCTTTCTCTATCCAAATCAATTCATCCAGCACAATATCCTCTAGGTCCATCACGGCAATATCTTTTTCAAACCCCTTCCTTTCAGTCTGTGTGTGTCTTTTAATCAAGTGAGTCTCTTATAGGCAGCATATGTAAGGGTCTTGTTTTCTCATCCATTCGGCCACTCTATCTTTTAGTTGGAACACTTTCTTCTTTTTGATTTGAGGTACTTGTTGATAGGAATGCAGTTATTATCATTCTTTATTCATGTTTTTCATACATATTTTTTCTTCTTAAAGAAGTCCCTTCAACATTTCCTGTAATGCTGGCTTGGTGATGATAAATTTTTTTAGCTTATCTTTCTCTGGAAAGCTATTTATCTGTCTTTCAATTCTAAATGTTACCTTTGCTGAATAAAGTATTCTTGATTGTAGATTCTGGGTTTTCATCATGTCGAATATTTTGTGCCAAGCTCTTCTGTCCTATATAGTTTCTTTTGAGAAGTCAACTACCAGTCTTATGGGTGCTCCTTTTTAGGAAACTAACTGCTTTTCTCTTGCTGCTTTTAAGATCCTCTCTTTGTATTTAACTTTTGGCATTTTAATTATGATGTGTCTTAGTATGGGCCTCTTTGGGTTCCTCTTTCTTAGGACTCTTGGAACTTCCTGGTGTTGTATGTCTATTTCCTTCACCAGGTTAGGGAAGTTTCCCATCATTATTTCTTCAAATAGCTCTTCGACATCTTATTTTATTTTTGGTATCCCTATGACATGGATATTTTTACACTTAATAGTGTCCCATAAGCTCCTTAAATTATTATCATACTCTTGGCTTCTTTTTTCTTGCCATTCTGATTGAGTGTCCTTGGGTTTCCCATCCTTTATATAGGTCATTTGGTCCTCTTCTTTATTCACTTTGTTTATTCCATTTAATATACTTCTCACCTCAGATAATGCGTTCATCATTTCTGACTAGTTCCCTTTTATAATTTTCATTTTCACTTTTATGTTTTTTATCTCTTTGTCAAAGTTCTTACTGAATTCATCTACACTTCCCGTAAGTTCATAGAACATCTTTATAACCAGTGTTTTGAACTCTGAATCTGTTAGATTGCTTGACTCCATTATTTCTGGATCTCTGTTCTGTTCTCAAATATGGTTTCTGCATCTTTGTCTTCCCATTTTGTGTCGGTTTCTATATACTAAGTAAAGTTCCTATGTCTCCTGGTCTTATTAATGTGGATTTGTGTAGTAGATGTCCAGTGGTACAGTCCTGAGAGGGGTTCAGCTGCAGGCCACGTTTAGCCCTAGCACGTGACCCTCTGGGGCCACCTGCTAAGATTCAGCAAGCAATCCACAAATGTTGTGCTTATAGCTACCTCAAAAGGCTGAGAAACTGAGGCCAGCTGCCTCCAGTGTGAGTCCAAGTGCTGCTCAGCAAGGGGCACCGGAGTAAGCGAGGATGGCTTGGATGGGGACTCGAGATGGGGGAGGCAAAGTTTCAGGGAATTGTCTGGGTGGATCAATCTCTGTTAACCAGTTAAATGATGTCTTCACTATGGCAGCACTGCATGGGCACACTGGGAGGAGGGAGGGCTCAACAGAGGAACAATGGATACCTCTGGCACTTCTGTACAGAGCAAATCTTGCCTCAGCCCTTACTCTGACAACTCCACCAGTGTCCCCTTGTAAGTCCCTGGTTCCCCCTGCACAGCCAAAAAGGCACTGGTGTTCAGAGTGAGCAGGTCCATTACCGCGAAAGTCTGCTCATAGATATGGCCCATTTAAGAGGTGTCCACCGCTGCTGCCGCCTCCATCCTACTCAGCTGCTTGGGATTGGGCAGCCTTGTGTCCTCGCCATGTCCTACCTTCTGCTGTTGCAGGATGATTTCTTAGATTTCTCCCTAGATGTATGACTTGTTCATCTAGATTCCAGGTGACTTTCTTTGCTGTTTGCTCCTTGTTTCTGTCACAACTTTGATTTGGTTGTCAGAGAGATGAACAGAGCTTCTATCATCTATGCCATTTTTTTTTCCCTATCATGGAAGCTTTTTTGATATGGAGGCATTGCTAACAATTTAGAATATATGCTTACTATAGATAGTTTTTGCTCAGATATTTGAAGATGAAGCATATACTAACCTTGTGTTATTTAGTTTCAATCTGCACTAAAAATAACCAGGTTAATATCATCATTAATAAGTTTTTAAATTGAGTTGTAATCTTTTTTTTCTTCCCTAAGCAAGTATCAGAACAATATGATATACTTTTTGATTATCAAAGTTTGTTACAGATTTATATAAATCTAATAGCTGATTGATTTTCTTGAAAAAGAGCACTTCTTAAACAGCTTTTAGAAGAGAAATATTGAAAGCTTCAAGATTCTGTACAAATATCAGATACAAGTAAAATATTCTGGAAGACTTAGTTTGAATGTCATAGACACTTGTTAAAATAAGTAGCAAAACATTTTCTTTATATTTACTTAGACTCTATCACATCTGATTTGTTTTTACTTTTCCTATATTTCTATTTCCTGTCATTTTCCAGTTATATACTCATTTTTTTAAAAATTTCTTTTCATGATGGTCTCATGCTCTTATTTATGCTATATTCTTTTTTTAAAAGAAGACATGGAGGGGAAAACCCAGTTTTAAAATACATAATTTTTTAATATGTGTACTTTGAAAATCACATTAGAAAATTCATAAGAGCATAAAAAAACAAAACCCAACCATTTTCCTATCACATAACCACATAGAGACAACTACTAGGAAACTTCTGTGTACCTATCTAGTATTTTTTTAGTGTATGAATGCATATGAATGTTTTACAAAATCAGAATAACATCATATTTTAATCTGATTTATTAAAACTTGATGACACATGAAGTATTTAATCAATATTTACCAAATATTTGCAAAACTAAATTTAATAAAGCTTCACTTTATAAACATGTTATAATTATTTCTTATTTTTCATGTACAGGATGATTTCAATTATTTCTGCAATTAATTTTTATAAATATATCTTATTACTTTATATAATATATTCATAAGTTTTTCTAAACTTTATTTGTATAAGCATGTTACAGATATTGTTACAATAAAGATATATTTATTATAAAGAAAACTATAAAGTAGAAAATAAAATAATTGATGATAATATGCTAAAATAAGAACTCAACATTTGGCATATTTCTTTTAAGCCTTTTTTACATGTATATTTTATACATATAGTTTGTATACTGCTTTCTTAAGTTCACATTATACTAGGACAATTTTCTTATACCAAACTTATTATTAAAAGTGTTAACTATCTATTACCTAAAAATACGTGATCAAAGACCTAAATATAAGTCCTAAAACAATAAAACACAAAGAAGAATACATAGGTACTAAACTTATGGACCTTTGTCGTAGAAAGGATTTTATAAATTTGACCTCAAAGTCAAGGGAAATATAAGCAAAAATAAATGAATGGTACTATATCAAATAAAAAGCTCTGCACAGCAAAAGAAACCATCAACAAAACAATAAGGCCACTAACCAAATGAGAAAAATATTTGCAAACACCTCCAATAAAGGGTTAATACCCCAAAATATAAAGAACTGACATAACTGAACAATAACAACATAAAACAATCAAAGTAAAAATGGGTAGAGGATCTGAACAGACACTTCTCCCAAGAAGACATACAAATGGCCAATAGGTATATGAAAAGATGCTCAACTCCACTAGCTATTAGGGAAATGCAAATCAAAACCACAATGAGATACCACCTCACATCTGTTAGAATGGTTATTATCAACAAGACAAGAAATAACAAGTGTTAGGAAGGTTGTGGGGTAAAAAGAACCCTCATACACTACTGGCGAGAATGTTAATTGGTACAGTCTATAGAAAACAGTATTAAGGTTCCTCAAAAAAAATTATATATATGATGACAAAAGAAAATTTAACTTTGGGTGGTGAACATACAATGCAATATACATATGATGTATTATTGAATTGTACACTTGAAACCTATATAATTTTATTAACCAATGTCACCTCAATAAATTTAATTTTTAAAAAATTAAAAATAGAGTTATCATATGATCCAGCATTCCCTCTCCTGAGTATCTATCCCCCAAATTTGAAAACATTTATCAATAAAGACATATGTACCTTAGGTTCACTGCAGCATTATTCATGGTGGTCAAGACATGGAAACACCTGAGTACCCTTTAATAGATGATTAGCTAAAGAAGATGTTGTGTATATATATATATATATATATATATATATATATATATATATATATATATATATATGGAATATTATTCAGCCATAAGAAAAGATGAAATACTGCCCTTTTGTGACAACATGGATAGATCTTGAGAATATCATTCTAAGCATAATAAGTCAGACTGAAAAAGTAAAGACTGTATGATTTCACTTGTATGTGGGATATAAAACTGAAAGCAGCAAACAAACAGGACAAACAAACAAAAACTCATAGACACAGACAACATGTTAGTTACCAGATGGAAAGGGGGATAGAGGGAGGTAAGCATTGGTGTTGGGGGCCAAATACCTGGTGACAAAAGTAGATATGACTTTGCGTGATGAACACACAATGCAATATAAAGATGAAGTATTATAGAATTGTATATGATTTTATTAACCAATGTCACCCCAATAAATTTAATTAAAAATATGTGATCAAGATAAAGAAGAAAAATATCTTTAACTTATAATTACTTATAATTCCTTTTTTCTTGAGAATACCATTTTAACATTCATTATATTCTCTCATCTTTTTCTTTCTGCCCATTTACACAGATTAACAATCAAAATCAAAATGTTAACATACTGTATTCAAGGACTTTTTTCTTCTATCTATATGTGATCTTATGTGTTGCTTTTAAATAACATTATTTACTAAAGTCTCCAAGAACTATATTTTTAAAATCCAGACTTGCCTCTGTCTCTCATAAATTTATAAAAAAATATGTCTGAGATACACATAATATATAATTTTATACATATATAACTTTTATATAAATGTAAAATCATAAAGATGTAATTATGATGTTGAATAAGAGGGCAGTTTTACTACATGCTGCTAGATTGTTCTGCCAAATGTTATACAAGTATATATGCCTAAACATTCATAAACCTTCCCATCTCCCTACATCTTCACCAATATTTAATTTCTATCACATTCTTCTTATTTGGCCTGTGTAAAAGATGAGAAATCAATATATCCCCTGAGGACCAGCATGCAACTATTAATCTGGGCAGGGTTTGTTTGCTTTATACTTGTGCTGATGGCTTGTAAAGATCATCAATAAGTTTCTTTCCATTGGTAAGGCCAACAATACAACTTCATAATCTTACCTCAGAAGTATGTAAACTCACAAGACTTATGTCATAATCTAGTCCACAGGGAAAGAATTTGATTGCCTTTCCTTCCTTAACATTTTCCACCATTTGGTGCATATATTGATGATATTATGATCATTGGACCTAGTGAGCAGACAGTAGCAGCTACTCTACATACGTTGGCAAGACAAGTGCAGGCCAATGGATGAGAATAGCACCATAAAAATTCAGGGGAATTATTTCTCAATCATTATGAAATTAAAAAATAACAAAGACAGTATTAAAATTAGCAAAATATATGAAGAGAAGATCACCAACAAACAAGCCAGATTGACATCAGGTTTCTCAATAGTACTACTAGAGGTAAAAAGACAGTGGAATAGTTATATAAAATGTTGAAGAGGAACTTTACATTGTCATGCATACAAGGTCTCAGATATTTTGTCACATTTAAAGCCACACTGAAACACTCTTGGAAGAAGCAATAATATACAAATGAAAAAATAAAGGTAGTGAGTGCTCTAAGAGATAAGATATATACTAGATAGTTTGTAATATTTGTTGAATAAGGTATTTAAAGCTTATATGAGTATACCAAATCTCTGGTTTAATATGATCTATCTGTCTTGGGGTCTTTACAACACTGTTTTAATTATTGTAGTAGTATAATATGTTTTAGTATCATGAATTCTAACACTCCATCTTTTTTTTTTCTTTAAAAATTTGCTAATTAATTTGTTTCAAATAATTGTAGGAAAACAGATTTTGAATTTTCCCCTTATATACACACATTCTATACAACTATGAATTTAACAGAATATATAAGGCAGCAGTTCTAGGCATTGCACAATAGTCAGGATAGAACTTGAGAGAAAGGTTATAGACAAGGTGAGATAAACACCACAGTCACTTAGGCTCTGTAAACACATTGCCTACTTTGGCTAAGAGATAAGGAGTCAAAGCAGAGAAGCAGTCGTGTTCAGTTGATTAAGTAGATGTTGAGGTTCAGGGCTCTTAAAGGAGATAAAATTTCAGGACGAAGTATCATAAAGGAGAAAGATACAGAGATGTGAGCCCCAGAAGTCATGACAATTACTCGAGTCTTTGACCAAGGTCTAAACTGTATACCTATGGTGAAAGATTTTTAAGAGCCTAATAGAAAGAAGGTGTTTTGGAGCTAAGAGAAGAAAAGAGAAGACACTTTGAGTTTTGCAGTACTGGGATATTTTGGAGTACTGAATGAGTAAGAATAAAGAAATCTCTTTAAGTCTCTCAAGCATTCAACTGGCATTCAGAAATGGTAAAATATAGAAGTAAGGATCAAGTAATAGAAACAGAGCCATATCCTATGTTTAAAGATAAAACAGAAAGAAATCTCCTTATACAAAACTGACAGCTAAGACTGACAAATTTAAGATCTTATAAATTAACTGCCAGCCAGGGTAAAATTCAAAATCCTTAAACAGAAAGCACCATTATCAAGAATCCCTACAATGTGTCATTCACAGTGTCTAGCATATAATTAAAATTATTATATCTTCAAAGAAACACAGAAGTTTGAAACATAATAGATAAAAATTAGTCTATAGAAAGAAAAAAATCTAAAAAGCAGTCAGAGTTAAAAAGAAACATTAAGGTAACTAAGCTTGTTATGGTAATATTTTGCAACACATATGTGTGCCAAATCATCACATTGTACACTATAAACTTACACAATATTACAGGTTAATTCTATCTCAATAAAATTTGGGGAAAAAAGACATTATATATAAGGGAATAATAATAAAAGTAGATGCTAACTTATTAGGGACAATAGCAACAGAGACAATGGTAAAATCAACTTTGAAGTACTAAATGTGTTACATTTAGTGAAATCATCTAAAAAATGAGATTGAAATAGCGATATTTTTAGCTTAAAAAACTAAGAAAATTCATTACTAGTAAACTGTACTACAAGAAATGTTAAAAGAAATTATTCAGGCTGAAAGAAAACCATATTATATAAAACTTGCAAATTCAGGGAAAAAAAACAAAGAGCTTTGAATCATACAATAAAATAGAATATATCAAAATTAGAAAGATGCAATTAAAGAACTCAATATTTGGGGATTTATAGAAATAAAAATGGTTAGAACTCAATTATATAAAATTTAAAAGGAGAGCAAATTAAACTCGAATAAAAAGAAATAATAAAAATAAATGCATAAGCCCATGAAATAGAAAATAGAGAACAAAATTAATGAAGCTAAGTCTAGTTCTTTGAAAAGATTAATATTATTGACAAACTCCTAGTAATACTGATCAAAAAATAAGAAAGAAAAAGGAAACACAACTTATCATTAGAAAAATTGAAAGAACATAACACACTGCAGATACTACAGTTATTAAAATAACAATTTGGAAATATTATAAAATACTTTGATACACTACAATATACACTCCACTGAGTCTAAAGTTGTTTTTGTAGCAATAGCTTCTTCTTCTCATTACTTTATAGTGTACTAATATTTATATATTTATGTACTTTACCGTTTATAGACATTTGAGCCATTTCACAGTTTTCGATTATGACAAGTAATGCTTCTATGAACACTCTTGTGTGTATACTTTAGTAGCTGTAGATAAGCATTTCTGTTGAGTATGTAATTGTTGGGCCAGAGCATATATGTATGTTGAGCTTTTTGAAAATTTTATTTTATTATTAGTTTCAAATATACAGTACATTGGTTAGACATTTATATAGTTTATAAAACAATTCCCTTAATTGCTCTTTCTCTCCTCTGGTTCTCCACCTAGCCATTACATTAATGCTAACTGCATTCTCTATACTATGCTCCCCATCCCTGTGACCATATATCAACTACTAACTTGTACTTCTTTAACCTTTCACCCCTTTCTCCCAGCCTCTCAACCTCTCTCCCTTTTGTGAGTCTGTTTTTAATTAGTTTGTTCTTTTTGTTCCTTAGATTCTACATATAAGTGAAATCATATGGTATTTATCTTTGTCTGACTTATTTCACTCAGCATAATAACCTCTAGGTCTATCCATGTTGTTGCAAATGGCAGGATTTCATTTTTTAAATGCCTGAGTAATATTCCATTGTATATATAAACCATAACTTCTTTATTCAATCTTCTGTTTAGGTTGCTTCATATCTTGGCTATTGTGAATAGAGTTGCCATGAACATAGGGTGCAGAGATTGTTATGGATAATTGTTTTGTTTTGTTTTATTTTGTTTTTGATAAATACACAGGAGTGCAATTGCTGGGTCAAAAGGTACATCCATTTTTAATTTTTTGAGTAACCTCCAGACTGTTTTCCACAGTGGCTGTACCAATTTGCAATCCCACCAACAGTGTATGAAGGTTCCCTTTTCTCCACACTGGAGGGTATCTTTTTAATGACAGTTTTTCTTCTCCAAATACAGAAAGTTTAGCTTTAATAGATGTTGTCAGGTTTCTAAAATGATTTTACCATTTTCCACTTCCACCAGCTTTGCATGAGATTTCTAGCTGCTCTATATACTCACCAATACTTGATATGATCATTAATTTTCATCTTAGCCCCTTTAGTGGACATGTAGTAATATTACATTGTGGTCTTAATTTCTATTTTCTTGATAACTCATAAATATACTCTTCTTTCCATGTGTTTTTTTCTGGCTTCTTGGATATCCTTTTATGAAGTATTTGTTCAAATGTTTGCCCATTTGTTTTTCAATTAAGTTATCTGTCTTTTATGAATTCATAGAAGTTCATTATATATTCTAAATAAGAGTTCTTTTTTAGAGGTATGCATTGAAAATATTTTCTTCCATTCTGCAGCTACACTTTCCATCTCTAAATGATGTCTTTTAAAAAAATTTTAATTAGTTTCAAGTATACAGTACATTGGTTAGACATCTATATAGTTCATAAAATAATCCCCCCAATTGTTTCCTCGCCCCCGCCACCGGCTCTCCACCTAGCCAATATAATAATGTTAACTGCATTCCTTAAATAATGTCTTTTGATGTATATAAATTCGTAATTTTAATATAAATAATGTACTTAACAGAGAAATATTGAAAACTTTCCCCTGGAATTGGAAGTATGACAAAGACAGCTACTATAACAGTTGCTAGTAAACATTGAACTAAAGTTCGTGGCTAGTTCAATAAAGAAGAGAAAGCAGGAGAAAGGAAAGAAACAGGAAAAAAAGGAACAGGAAGAGAAATGGGAAGAGGGAAATGAAATAAAATTTATAAGAATTGTAAGAATTGGAAAGAAAAAATCAAAGCTGTTATAATTCATAGACAAAAATAATATTGTTAGTAGTTCCAAAAGAATCTGAAAGCTATAAGACAATAGGCGAATTTAGCTAAGTCACTGAATGTAAGGTTAATATTTAAAAAGTGTTAAGCAATAAGCAAATATAAGATAAAAACTTAAAACATTATTTAGAAGAACAGGAATAGCATCTAAAACCTAAAAATAAATCTAATGAAAGATTTGTAAGACTGCTAACTGAAAACTACAAAATATTACGAAGAGATTTAGTCTTAAATAAATGGAGGAATATACCATGTTTGAGTATTTAAATACTTATACAGTAGAGAGGTCAATTATCACCAAAGTGAACTTACATTAAATGCAATCTATATATTAAATGCCAAACACTATAGAAGGTGATCAGTGAATTATTTAAATTTTATATGTAAAAACAGAGGGCCAAAAATAACCAAGGCAATGTTAAAGAGGAAAAATCTGGAGCTCGCTAAACCTTCGTTTCTTTAGTATGGCAGAATTATTTCACTATGATATTCATTTTATCAGTGCATTCTGCTTAGTTGAGTTATATTGCTGCTTGGCCTAAAGACCTCCAGTTGTTTGAAATGAGTGGTTCTATTTTATGTTACTACAGTTCTCTAAACTGTTTATTAGTAAGTAGTTGACACCGTAGTTATAATAAAGGACCCACTCTTTCAGGAAACTAGACTCACCTTGGGCTTCATCATCAAATGCTTTATCTGCTTTTAGTGAGGTTTCCTTTGCATTTTTTCTTTTATCATTTCTAGGCCTCTTTCCTTTAGCCTTTAATTTAACCTTTTAAATTCCAATTTAATGTTTTTAATGTCATTGGCTGCTACTCAATTTTTCTTTATTTTAATGCCCAACTATTTTGTTGCACGATTATTTTTAACACAAAATTGAGAATTGAGAAGTTTGTTTCCTTTTAAGTTATTAATTTCTACCAAATTTATTTGTGATCAGAAACCATGTAGAGCTGAATGGTAAACAGTTTGAGAAAATTTCATATTCATCAAGGCCTAAAAGTAGAGTGGTTTATTTTTTTAACTTCTGCATCCTACTTTTCTCAATCTACACTCCCACACACACTGAGTGACGAAAAATTTTATTATTCCTGTATTTTTCTGGTTGATATTTAATCAATCAATTTAAAATATTAGCAAAATCATATGAACTCTCTGGTGTTCCGATTCTTTTCCTTAATTCCTTTAATTTGCAGGTGAGGAAGCTTGGGCTAAGAAACTGCAAGAATACACAGCTAGTGAGTGACATGGTTTGAACCCCAGCGATTTGGCTTTAAAGTCAATAACTCTTATAAAAATTTCATTGAGAGAAAAAATTACTTATGCCAGATAACTTTGAATATACTCAGTATATCCAACATATATGGGGAGGCCTCAGTATCTCTTAAAAATCTCTCAATCAGAACGTAAATTTTGAATGCATGTAGTCAATTTGTGATATTTGCAGTAGTTATGCCTTATAACATCACCACAAATGCAGAGTTAATGAAAATTGAATCATTGTTTCTAGGGAGGATAAGAATTACTTTCCTTGGGAAAAATATAAAGGTAGACTTCTGCAAGCCTATGATCACAATATTTTTTGTCAACCAATTAATATATAGTCTTGTTTTATGTGTGTTTTTGTTTAAAGACCCTTATTTATTATATATTATTAATTCGTTAACATTGAACTAATGCCCACCATCACTATAACTCAGAACCTGAATAAAGCATATCTAACACAGATTTTTACCATAAGGCGTATCATAACCTTCTTGTACTTAGAAAAGTACTTTAACATTATGCTCAGGGCCATTTTAACCAGTTAAAATACAACTAAAAGCACAAAAAATGTAAAGAAACATGGCACTAAATATACTGTGAAAATGATACTTGTTTATAGACGAGGTCTGAAACAAGAATGCAGACCATTGCATGGCTCCACCTTAGCTGGGCTTCACGTATTGGGCAATTCAAATTTTTACTGCTCCACACGGGCACATTCTGAGAATGAATTAGAAAGGACCTTGAGTATTTACTTTGGGGTTACAAATGCATTTTAAGGAGTAGTAGAATTAACAAATTTGGAATTTGCGAATAATAATGGTCTTTATATTATTTTCCAGAAAGAAGATGCTTAGTTATCACCAGATCCTCAAAAATGTCTATGACCTCTGACCTCTTAAGGTAAGAAGCAATACCCAAAATAATTTAAAGTTCATCTGTGACTTGAGCTCTGCAAATTGAAAATGTCAAGGCATAACAGTATTATATCTGTCTATTGTATAATCGTTTCGACTGTATTTTGGTGGACACTCTGGAACTCATTTTTTTAAAAAGAAACTCCAAATGACCTAGTGACCAAATGACCTATTATATTAATGTTTCTAATTAAGCTTATCAAAAGAACATCTGCATTAATTGTGACGATAATGAGAGAAGATGTTATCCCCAAAGTTGTATAGAATCATGTTTAAAAATAAACATTGAGGAAATTTTTCTCTGATATCAGGACAGGGATAAATCTTTTTACCTGAAGCATCTGTTTTTTTTTTGTTTTGTTTTGTTTTATTTTGTTATCTCAGGAGTACGTGCTATCATGATTTTGTTTCCCAGATTAATGTTCACTGCTAGAAAGTTTAACCAAGTTTATGATACAACATCAGCATATGTACATTTGTACTTTACTCTTAATTTTATCTTTCCAAACATTATTTTACTTATTTACTAATTTATCTTGCCTTATTTTATTTTCTGTTTTGTTTCATTGCACCTTAAATCAGAAGCAAGATGGGAATGAATGAATTTCACTACATTAAAATCAGTGTAGGATGACATCTTTAAATTTGAGCAGATGGATTATTTCTTACACTGAATACACTACAGTGTTAATCTAAGTGTTAGAACTAGTCATAAGGTCTTCATTGAGGCCAACCATCAGTAAGTGTTAATAGTCATTTCAGCAGACACAAACATGAACAGAACCCAGTCAAGGGACCAATCACCATGGACTCACCATGACTTACATGCCTCTCCAGGGAGAAATAGAGGGAAGAGTTTGAAGGAAATCCTATGTGCTATACTTTAAGCTTGAAATGATTGAATTTATGCTCAAGTGAATAAAATTCACCTGTTATCAGGTAGAACTGCAGGAGGGTTGATGGAGTGCTGAAAATAGAAGTGAAATTGAGGTATTCAGAAATAAAATAAAAAGTTACTCTATTTCATTTTTTACACAAGTGAGTATAACTTATAGCTTAAGAAAATGATGTCTTACAAATTTTTGCATGGCAAAAAATTATAAACAAAATCAAAAGATAAATTATAAAGTGAGAGCAAAAATATAAGCAACATATTTGCCAAACAAGGGGCTAATTTCCTTGATAATTACAAAGAACACTTAGAGCCAAGAAAAATGTTATTTTTTATTAGACAAAGAGAATTATAAATGAGAACTATATAATAAGAACTATATAATATATATATAATGTATAATTCTTTTACCTAGAATGCATTGTCATTACCTAAATTTTATGATAGGATAAAGAGAGAAAATAAAATGGTCAAATAGTTAACCTTGTATAAAACTTATACCTAATTGATGTATCCATTACTGAAAAATTGGTTATTGGAAGATAAGAACCTATATTAGTTAAGATCTGGATAATAAGTAAATCATTTTTTCGTTTATGATATTACAGCATCAAAGAATCCACATATCAGCTGTTCTTTCTATCTTTCCACAGGTTCTAAGGAACTCTGCATACAGATCACTCGCTGGTTTCAGGAATTTCCTTTCTAGTAAAGCTGACTACAGAGTCAGACTCTTTCTACCTAGCTCTTCCTCTTTTTTTCTTCCTATAATAATCAGTATTGCCCAATCTTATTTTAATTTTTATGAATTACACTTGAATTACTTTGGGGAAGAAAACTAAACTAACAAGAAGAGAACAAAGGTCTCAAAGCAACTATTAGTATTCCAGGCTTTAGGGCATTATTTCTAATGACATCACAGATTTCTAGATATTTTCACTTAGGAGAATTAATAAACATTTTAAAAATTTTAGTGAACTTAGAAATTATAGAGAGGTAGAATGAAGAAAAAGTATCATTTGTAGTTGTCCCATCTAATATCACCAAGGTCAACATTTTCCTGCCTTTCCTCTAATCTACAATACCTCATTAAAAATGTTTTCATTTTTATACTTTACATTTTTATATCACAACAAATATATTTCCTGAGAAATTTAAACTTTCCTTAAGCATGTTTTTTAATGATGTAGAATAAATAATTTACTTGAATGTTCTTTACTGTTATGACAGGCTATTTCTACTTCTGATTTATTGTAAGCATTGTGGAAATTGGTATTTTTTAATACAGATTTGGACATTTTTCTGTAACTAAAAATAGTTCTTCAAAAGAGTAACCCAACAGATAAATTATTAAATTAGAACATGTATCTTTTTTAAGGTCTTCATTTATTTTGAAAAACTTTCCATCCTCAAGTGTTCAACTTACCTGCCCCTGGAAATGCTCAAGAGTGCTGGCAGTTCAGTGTCACTCTCAACTACATTGCTTGTTTTCTTTCGTTTTAATGTTTCTAATATGGTAAATTAAATGGTAACTTTTACTATCTTATTTTAATTAATACATTTTTTCTTGAATTTGCTAATCATTTGTATGAAATATTTGCTACCTCTTCTTCCCTCAACTGTGAGTCTATGCTCAGCCAAACTCATTCAGTTAAATATTTATTGAGCAGGTACTGTGTGTCAGATATTATGGTATGTATTGTAAACACATTAATAAAACTAACTTGCAGTTTCTTCAGCACTTCTTTTATTTGCTTTTGATCTTTGCACATGCTATTGTTGCTACCTGAAATATTCTTTCTCTAAATAACTCCTACTTGCCTGTTGGGCCTCAGTTTAGATGTCATTTCTTTTAGAAATCTAATTTATGTGTGTTCTCTATGTATGCCCATGGAACCCATCATTTCTCTGTCATAAGCATTATCACCTTGAATTATAATTTTATGTTCACTTCTCTGTCTCTTCCATTAGACTGGAAGATTCTTGAGAACAGTGTTTCATACTCAACAATTGCACCTACACTACCTGAAAATGTTTGGTATATAGTAATTGACTAATAAAATATATAATTTAATATTAAATGAATAAATTGCTAATACTCATGCAATTTGTTTATTTTAACTGTGTTTATATATGGTAGCTTTCAGTTCATTTTTTCTTCTACTTTATTTTTTGGAAATATTTACTTCTATGGGTAGAATCTGTCAGTATATTGCTTTCTGATTTGCTTGATGTTTTAATTATAAATTTGACAGGTATTTCTGTAAAGAATTCATATTCAAATAGCATAGAAAAATCCAAAGTAAAATGTAGATATCCTCCCACATTCTCTCCATTTGACCATTATTATTTGTTGTGTGTTTTTCCAAATATTTTCTGCATATATATTTAGAAAAACATCATATGCATTTTTTGCTTCTTTCAAATAAGTGAAATAGTACTATAAATATAGTGTTCTGCAACTTGCTTTTGGTTTCTCTTTGTACATTTATAAATGGTATGTTCTGGTCATTGTAACATATTAGTACTCATTATTTAGAATATTTGAAGAGTGATGTCAGATGCATGGTAGTGTGAGTGATCTCCTTGGATCTCCTCTTCCCTTGAAATAACAACAAGCTGAACATCTAAAACTCATCAAATAGCACTCAGCCTGCATACAAGCACATCTGAGAGATCTGAACATTAGAGTGTTGCACTGTTAGAATTGTAGGAGTCTGGGGGGCAGATTGAGAGAAACAAAGGAACTGCCATATGCAGCCAGAGCTCCCTGAAGGAGGAGAGGGAGGGGAGATTTAATGGCCAATCTCCCAAACAGTGCTACCTGAGTGATCAGCGTGTTTCACACAGAGAGGCACAGGGATCAAGGCAGAGAGCTAACGGGAAGTGAGTGTGGAAGGGGTGATAGCTGTTTCTTAGCAGCCACCATTGCCAAGTGGAGGCTGAATCCGGAAGTGTGGTCATGCCCCAGCACTAACTCAGAGCATACTCTCTCCTAACTCTATATTCTCTCAGAGCTAACACTGTGGAGCCCCAGTGGAATTTGCACAATTGGTACTGAAACATACATGATAGCTGGTACCAGAGACAGATGCTATAATATCCAAGCAGGACAACTGAAATCAGGGAGGAAGCAGTATGGGAATCAGTCACATATACCTAGGCCTCTCCTAGTCAGGCTGAGTCAGAAGGAAACAGCAGAACTTTGTATCTGACTATTGGAGTAGTAACAGGACTTAAGGCCTCTTCAGAGTCCCAAACCATCACCTTTCACACCCTTTCACAGGGGCAAAACTCGGACTGAGCTGATCTGATCACAGAGAAAGTATACAGCCTACCAAAGAGAAAGGAGCACTTTTAGCCTTAGAGCAGAGTTAAAAGAGGCTTGGACACCACCCATTGGAACTCAAAAGAAAATAAATTTTCTCTTGGGGCCGGGGGGAAGCAAAGTACACTCTCATTAATGCCCAAGCCAAAAAAAAAAAAAAATAGTCCATCAAACACCATAAACAACCACAACACAGCCCAAAAAAAGAGGAAAATATTTCCAGAAAATAAGTTTAAAGGCACAGATATATACAATTTAAATGACAGATAATTCAGAACTACACTTCTAAAAAAAACTCAATGAAATGCAAGAAAATTCTGACTGATAATTCCAAGAAATTAGAAACAAAATAAATGAAGAAAATAAACACTTGTAAGGTTAACTTAGAACATAGACCCTCCATGTAATCAAAGACACGGTTGCCTGGCCTGTAGCCATAAGGAAGGCAACATATAAAGAGTTCTTGGCAGAGCCTGCTCTAAGAACATTTTCTGCTGTTCCCATGGACATTATCGGCTTGCTCCACTCAAGAAGGAGGCTGGTCCGCCATTCTCATGGACGCTATCTGCTTCTGTAACTAAAGAGCATATCTTGCTCCAATTCACCTGAGAAGGCAGTGATTCCCCAATGAGGTAATTCCTTCACCCTCTCTGCATGGGGATAAAATGTTGCTTGTCTTTGGCTAAGTGCGTTTTCTTGCAGTTCCAACCAACTGCTGCTGAAACTTCCATGCCACATGAGTAATAAATGGCATGTCTCAGTGTTTGTTTGTTTGTTTGTTTGTTTTCAGAATATACAGAGCCAAGGTGGCAGTTCCAGTCCTGAGGCTCCTGTGTTATAGTACTTTAAAAAAGATATTGAAACCTTGAAAAAAAAATAGAACTTTTGGAGATAAAGAACACATTAAAAGAGATGAAGAATTAAATAGCAAGCTTAGGAATAGAGCTCACCAGATGGAGAAAAGAATTAGTAATATCAAAGACAGAAATTTGAAAATGACATTGAAGGAGGAAGAGAGAGGCTTGAGAATACAAAAAAAATTAATGAACTCTACAAAACTATCTGATACCATCATCAAAAAACAACATAAGAATGATGGGTATACAAGAAGGAGAAGAGAGGGAGGAAGGAAGAGGGAGTATATTCAAACAGTTGATGAGATTTTCCCAAATCAATGGAAAGAGCTAGATCAAATCCAAAATAAACAGAACATCCAATTATCTCAAACCAAAAAAGAGCCTTCTCCAAGACATATATATATAAATTGTCAAAAATTAATAATAAAGAAAGAATTCTTAAGGCATCCAGGGAAAAGAAGATGTTAATATATAAAGGAAAACCCATTAGATTATCTTCAGACTTCTCAGCATAAACCTTACAAGCAAAGAACAAGTGGAACCAAATATTCAAATGACTGAAAGCAAGAAATTGCGAGCCAAGAATAATATACACAGATCTTCTATAAGTATGAAGGAAAAATAAAGGCCTTTCAAACATACAAAAGCTGAGGAAATTTTCCAACATAAAGCCTACAATGCAGGAAATACTGTGTGGGTCATTCAACCTGAAACAAAAGGACAAAGAATACATAAGCATATTAACAAGTAAGTAAGATGACTAACAAGCATACAGGAGCAGGAAAGTGTAACTCTTCTTAAGAACAGGGTACTAAAAGCTTAAATGTTAAATAATGGTTAACTTCCAAAAAAAAATTAAAAAGAGAAGATAATAACTACTGCCACTTAGAAATAAATGTTCAGCATGTATAGCTACAATACAATAAAACAAAAAAGGGTGGGGAGGGAAGTAAAGACTGCAATTGCCAAAGGAGAACAGAGATAAGGCAAATGCAGAAGAAAATGGACTACTGTATACATATATATATAATTATTCTTTACATAAGCTTAACGGTAATCACACTCCATAAATCAAGAACTGAGATACATAGCAAAAAGCATGAGAGAGTGGAGGGAAAATCTAAAAAACACTACCAAATAAATAAAAATAACAGACAGAAACACAAGGACAAAGAAAAAATGGAGACATAGAACTACCAGAAAAAAAGATAAAATGGCTATAAGAAAACCTCATATTTCAATAATTATCCTAAGTATAAAAGACATGAACTCACCAATAAAAAGTCAGAGCAGCAGATTGAATCAAAAAACAAAAAATGACAATATACTGCTTTCAAGAGACACATCTCGACTGCAAGGACAAATATAGACAGGAAGTGAAACGGTGGAAAATGATAATCCAAGCAAATGACATCCAGAGAAAAACGGTTGAGCTGTATTTACATCTGATGAAATAGACTTCAAAATAAAAAAGTGAAGAATGATGTCACAAAATGGTGGAGTGAGAGATGCCCCAGATATTTCCCCTTGAAACAAGAATAAGTTGAACATCTAAAACTTAACCAAAAAAAAAAACAAAACAAACAAACAAACAAAAAAATCTAACCTGCACAACAGCATGTTTGATTGTGAGATCTGCACATAAGAGCTATCACAGGTCAGAACCCAGGTAATTGGGCGATAGACAGGGAGAAACAAAGAAGCTGCCTCTCACAGCCGGAGTTACTTGCAGGAGGAGGGAGAAGGGAGAAGGTGTGGCAGGTTTTCTGAAGAGCCCTGCTTGAAAGAGCTGTGAACTTCATACAGCAATAGTGCCCAGGGATCAGAAGAGAAAGCAGAGAAGTGTGAATAGCAGAAAAGCAACAGCTGATTATTACAAGCCCCAGTGCAGCCCAATTCCTCAACACAAAGGGCCACTCCTGCCATAATCTCCAAGATCAAACACTGCAGAGCCCCAAGGAATATGGCCAAACACTACCAAAACTGTTGATAACAATGAGAGGGACTGAGAATGAGGGTAGCAAGTATGATTGAACATTTATAAGGAAAAAAGTCATTATTAAGACTTTATATAAAGCAATGATCCAAGAGGATTAGATGCCACCTACTGGAAATCAAACTAAAAATGTCTTCTTAGCAACAGGCTAATGAGGTATCTTTATATAATAAATCTTCTTCCCGGAAAAAAAAAAAAAAGCACAACACACTTCCATTAATGCCCAGGAAGAGAAATAGTCAGTTAAACACTGTGAACAACCAAAGTGACAAGGCAGTTCAGAAAGAAAAAGAAAAATCTCCAGAAAATAAGAATACAGACATAGAAATATGCGACTTAAATAACAGAGAATTCAGGATGTTACTCCTGAAAAAAAACTCAATGAGATCCAAAACAATTCATATCAACAATTTCAGGAACTGAAAAAATGACTAGATGAGCAGAATGAGCTCTTTAGCAAAGAGACTGAAACCCTTCAAAAGAACCAAATAGAATTTCTGGAGATGAAGCACACACTGCAATACATGAAAAATGAAATAGCAAGCTTGGGAAATAGAGTCGACCAAGTGGAGGAAAGGATCAGTGACATTGAAGACAGGAACTTAGAAATAAAAAAAAATCAGAAAGAAAAAGAGAGAAACCGAAGAATGAAAAATAATGAAGAGAAATACAAGAACTAGCTGATACCACCAGGAAAGAACATAAGAATACTGGGCATTATCAAAGGGGAAGAAAAGGAACAGGAATTAGAAAGCATTTTCAGACAAATAGTTGACAAGAATTTCTCAAATCTAAGAAATAAGCTGGAGTTTGTAATTCAAGAAGTCAACAGAACAACCAATTATCTCAACCCATAAAAGCAATAACCAAGACACATTGTATTAAAATTATCAAAAATCAGTGACAAAGAAGGAATTTTCAGGGCAACTAGGGAAAAGAAACAGTAAACTATAAAGGAAAACTCATGAGAATAGCATTGGACTTCTCAACACATACGTTACAAGGCAGAAAGGAGTGGAATCAAATATTCAAACTATTAAATGAAAGGAACTACCAGCCAAGAATAGTAAATCCAGCAAAGCTCACTTTTAGATATGAAGTAGAAATAAAAACCTTTAAAGACATAAAAAAAAATTGAGAAAATTTTCCAATACAAGGCCTGCATTACAGGAAATATTGAAAGAGGTCAGCTTACTTAAAAGAAAATGACAAAAAATCCATAACTATGAGTATGGTGACTTGCAGGCAGATAGAAGCAGGGGAGTGCAAACCTTACTAAGAACAGGGTATTATATAGCAAGAGAGTGGTGAACGTTCAGCAAACATATGGACAAATTGAGACAACAATGATAGAAAAGGGGAGGATACAAAGATCCAAATTCGCAAAGGGAAATGGAAATAAGGCACATGCAGTAGAAAATTAACTGCATTATACACACACACACACACACACACATTTATGTATATAACTATCCTCTACATATTCATAATGATAACCACATGCAAAAGATTCAGAACTGAAATATATAATATAAAAGAGAGACCAGAGGAAAAACTCAAAAACACAACCATAAATTAAAAAAAAAAACAAAAAAACAGAAACACGAGGACTTATTAGAAAGCAATAGAAACACTGAGGTACTAGAAAGCAAAAGATAAAATTGTTGTAGGAAAACTCATATTTCAATAATCACTCTAAATGTAAATGGACTGAACTCACCAATAAAAAGGCACAGAGTTGCAGATTGGACAAAAAAAACAAAACCCAACCATATGCCGCCTCCATGAGACACATCTCAGTTCTGAGGACAAATATAGACTCAAAGTGAAAGGGTGGAAAATGACATTTCAAGCAAATGACATTCAGAGAAAAGCGGGAGTAGCAGTACTAATATCAGATGAAATAGATTTCAAAATTAAAAAGGTAAAGAAAGATACTGATAAAAGGAATCATGCACCAAGAAGGCATAACACTTATTAATATCTATGCTCCCAATCAGGGAGCCCCCAAATATATGAACAATTACTAACAAAACTAAAGAGAGAAACAGAATAAAACACTATCATAGTAGGGGACCTAAATACCTCACTGTCGAATATGGACAGATTATCCAAACAGAAAGTCAATAAGGAAATAACATCCTTAAATGACATATTAGACCAACTGGACATAATTGACATTTACAGACATTTCATCACAAAATTTCTGTTTATATATTCTCTCTAGTGCACATGGAACATTCTCAAGAATTGACCACATACTGGGACACAGAGATAGCCTCGAAAAATAAAATGGGATGAAATCATACCAACTGTATTCTCTGATCATTATGCTTTGTAGCTTAAGATCAACTGTAAAAAGAAAGCAGGAAGAACCACGAATATATGGAGATTAAACGACATGCTACTGAAGAATGACTGGGTCAGAGAAGAAATAAAAAGAAAGATCAAGAGATACATAGAAAGGAATGATAATGATAGTAAAACATATCAAAACTTTTGGGAAATGGCAAAAGTGATCATAAGAGGAAAGTTCATATCATTACCAGCCTATCTCCAAAAACAAGAATGAGCCCAAATAAACAACCTAACACTTCATCTTAAAAACCTAGAAAAGGAAGAACAAATGAAGCCTAAAATCAGCAGAAGGAAAGAAATAATCAAAATTAAAGCAGATTTATATGAAATTAAAAAAGAAAAGAAAAGGAGAAATTCAACAAAGAACTGGTTCTTTGAGAAGGTTAATAAAACTGACAAACCCCTGGCTAGACTCACTACAGAAAAAAGAGAAAGGACATTAGTTAACAAAATCAGGGATGAAAGAGGAGAAATCATGACAGACACTGCAGAAATACAAAGGATCATAAAAAAATACTATGAAAAAATATAACACCAAATTTAATTACCTAGAAGAAAAGGACCAGTACTTAGAAAGATACGAACTTCCTAGACTGAATCAAGAAGAACAGAAAAATCTATATAGACTGATCAGCAGTATGGAAATAGAAACAATCATCAAAATCCTACCAAAAAGTAAAAGTTCAGGACCAGATGGATTGATTCACCAGTGAATCCTATAAAACATTCAAAGTATTAATACCTGTTCTTCTCAAACTCTTCCAAAAAACTGAAGAAGAGACAACACTACCTTATTCATTTTATGAGGACAATATTATCCTGATACCAAAACCTGGTAAAGATAACACAAAAAAAGAAAACTACAGACAAATATCTCTTATGAACACAGATGCAAAAATTCTAAATAAGATACTAGTGAACCAAATACAGCAACATATTAAAAAGATTATACACCACGATCAAGTGGTCTTTATCCCAGGGGCACAGAGATAGTTCAACATATGCGAAAAGATTAATGTGATACACCACATAAACAAATTAAAACTAAGAATTATATCATTATATCATAGAAGCAGAAAAACTATTTGACAAGATACAGCATCCATTTATGATACAAACACTTAACAAAATTGATATAGAAGAAAAGTACCTTAACATAATAAAGGCCATATATGACAAACCCTCATCAACTTTATACTGAATGGTGAAAAACTAAAAACTTTCTCTCTAAGGTCAGGAACAAGACAAAGATGCTTGCTCTCATCACTCTCTTCAATATAGTATTAAAGTTTTAAAGAGAGCAATCAGGCAAGAGAAAGAAAAGGCATCCTAATAGGAAATGAAGAAGTAAAACTTCAATATTTGCAGATGACATGATTCTCTATATAGAAAATCCTAAAGACTCCACAAGAACACTATTAGAAACAATAAGCAAATACACTAAAGTTTTTGGATACAAAAATCAATGTTCAAAAATCAATAGCGTTCCTATACTCTAATAACAAATAGTCAGAAAACAAAGAGGAAAATATAATTCTTTTTGTAATTACAACAAAAAGAATAAAATATCTAGAAATAAATTTAACAAACATGTGAAGGACCTATATGATGAAGACTATAAGGCCTTATTAAAAGAAATCGAAGAAGACACAAAGAAATGGAAAGATATTTTGTGTTCTTGGATTGGAAGAATCAACATAGTTAAGCATTATACAGATTTAATGCAATTCCCATCAAAATTCCATTTGCATTTAAATGAAATCATTCAAGGAAATGATTTAAAAAAAAAAATCATTAGATTTTTATGGAAGCACAAAAGACCCAGAATCATTAAAACCATCCAGAGAAAAAGGGACGAGGCTGGAGGCATCATTGCCCACCTTCAAATTATACTATAAACCGACAGTAATCAAAATCGTGGTATTGGCAGAAAAAGAGACACACGGACCAGTGGAGCAGAATTGAGAGTCCAGAAATAAATTCATGTTTATTTTTGACAATAGAGCCAAAAACATACAGTGGAGAAAGAAAAGCCTCTTCAATAAATGGTGCTGGGAAAGCTGGAGAGCCACCTGCAAAAGAATAAATCTAAACTCTTATCTATCACCACACACCAAAATTAACTCAAAATACAAGGATTAAGAACCTGAATATAAGAACCTGAATATAAGACCGGAAACAATAAATTTCATAGAAGAAAACAAAAGAACTAAACTCATGGACCTTGGACTTAAAGAGGATTTTATGAATTTGATCTCAAAAGCAAGGGAAGTAAAAGCTAAAATAAATGAATGGAACTACTTTGAACTAAAACACTTCTGCACAGCAAAAGAAACTGTCAACAAGGTAGAGACAACCATTCAAATGGGAAAATATATTTGTAAGCAATGCTTCTGATAAGGGCCTAATATCCAAAATATATAAAGAACTCATACAACTGAATCACAATAAAAAACAAACAATCCAATTTAAAAAATGGGCAAAGGACATGAACAGACACTTCTCTCCCCTCCCCCCCAAAAAACATACAAATGGCTAATAAACATGAAAAGATGCTCAACATGCTATTAGAGAAATGCAAAACAAAACAACAATGAGATACTATCTCTCTTATGTTAGAATAGCTGTTATTAACAGGAAAAGTAATAACAAATGTCGGAGAGGATGCAGAGAAAAAGGAACTCTCATATACTGGTAGTGGCACTGTTAATTGGTACAGTCACTATGGAAAACAGTATGGAGGTTCCTCAAAAGACTAAGAATTGATCTACCATATGATCCGGCAATCCCTCTACTGGCTATTTAACCCAAAAACTTGAAAATATATTTGCACACTGGTGTTCATAGCAGCATTAGTCATAGTGGCCAGGATGTGGAAGCAATCAAAGTGGCCTATGATAGATGACTGGATAAAGAAGCTATGGCCCATATATACAATGAATATTACTCAGCCATAAGAAGAAGTGAAATACTGCCATTTGCGACAACATAGATGAACCTTGAGATAATTACACTAAGTGAAATAGGCCAGACAGAAAAAGTTGAAAACACATAATATCACTTATTTGTGATATAAACCCAAAAGCAACAAATGAACAACACAAATGAGCATACACTCATGGACTAGAACAATAAACTAGTTGTTGTAGATGGGGTAAAACAGGTCAATTTTGTGGTGACAGAAAGAAATCTAACTATGGGCAGTAAACACATAATGCTCTCTCTCTCTCTCTCTCTCTCTCTCTCTCTCTATATATATATATATATATATATATATATATATATATCTCACTGTCGAAATGATCTCCTGAAACTTACTGTATTTTGTTAACTAATGTCATCATAAAAATTAAAAAATAAAAAATAAAAAATAAAAGGTAAAGAGAGACAATGATGGATACTTGATAATGATAAAGGCAACCATACATTAAGAAGAACTAACACATTAATATCTATGATCTCACTCAGGGAGCACCAAAATATATAAAGCATCTACTAACAGAACTAAAAGGAGAAACTGACAAAAACAAAATCATAATAGGAGATCTAAATATCCCACTGTCAGAGATGGAAAGATCATCCAAACAGAAACTCAATAAGGAAACAACATTCTCAAATGATACATTAGGCCAAACGGACATAATCAACATTTATAGTCTTTCATCGCCAAATAGCAACTTACACAGTCTTCTCTAGTGCACATGGAATATTCTCGAAGACAGACTATACTTTGGGACAGAAAACTAGACTCAACAAATTTAAGAAGATTGAAATCATACCAAGCATATTCTCTGATCATAATGCTTTGAAACTGGAGATCAATTGTAAAAAGAAAGTGGAAAGAACCACAAATACATGGAGATTAAACAACATGCTACTGAAGAATGACTGGGTCAGAGAAGAAATAAAAGAGGAGATCAAGAGATACATAGAAACAAATGAGAATGAAAGTACAACATATCAAAACTTTTAGGACATAAAAAAAAAAGTGGTAATAAGAGGAAAGTTCACACCATTACAGGTATATCTCAAGGAACAAGAATGATGCCAAATAAACAACCTAACATTACATCTTAAAAAACTAGAAAAAGAAGAATAAATGAAACCTGAATTCAGCAGAATGAAAGAAATAATTAAATTAGAGCAGAATTAAATGAAATTGAGAACAAAAAGACAATAGGAAAAATAAATGCAAACAATAACTGGTTCTTTGAGAAGATTAATAAAATTGACAAAACTCTGGCTAGACTTACTGAAGAAAAAAGAGAAATGACACAAATCATCAAAATTGGAAATGAAAGAGAAGTTACAATAGATGCCACCACACAAAAGATCATACAAGAACTATGAAATATTAAAGTCCAGGACCAGATGACTTCATCAATAAATTCTACCAAACATTCAAAGAAGAATACCTATTCCTCAACCCTTCCAAAAAATTGAAGTGGCAACACTTCCTTACTCATCTTATGAGGCCAACATTACCCTGATACCAAAACTTTGTCTCATTCCTGGTCTTAGAAGGAAGGATTTTAGTTTTTCACCATTGAGTATAATGTTAGCTGAGGGTTTGTCATATATGGTCTTTATTATGTTGAGGTCGTTTCCTTCTATGCCTATCTTATTAAGTATTTACTTAAAAGGAAACTGTATCTTGTCAAAGGCTTTTTATGCATCTATTGATATGATCATATGATTCTTATTTTTTCATGTGTTTATGTGGTATATCACATTAATCGATTTGTGTATGTTGAGCCATCCCTGTGCCCCTGGGATAAAGCCCACTTGATTATGGTGTATAATCTTTTTAATATGTTACTATATTCAGTTTGCTAGTATCTGATTTATGATTTTTGCAACTGTGTTCATGAGAGGTATTTGTCTGTAGTTTTCTTTTTTTGTGTTATCTTTACCAGGTTTTGGTATCAGGGTAATATTAGCCTCATAAGATGAGTAAAGAAGTGTTGTCTCTTCTTTAATTTTTTGAAAGAGTTGGAGAAGAATAGATATTCTTTGAATGTTTGGTAGAATTTATTGATGAAGACTATCTTGGCAAATAGTACATTATTTGCTTAGTACAAAAACCTTGGTGTTATTCCCTTTCACAGGACACATCTAATTCATCAGTAAATCCATGCGCCTAAGTTTCAGATTTTAGAACCTGACCATTTAGCATGATTTTCACCACTTTCAATATTTTCCAAGCCACCAGAATTTGTTTCAAGTAGTTTTGCCATAGCCTCTCAACTGATCGTCTTCTTTTACTATAACTACTACCATGTCTCACGTACTTCATGTGCCATTATGGTTTATCATCCATGCAAAAGCCACAGTAATCATTTTCAAATGAGCTAGTTACTCTTTTTCTCCAACGACCCCTTATGCTTAGAATAACACCAAAATCCCATAGCATAGTATACAAAGCTCTACATAATCTGGCCCCTGACTGAATTACCAATTTCATTTCCAAATTGTTCTTCTTTTCTCTCTCTGTGGAACGCCACACAGGTCTTTGTCTTGTTCTTATTATATGATGAGTGTGTTCTCAATTCCAGGTCTTGACCCTTGCTATTCTCTCTACTAAAAACGGTCTTTTACCAGATGTCTTTATGGCTTGCTCTTTTGCTGCATTTAGGTCTCTGTTCAAATGCCTCCTTCCCTTAGAGAGTGTCACTATTTCTTATCCCTATATCTGACAATAAATCTCCATTAGCTTCTATTTTCTTTTCTTGTTTTATTTTTCTTCTTGATATTTATAATTACTTAGTATTATATTTTATATCTATTTGCTTATTTTTTAATTTTTTTCTCTTCCACTGACCTTATGAGAGAAGTTTTTCTACTTTGTTTAATCCTTTATCCTTAGGGTCAATAATACAACTGGCACATAATAGGTACTCAGTAAAATATATGTTGAATGAAAGAAATGAAAGGAAGAATAAACATTTACCTCTCTAGTCTAACTGGGATTTATTTAACTATATGGAATAATATAAGAACCTGAACATAATTATCCCAGTATAGATAATTAACTTTGTAAAATCTGTGTATTGTGTGTGTTTTCCCCTTATAGTGATTTATTATATATATTATATCACATATTTTTACATACTAGGTTATTGAGGAGCTCTCTAATATAGTTCTTTGGTTTCTCTGCCAGTAGGACTTTTAAAAATAGTTCTATAATAATTTTCATACTTAACATGAATAATTTCTCCCTATTATCTGATTTATAGAGTTATCTATTGTAATAACTTTTTATTCTTTTAGAGTACCTTTAGAAACATTTTGTCAATGTGGACAAATATTCATTGGAATTTTTATTAAATCTATAATTTATTTTGGGAATGATTGATACCTTAATGATGTTTTTTCTTCCTAATATGATAAGCATCTCATTATTAAATACCACTTAGAGTGTTATAGTTTTCTTTATATGAATTTCACATATTTTCTAATATTAAGGCCATTCTTTTGTCATTTATGTTTTTATTGGGATTGAAAATAAGATTTCCATGTTATAAATTTATTTTTTATTTAATTTTTTGTTGAAATGTAGAAAGGCTATTGGTTTTGCATTTTTAGAAATATTTTCGGTAGTGTTATTTTTACACTCAGCTGAAGTTAACAAAAAATACAGTTAAATCATTAAATAATATCTCTCACAGATAAGTACTATTTCAAACATTGTTTTTTTAAATATGGTTAAAATAAACTTAAACCTCAAGATACAGTAGATTTATTAATCCAGTGCTCCATTCTTTGCATGTAGCCTCTCTATAAGGTGCGTTTCTGTTTTTAATTTAAATTTATTTAATGTTTTTAATGGTGACTGGTTAATGAAATTTGATAAGTTTCAGCTGTACATTTTAACAATAAGGCATAATATATATATATAGACACTGCGTGTTCCTCTCCCAGAGTTAGATTTCTTTCCGTCACCACATATTTGACCCCTTTTATCCCATCTACCTCACTTCTCCTCCTTACCCCCTACTCTCTTGTAAGGTGATTTTCTTTATGATAACCTCACGATATGAAGTAACCGAAGTGTCCTACATTAGAAGATTGGATAAAGAAGATGTGGTACATATATACAATGGAATATTACTCAGCCATAGGAAAAGATGTCATTTGCTATACAATAGATGGATCTCGAGATTATCAGGTTAAGTGAAATAAGTCAGGCAGAAAAATTTGAAAACCACATGATATCAGTCATGTGTGGGATATGAAACTGAAAGTAACAAACAGACATGACAAACAAACAAAGACTCTGCTCTGAACTATCTTCTTCATATGAAGCTGTTAGGAACTGAATTGTGTACTCTCAAAATTTATATATT
Organism: Pteropus medius; assembly: GCF_902729225.1. Classification (NCBI taxonomy): domain Eukaryota; kingdom Metazoa; phylum Chordata; class Mammalia; order Chiroptera; family Pteropodidae; genus Pteropus; species Pteropus medius. The sequence continues at coordinate 21,910,725 of NW_024356249.1, forward strand.
GAAGTTATAACCAACAAGTCACTGTATTTGGAGGTAATGCCTTTAGGGAGATTGTTAAGGTAAAATAAGTTAATAAGGGTGGGGTCCTAATCCAATAGGATTGATGATCTTATAAGAGGAAGAGGAGACACCAGAGATCAATCTCTGTCTCTTCATGTGAGCACAAAGGAAAAGCCATGTGAGCAGACAGCAAGAAGTTGGCCCTCTGCAAATCAAAAAGAAAGCCCTCATTAGAAAAATTTGGGAGACCTTCATCATGGACTTCTAGTCTCCAGAACTGCTAGAAAATAAATGTCTGTTATTTAAGCTGCCCAATCTGTAGTATTTTGCTAAGGCAGCCTAAGCTTAACTTCTTTTAATTGTTTGTTTTACTCTGAACTTCACCTGCTACCTCCTACCTTCATCCATCTCTTAATTTGTGTCCTCCCAAGTTGAAAAACTCAGATTTAAACATTGTTTGTGTTTCTGTTTTTGATGCAGTTGTGGATGTTGTTATTGATTTCTACAACATGTGATTTAGCCATTCTAACACCTCTAAGTTCTGGATCCATATCTTCTGGTTTTTGCCTCTAGTCATGCTGCTTCCAATGTTATTAGAAGTTCCAGTAGGAGTAGATACAAATTGGACTCTAAATGTGTTACTTTTCTCATTGGGATCATAATTGGAAGGCTATAATATCAGATGTATCAACCTCTTCCTTCACCCTTCTGTATCAACATAGTGCCATAATTCTCACTTCAAAGTACGCGTTTGGTCCATCAGATTGCCAAATTTTAGGTTGACGGTTAAAACTTTGATGAAGGAAACTAAGAATTTGAGTTTGTGCTGTGGCTTTATGCTCAGGACATGTGCCTTCTTCACCATGTTCATCAGAAGCAGGAGTATCACTGAGGAGAAATTCCTAGAAGTTACCTTTAATAATAATATCGATTATTATTACTAAATTATTATTATTATAAAAAGCCTGTTTTAGTGGGTCATTTGTGAGGAGGGGCTGTGTATTTATCTTACATCACTACATTTTATTTTAGTTTCTTATTAATTCTTATAGATTTTCTGTTCATCCTTTTCTGTGTTTCTTGATATATAGTATACCACTTGCAAATAAGGATAATTTTGCATTTCCTTTCTAATAATTATATCTCTTATTTCAGAGTCATATTGATGGCTTTGATCAGTGCTTCTGGAACAATTAGATAACAAAAACAGGATTTTTTTGTTCTCCACTTGGTTTTAATTAGATACTATTAAGAATGAAGTTGGTCATTGATTTGAGATGAATATTGTTACAGAAACAACAAATACTAATAAAATTTTATATGTGAGTTCAGAAAGATATTTTTAAAATAAAATATGAATGTAATTTTTTCTAGATTTTTTCTGATTTTATTGAAATAACCTAATTGTTTTTTTTTCTTTTCTGACCTTTTTGTAGGAAATAATACACAAATTATTTTCCTAATAGTGAACTAATTGTGTATAATACAGATGGATTTTGAATACAAAACAGGTAAACCAGACCACTCTCTGAGGTATGTTTAATCACTAAACATGTTGTACGCATTTCTATATTATAAAAGATTCATATTCAATGATGATCTCAAACAGCAAGTTTCTCTTCTCATTAAAGAGAACGAATTATAATCCTTTCCACTCCTGCAGTAAACAGCAGAATGATGATGATACATAAAGAGGAAACACAGACATAAGACCGAGATGCAGATTAGCAGGCATTTGGCAAAGCACATTAAGGAGGGTGCTGTAGATACCCACTGATAAACACTTGTCAACTGAAAGCAAACTTTGAGCAATTATATTAACAAATAATTAGAATACTTTGAAAATGATAGTAAGAACCCCACAACAAAGAAACACATGAATTTGTGTCCCTTCCTCTTGTACCTATATTTATTATATTATTATCTCTGTTATTCAGTAGTGTACCTAGTATTGGAAAGGACATAACAGAATAGGATTTTATGTTACGAAAAGTAATTCTATGGCATTAAACAGGGAGTGTTGTGATACTGTGCAGTAAAAGAAAATTTGTCTCCAGCTGAAACTCTGGAAATGACTATTCTTGCCCAGAGGAGATCTTTTAACATTTCCTGTATTAAAAGCATAACAGATAAATTCATGGACAGAAAGAACTATCTTTCTGGCCAAAATAAAGCAAGTGGAGACATTGAGTAAAAAGTGACCTATTATACCGTTATTGGAGGTTTGCACATGGAGCTGGCATCCTATAAAATTTACTGAAAGCCAATCCCATAAGAAACAAGTAATAAAGTTTTAAAAAGAGGTATCCGGTAGGAAAAAGACGGTGGGAGTTAACATCAGGGAACTGAATCTTGGTAGAGATATTTCTATATGTTCACAAGCAGTTACAAAAAATCTGAGATAATTTTTCATTTGTAAATTAGAGATAATAATATAATATACACTTTAATTGAATATCAGAACTAGATGAAATGTATATATATAGCACAGAGCCACACATGGTAAATATTTAATAAAAGATGGCTTGTTACTTTATTAGTATTATAGAAGCAAACTTTGGAAAATATAAGAGAGACTTAGAAATATATTTAGATAGAAATGAAGACCCTGATACAAAGGAGTGACCTTTTTAGGACAGAATACTGTGGGACAAAAATAATGTGGAATGCAGAAAAATATAAATAAAACTTAGGAAAGGAAAACCACAGTGTGCATAGGGGTGGGGAGGAAAGGCTCTCCTTAAGATATATCAGCTCTTTTGTTGTTTGTTTGTTTGTCTGTTTTTAATTACATTTTTTGGAGTGACACGTCTTGACTACTGTGTATAATGCTGCAATGAACATAGGAGAACACATATCTTTATAAATAAATATTTTCAATTCTTTTGAGTAGTTACCCAGAAGGATTGATGTTTCATGTGTTAGCTCTATTCTTAATTTTTTGAGGAAACTTTATACTGTTTTCCATAGTGTCTATAGCAATTTACTTTCCTACCAGCAGGTTATGAAGGTTCCTTTTTCTCCACAACCATTCCAACAGTTATTATTTCTCATCTTATTGGGAATAGTTATTTTAACAGGTAGAAGTGTTATCTCATTGTAGTTTTGATTTGCATTTCCCTAATAGCTAGTGAAGTTGAGCATCTTTTCATTTTTCTGTTGGCCATTTGTATGTCTTCTTGGGAGAAGTGTCTGTTCAGGTCTTCTGCCCATTTTTTATTGGATTTGTTGTTGTTGTTGTTGTTGTTGTTGTTGTTGTGTTGTATGAATTCTTTATCTCATTTCCTGTTTAGAAAAGAAAAGAAAGTACAGCTCTCTTCAGTGTTAATTTAATTTCCATAAACTTACCCTTTGAGGCTAAAGCAAATCTGACCGGTTTTCAATGTGAAAATATAAAAACTGTTCTTGGTGTTATTTCTAAACAGAACTTGTCTCTAAGTATTCTAATTACTTGCTAATACAAGTTATCAAAGCTTGTTTTCAGTTGACAAGTGTTTATCAATGTAACGGAAATGTATATGATGATAAATATTTAATTTTTGCGTATGTGGTAAATTTTAAAGCACAGAATAACTCAAAGTGGAACATCATATTCCATACAAAAATATCACATTTCTCTCTGGATCTTCTTGGCATCTTTGTCATTGTCTGAGCAGCAAACTTTATAATGACCAGTTGGATTGTTTTTCTCTGATGTTGATGATATGCTCTTGGGGAAATGTCTTCCAGACAGATGAAGAGGTGTGACATCATCAGAGCTTGGATGATTCTCTTCCAGGATTCATTCTTTCAATCAACGCCAGTATGAAGTTTACATGGCTGATTGTGTGCTCAGGATTGTCTTTCTTGAACATGATATAAAAGTTCAGCACTATAATGTTTAGAAGGTGGCAAAAGAATTTCTTATATCAAAACGTGTGCCTTTTACACTCAGTTGGATAAGAAGTAAACATCTGATCAGCTGAGTCCACTGCTCCCATTTTCTTGTTATAATGCACAGTGACATGTGGCTTCTTAGTTTCTTTCCATTTCAGTTGTCTATTTCATTCACAATATCATTGTGGAATGTTGACAACATTGTCACCTCCTTCTTGTCATACTATTTCAGTGCTATAAGTTCACCACAGAATCTGGCTACAGTCATCCCTTTTGCAATTCTTTATTTTTTCCAAAGTATTTGGCATCTATTTTCTGTTTAAATGAGCAGTACCAACTGCATTAGTCCTGATTTGATATAATTCTTTGAAAAACATGGGAGATGTACAAAAGTTATCAAGAAAGACACAGTATCCTTGGCCAAGAAAGTCATTGACCAAGGTAAAAATAATGCATGGAGATTTCAGAACATCATCTGAATCTTTCAAGTTCATACTGGGCCCTGTGTGAACAAGCACATTCCACACATAACCAGACTGACTTTCACAAAGAACATACAGCTTAAGACCAAATCATACTCGTTTTGTTAGGGTGTACTACTTTATAGCTAACTGTTCCTTAAACAGCATCAGTGATTAATTGACTTCAATGTTTCTGTTTGGAGTACATACACTTGAAAACTTATTTACAAAAAAGTTGAACACAAATTTGATCTTCTACAATGAAATTTGGGACTTTGACTAATGAATTTGGAAGAATCATTGACAAAATGCAGGCACCAAAACAAGAGTAAAAATCTTTCACCAGTCATAATTTGACTGAGATAAGGTATATGCAAAAGAGGCCTTATTGACCAAAACATCTCCAGCTCAGGTTCCTGCACAACACCTTGCAGTAACATTACTGAAGAAAAGGCTTTCAGTTCATTATCAGTGTCTTTCCACTTATCCATTCATAAAAGTCCTTTTGGACCAGGTGGTTTTGAAGACAACACACAGCTTGGACACTTGTTTTGCTGGATTTTTTTAAACTAAATCCTTTGTAAAGAATGGTTCAAAATACTGCAATGAGTCAGTGATATTATTGACATCAACTTTTCTGCCAGGTGTGCTGGTAAAGTCATATCTTCTATGAGAATCATAACATGAGTTGACTATTTCAAAACATGACCTGAGTCAGCTGATGTAGGGCTATTTCCATCAGATTCTGATCAGGCAGAAACTGACGATATAGTCTTCCAAAGCATTATCTGAGAAATCATCAGAATCATCTATTTCAGAAAATACCAAATTCATCAATGACTCTTGGCTAACAACTGTTTAAGAATGATGTTAACATCATGCATAGGAATGTTACATTTTCTAGGATTTAACATTTTCAGCAATCGAGAATCACTATTTTGTAAATGAAAATACCACTACTAAAAACAGAATGCTATAAATAGAATGATGTCATTTGTTTCCAAAGACTATCAATATACTAGAGTGATGCAAAAATAATAATAAAAGTGAGAAATTTTATGGCAAACTTTAGGGGTAAGGTTTGGACTATAATCCATGAGTTATCTCAGAGCAAACAGGAAATGGGTTAAATATTTTGGATATTAACCCTTTATCAAAGGAGATATTTGCAAACATCTTTTCTCAATCAGTTGGTTACCTTCTTATCTTGTTGATGATTTCTTTTGTTGTGTAGACACTTTTTAGTTTGATGTAGTTTCATTCATTTATTCTTGCTTTTACTTCTCTTGTCTTTGAAGTCAAATTCATAAATCCTCTCTAAGGACAAGGTCCATCGGTTTAGTATCTATGTTTTTTTTCCTATATATTTTATTTTTTCAGGTCTTACTTTTAAATTTTGCACATGGCATTTAAAACTGAAAAGAGGCTGGTCAAGATGGTGGAGTAGAAAAATGCTGTTCTGTCCTCTATCCACGAGCACTTCAAAATTACAACTAAACTACAGAATAGCCATCATTAAGAATCAACTGAAGTCTACAAGAACAGAAGTCCTATAACTAAGAGTATATAGAAAAACATATTGAGACTGGTAGCAGGGGTGTAGTCATCAAATGAGCTAGTCCCACATCCATGTGACGCAGTTAAATATTGGGAAGAGTATCTTGGCTGTGGCTGTTTCCCCTGAGGAGCAAGGAGTCCAAGTCCCATACCGGGCTCCCCAGCTCAGGGTTCTAGTAGCAGGAAGAGAAATTCTCATAAATTCTGTCTGTGAAAGCCAGCAAAGATTGTGGCTGAGTGAGACAGGAGTGAGGAGATGAGATGGGTGAAAAGGAGTGGGGAGAAACCAGAAGTTCCTCTTAAAGGGCCCACACATTGACTTACTCAATGACAGACTCACTTAGAGAAACTAAATTGTCTGGCTTCAGGATGAGGGATGGAGGGGCAGCTTTCCCCCAGATAAAAATGCTCACAGAAGCCATTATTACTTTGTGGAGCCCCTACCCCCACAAACCAGTGTGCAGATGCAAGTGGAAGCCACAATTGGAATCTCCATCAACCTAGCTTACATTGTTTGCTCTGCCTTGGTGATCTCCTGAGACCTCACGCCACCCAAGTTGTGGACCCACCCAAGATGCTTCCAGTGGCTTTTTCATACAACAGCCTGTCCTGGCTAATGCTGCAGACTTTCCAAAAATCTCTCAAAGGTTGACAAACTCTAAACAAACAGCATCTGGCTTTGGTATATCCCATACTTCTTGTTAAGCAGCTCCGAGCCTGGCACTAGTGGCAGCCGGCTTTAATTCGTAGCTTAGCCTCTTCTAGGTACCTCCAAGTCCAGCACTAGTGGTAACCATCTACAGATCACTTTGTAGTTCATACTAAGTGTTCCCAGACAGGGTACAAGAAGCACCTGACCTTGTTCTGCAACAGAGCCCCTCTCAATATGACCCTGAACGAACACACCTAATAGCCAGCCTCAGACCACACCAGAGCACCCCCCAACGACCTCCACAAGCAACATGTCCAAAGGGAAGACTAGGTAGGCACCAGATCCCTGCTAAAGCAAATCCTGCTCTGTAGGGTCAACCCCTGCATAACTCCTCCACTGTAGTCACGGCTGGTCCTCGCAGTCAGCCCTATGGTCAGTCTTTCCCATTGAAATGCAAACAGTAATAAAGGCTATGACAGGAGGACACACAAAGTCTACAAAAGGTAAACACTTGGAGCGCCCAGCTCAAGTGACCAGAAAGACTTCATGGCTAAGCCCCACAGGACACCTACTACATAAGGTCACTCTACTAAGACTGGGAGACATAACAGCTCTACCTAATATATAGAAACAAAAACAGGGAGGCAGCCAAATTTGGGAGACAAAGAGATATATCTCAAATGAAGGAACAGAATAAAGCTACAGAAAAAGAACTAAACAAAATGGAGACAGGCTGATTATAAGGATGCTCAGTGATTTCATTGAGAACTTCAACAAAGAGATAGGAAACATAAAAATAGAGATAGAAAACATAGAAAAGAACCATTCGGAAATGAAGAATATAATAATTAAAATAAAGAATACATTAGAGAGAATCAACAATAGATTAAATGCAGCAGGGGACTGAATCAGTGACTTGGAAGATAAAGTAGCAGAAACCACCCAATCAAAAGAGCAAAAAACGAAAAAAAATATTTAAAAGAATCTAAAGGACAAAATAAATTAACACAAAACAGAAATAAACCTATAGAGAGAACATTTTGATGGTTGACATATGGGAGGAGAGTTGGAAGGATAAATGAAAAAAAAAAGAAATTAAGAAATACAAATTTGGTAGTTACATAATAGTCATGGGGGAAATAAAACATAGAATAAGGAATATAGTCAGTAATATTGTAATAATATGTATGATGTTAGATGGGTACTGGTTTTATCGGAGTGATCACTTAGTAAGTTATGTAAATGTCTAGTCACTATGTTGTACACCTGAAAATAATATAATATTATATGTCATCTGTAACTGAAAAATAAAAAAATTATTTAAAAAACATAAAATAAAAAGAGACCAGGTAAAGGTCTCTCCTGGAGTCCCCAGAATATAAATAACCCTGCCAATACCTTTATTTTCCTCCAGTTAGACTCATTTTGAACTTTAGAACAACTCTAATATTATAAAGATTATCTATACATATATACACATATGTCAATGTATTGTATATACATATATTGTATATAAATGTATATGTGTTATATATGTGTGTATGTGTATCTGTATTAAAGCGGATTATTTTGGAAGTACTAAAAGTGTTCTGTACCTTGATTGTGTTTGTAATATATTTCAATATGTGTTTGTTAAATCTCATAAAACTACATACTATAAGTACAAAATTTTATAAAATTGAATAAAAATATTTTTTAAAGGTAAAAATGTCTCTAATCTATTTTGAGTTAATTTTGTTGTAAGGTGACAAATAGCAGTCTAGTTTTATTCATTTGCATGTGGTTTTCCAATTTTCCCTTCACCATTTATTGAAGACGCTTTCTTTTCTTCATTTTATGTTTTTGTCTCTTTTGTTAAAAATTAGTTGCTCATATACATATGGGTTTATTTCTGGGATCTCAATTCTCTTCCTCTAGTCCATGTGACCGATGTTCTGCTAATACTATACTGTTTTGATTATTGTCACTTTATACAAAGTGTAATTTGAATTCTGGAAGTATGATGCTTACAGCTTTGTTCTTTTTACTCAGGATTGCTTTGGCTATTTGGGATCTTTTGTGGTTTCATACAATTTGATAATTTTTTGTTCCATTTCTTCAAAAAATGCCATTGAGATTTTGATGGAGATTTCATTGAATCTGTATATTTCTTTGACTAACATGGCCATTTTAACTCTGTGGTTTTCTTCCAGTTGATGAATACAAAATATCTTTCCATTTATTCCCACCTTCTTCAATTTTTTTCAACAATGTCTTGTAGTTTTCAGCGTATAGGTCCTTTACATCCTTTGTTAAGTTTATTCCTAGATATTTTATTCTTTTTCTTGATATTATAAATATTTTTCTCATTTTTTTTCTGAAAATGTTAGTACATAGAAAAACAACAGATTTCTATTGTTAGTACATAGAAAAACAACAGATTTTTGTTCATTGATTTTTCTTCCTGAAACTTCACTGTATTCATTGTTTCTAATGGGTTTTAGTGAACTCTAGGATTCTTTATACATAGACTCATGTCATTTCCAAAAACAAATGAGAGTTTTACTTCTTTATTCTCAATTTGGATATGTTTTTTTTTTTTTTTCCTCTTGCCTGATTGCTCTGTCTAGGACTTCCATTGCTATGTTGGATTGAATAACAGTGGTGAGAATGGGCATTCTTGTCTTTTTCCTGAACTTAGAGGAAAAGCTTTCAGTTTTTCACAATTGAGTGAACTATTAGGTGAAGATTTGTCATATATGGTCTTTATTATTTTGAGGTACTTTCCTTTCATACCCATTTTATTGAATATTTTATCACAAATACATGTTGTATCTTGTCAAATATTTTTCTGCATCTATGGATAAAATGATATGATTTCTATCCTTTATTTTGCTAATGTGGTATATCACATTGATCAGTTTGTTTATGATGAACCATCCTGCCTCTGGAATGAACCCCACTTGATAACACCACCAAACAAGTATTACATGAAATGTTACATATGGAATCTAAAACACTGAATAAACACAAATACCTGAACACTTAGCAGAGAACAGAAGGCTCTGTAACAATAGATTGTACAGTCTATAATACGTACGACTACCACATCTCAAAGGGAGACCCGGATGGAATATGGCATGGGAATTTGAAATGTGTGAAAGTCCTTAGGAATGGTATCTTTTAGTGACTAAGTGTGTGGACTGTGGCTGGTCTGCTTTGGTTTGAGTGCAGCTCCAGTGCCTACAATGTGATTATAGTCAAGATACTATAGTCCTCTTCATTTTCATTTCCTTGTATGTTAATGGCAATGATATTATCACCTAACTCATATATTATTGCAAAGGTTAAATAATTTGATGTGTGTAAAGTACTTAGAATATAATTAGCACTTATGTGGCATTTTTTTCATTTTGCTTAGAGATGGTTCATACCTATAATTGTATAAAGTATTAGTTTCACTAGATGCTAAGTGCTCTAATATAACCAATGTATAAAACTATATATGATAAAGATTAATGATCACAAAAATTATAATAAAAAATGCAAACACATAATGAACTTGAGATTTATAAAAATAAACTATTACATCTGTGTATGCAATGGGGACACTATAATTCATTTTAGCAATGAGTATAATGTGGGTTTTTTAAGCTTATAATAAGCATTATTATTGGCTGGTTGGATATTTTTACTTAAATATGTTTTGTGAAAAAAATTTCTCAGAATTAATAAACTATTTGTGAAATAGGTTTTATATAAGAAAATAATTGAACTTTTTTATAAATGTATATATTTGATCAAATTACTTTCTATTATATCAAAACACAGCTATTTCCCTTCAAAAATAAAAACAGAATAAACAAACAGAAACAATTTCATAGGTACAGAAAACATTTTGATGGTTGCCAGATAGAAGGGAGATTAGGCATGGGTGAAAAAGGGGAAGGGATTAAGAAATACAAATTAGTGGTTACAAAATAATCATTGGAATGTAGAATATAGCTTAAGGGACATAGTCAATAATAGTGTAATAACTATGAAAAATTAAATAAATGAAATTATTATTGAAATCAATCAATAAATCAATAAATCAATCACAGTCTTACATGTCCTTAAGTCTATTTGCTGGATACTTTTCATTTTCTTTCCTCCTTCATTACCTTGCTTATTTATTGAGTCTGATGGACTATTTCTATGCCTGGACATTTGTGTGACCATGGTTTTCCTGACCTGTGCTTTCCTGGTGCAACCTTCTAGTAGCCTGAAGCCATTGGCAGAACTGCTCTCGGTTAATCCAGCTTTCTCTACCAGGCTCCCCTGTGATAGGTGGTTGAGTGGTGGGTGAGAGAAATTGGTTTCGCCTGTCTGCTGCTCTGTTTTTTCTAGTGAGTTTAGCCTCAATGAATACAGAGTTTTGTGATCTGCTGAGTGAGGATTTTACTGCCCTGTGGGCCCAGGAGCATGGCATAAATGGGTTCCTTTGTCTGATGATGGCAGGTTGATGAATGCTGCCACCTTTTGCACTGCTTCTATGCTCCTGACCCTGGGCTCAGCCAGTGTGCCAGCAACCCAGGCCCAAATGTTATCTCTGCCCTTCCAGTTTCCCCAGTGGGAGTTTTACTCCCACTCTTCACTGCCATCACATCTGCTAGGGCCACTGTGAGGCCATGACTCCATCTACAGCTTCTGCCTCTGTCCTTCCGCCTACCCTCTCACATCTCCTGTTTGCTCCTATATACTCACCTTCAGATGTCTCAAGATGCAGAACTCTCAGATGTATTTGTGTGTTGAGCAGGGAATCTTTCATTGAATTATGGCTGTTCAACTTATAACTTTAAGCATAGAGACTGGAGGTCCTCTCACACTGCCATGCTGTTGATGTCACCTCATACAGAGATGAACTCAGAGACCCCAGGAATTCTGGAGGTCAGCAAGAGCAAAGTAAGTAGTACTTCTTACAGAAACATGTTTTAACAACATATATTTTTGCCTGGACCAAATATGCATCTTAAACTTGTCACATTGCATCTTACAAGTTTGTTTCAGTGCCTGTGACTCTCATTTAACTGCGAGTTCCTTAAAAGCAAGTAGTTTTGTTCACCTTTATGTTTCTTAGTAACACACACAACATATAGCTACCTTAAGGCCACTGTAGGATGTAGACATTGTAGGATTTTTAGAGGCACCACTCCACGTTATTTGAAATAATTTAAATTTTAGTAGCCACATTATGGCTCACTAAAAGATTATTTTTACAATAAAATTATAAAGATATTTATAGTATTATTTCTGAAATTTGGCCATGAGCCAAACATGTTACGATTGGCTCTAATTTCTTTATAGTCTCAGCCTCATAATGTACATCTAGGAATTCTTACAAAATGAAACATTCTAAATTACACATTATTTTCAATGGTCATAAAATTTTAATGGACGTGAACCTTAACAATTAGTGAGGTTGGAGCAGTGTTAATTTTTGTAGACTTAGGTAATTTTGGTATTTTCTCTTTATATTTTTTCAGCTTTTAAATATTGTTAGATAGACAAATGACAAATATTATGTTATAGCTGTTTTACTTCAGAAAAAAATGACCATGTATTAGAACAAAACTAACTACCACAAAGATACCAATGTCTTAAAGAGGAGGATTGGATGCTAACATGTATTGAACAACTATTATGTACTAAGAACTCTGTATATATATATATATATATCTCTTTTAGTAAGCCTTGCTTCCCAATTGTGTTTATTAGATTTATGATTTTGACCATTTTTTAAAGCAAAATCTGCTTTACTACAGAGGACTCTAGATGACTCTGGATCATTTTCTTACTTATTTAATAAATTTCAGTGGCTCCCTGTCTCCCACAGGATCATGTTTGAATAATTCTGCCTACTTTTCAAGGTCCTCACTGGTCTTATTTATTCTTCCTTTCCATATATTTCCAGAACAATGTGGGTCAGTATTTTCAGTGACCTGCAAACATATGATGCTCATTGCCACCTCCAAAACTTCTTTCTTCTTCTGTCACCTATGCAAATGTCACCAATTCTTCAAGGATCTCTTTCCAGTTCATTATTTAGCAGAGTTCAGGGACCAGAAATGCTACAGAGACTTTGTTATAATATGATGTTACCTATAACACAGTAATCCACAAAACATTGATTTAAAACAATGACATTATAATGAAGTTAGTGGACATTTACAGCAAAGGAAGCTCTGAGATTTTATCTCTTTCAAATAAAGCAAAATGTTTGAAGTTGACTGCAACTTCAAATGCTTGGAATATAATAGGTGGCATTTTTTTGTAGTAACTTAAGTCAGCAATGTAGTTTTTAATCCTCTACTAAACTACTTGAACATAAGCTTGACAAATTCCATTTTTAAAGTTATCAGATTCTAAAGAACAGTCCACAGTATTTGGATTTTCAGTGTAATAGCCTTCATAATAAAATCTTAGACCTGAGAGATAAATAAAGTATTTTCCTTCTTTTTCTTTTCATAAAAGAACACTGTCCTCCAAACATACTTCATAATTCAGAATAAATCTCATGGAGAATAACCATAATAGTTCACATTTTCTTTATAGGCAGTACAAGTAAGCATAAAATCAAAGTTAAACAATTTTTTTTTTAGTTTTGAATAATATTTACCGTTCAGCAGAGGTTTTCACACTATAATTTTATAAAAACAGACAGTTGTCAAAATTCTTTATGGGAAGTTTCTCATTTAAAAGTTGTTTTAAACACAATTTTTAAAAATATCATTTTATTAAGACTAAAAATAATGGATGCCAGATGAAACGTCCCATTCTTAGGGTAAATAGCAAGATACAGTGTGCAATTACACGTGTAAGAAGGTTAGGCTAGAATCTATTGCTTTTAATCTAAGCCTATTGATCTGATAAGAATTTTCTACTATATAATGTAAAGTAACTTTTCAGTCAATAAAATCCAACAAATATTGAGTATTTATTGTACACAGTCCTTGTGCTAGGCACAGAGTGATCAAAATTAGACAGGGTTCCTGTCCTCATGGAGCTTTCAGGTTTGTGAGAGAGACAGACATAATTGAAACGATCACACTGTATGATTACAACTGATATAAGTGCTCTGAAAAAAAAGGAAGTGTCCCTAGAAACCCATTTCTGTGACTCTAGGTTTTCCTCTAGATACCAGGAATGGAATAGCAAAAATAGACGTTTCTATCTAAAAGAACTAGATTACAGTTAGATTCCTCAAGGGACTGGACTATCTTATATAAGTAAACAAACAAATACATCATTCTAAATTATAGTTGGTCTTGTGGAGAAAACACATTATTTGGTGATGAAGAACAAAAGGAGAGGGACTGATTTAGATGAAAAGGTAGGTATTTTCTTAGGAAATAAACATTTGCTGAGGATTAAGGGGTGAGAAGCATTCATTCATTTAAAGTCGTATTAGGGGCAGACAAAAACATGTATAAAGGTTCTGAAACAAACAAACAAACAAAAAAGAAATCTATTTGTTTAAAGATCAGAGAATGTCACTGTAGATGGAACAGAGGTGGGAAGATAAAAAAGAGAGACATGAATTAATATTGTAAAAAAAGTTAGTAGTCAAATCATAAGAACCACACAAGAAATATCAAGGAGTTTGGATTAGTAAATGCAATGGGGGAGCATAAAAGGGAATTAAAATGATTTAAAGTTTAAAATATTCCCTTTCGCAATTAAATATACTGTGAAAGAAGGAAGTCCAGTTAAACACTACTGCTGTCCTTAAAGGAAGAAGGGAGGATATATTGTACCAGAGTGCTGGCAGGGAAGACAGAAATAGAGATTTGAGGTATATTTTGAAAGTAGACTCGATTGGCTGGGGGAAGGTAGGAGGATTAGGAAAAGTCAATTAAGAATGACTCAAAGCTTTTTGGTTTAAGCAACTGAGTGGATATTATTCACATCTTCTGAGTGGGGTAAGTTTGAAAACAGAACAAATTTGAACTGAGGTTGAGTGAAGTGAAGAGGAATTCAGTTGTAGTTATGTAGATTTTGAGATGCCTGTGAGACATTCTATTTGAAGTGTCTAGTGGGCAGTTAGAAATGTATATGAGGAGGCATTTGAAATGAGCATAACTGAAGGATTCTCAGTCTGTAAATGATATATAAACCGAGTATCAGCAAAAGAGGAAATGTAACTAGAAAAAAGAAGAGCATCCAAGGCCAAATTTCAAGGGAAGAAATAAAACTTGCAAAAGAGACTGAGGAGTGACCAGTGAAATCTGGGACACAAAACATCATGAAAATTTTAAAAAGAGAGTGTTTCAGAAAATATATTACTAAAAAGTCAAATAATCTTTTGGCTTTTAGTAATTTTTTGATTAATATCTGGGAATTTATTTTAAAAGATATATGATAAATCAAAAAAAATCATGTAACAGTAATAATTCATGGATGCAGTTGGTAAACTACTTCCATACACTACAATACCTGACTTGATTGCAACAATAAGTATATTTTATTATTGACTGTTATATGCATGTAACAACACTGGGGCTCTTGGAAACAACCGATATTAAATAATAAATTCAATTTTTATTCAACAAATATTATCGATTCTTGTTATAAAAGGTACATTATAGACTCTGTGTATATAGCTGTGAACAAAAAATTCACATCCCTGAACTGAGACAATATCCTTTCCAATGGATGTTTAAAAATAAATATATTAAAAAAGTACATTTCACCAGTACATTATAACCACATTGGTTAGTAAGTTTTAAAACTACTTTTACAAAACAAAGGGTTGTAAGTTTGTGTTCTTTTCAAATGATACAGAAAAAAAATCTCAATGTATTCAGTAGCATATACTTTATTTTCTTATCCTCTTTTTTCCAGGAATTTATTTCTATCTAAAACTATGATGTCATAAAAAATGTGGCATCTTACCTGTGAGTCAGATAACATTGATGTTTGGTGGATTTATAAATATGTCTGGCACTTAAGAGATGTATGTGTGGTGATTCTGACAGGACATATGTAACAGTGACTTTTGTGCCTGGACTCATGCTCATTGGACTTGACTGTATAATCTTGTGTAAGAGCCACTGATCCTCTGAAAAACTGTTTTACACTTGTACTTGTGTTTAGGATAAAATCCTTAGTTTAGATTTCTTTGCCTTTCAAGTGACTGTGATGGTCTCTATGATTTGTTTGTTTATTTGTTTGTTTTTCCCTTCTGGAATTTACATCGACTATATAACATTTTCTTTTTATAAATTGATTTTCACTGTTGTCATGGCTGAATCATTCTTAAAGCAACTTCAGTTTTACAGAGAGATTTCTAATGTCTTCCCTGGTATTTCACAAGGTTAAAGAGGAGCTTAACAATAACCTGAACGGCATGTACAGTTTGCAGTCATTGGTACATGAGTGCAGATGAATAACTCTGTTATTTACTCTAAAGAAAAAAGAAAAAAAGAAAAAAGAAAGAAAGAAAAATTATATCGAAGCATGCGTGATCCAAAACTGTGGTTCTTAATGTAGTACCACTCAATGGGGGGCATTTTGGAAAGCATGGCTTGTCACAATGAGGATAGTCACTACTTATTTTTTATGAGAGAAAGCCAAATATGCTGCGTGTTCCACAGTGTGCAGAGCTGTCTACTGACCAAGAACTGTTCCATTGCCCACATTATTTTCTAATGTCCTGCTGGTTACTTATATAGATGAAAAAAATCTGTTTATAATCTGAGTCTAGAATCTAACTATATTTTACAATAAGAACAGTGTATTTTTGCATAGTTTTCCCTAAGGTAATTTTTCCAGGAATGCCAGTACTAAGCAAATTGTGGAAACATTTTATTTTGTTTTATCTGGACTTTAACCAAGAGTTGTTTATAATTTTGTAAAATCATGTCCCAGACAGCAATGTCACTTGTGAGATTTGAGTCACCAACCAGTACAACTAATTCAACATGCCTACATCAATCTTTATTTGGAACAGTATGATTTCTGGAATTCTATGTAAAGATGCAAGCATTTCACCATTTCATTTTATTTTTGTGTGCATTCATGACTATTTTCATATTAAAATGCATATTATTTCATTTACATTTATTTCATTTATTTTTATTTTATAATAAAACAGGATCAGTATTTTGATTTTTAAAATAGTATACATAAGATATTGTATCTAAAATTCATCTAAGATAAAAAAAAAGGAGCATTAAAAAGGGTTATTGGCTGAACACTAGAGAGAACAATTAACTTTTGACTTCTGAAACTCAAGAGAGAAGAGAAACTGTATCACTCCCTCTCTAGAGGGTTTTAGATTATGTTAATCTGGACAAATTACAGCATTTTTCCTGTCAACCATTTTGAAAGCACTGACTAGTTATACTGGAGAAATGTAAACCAAGAATTTTCTCTTTAGCATCGTTATATATATGGTACAATGGTCTATTCCATGATGGTTCTTAGAATGAGAGCCCTTATCACATCTTTTGGTTCAGAGTGTAGCCTGAAGTAAATGTTATCCTGATATAATGAATAAACATATCATAAGTATAACACTGGACCTATTTATTTAGTTCCATGTTTACCCTTGAATTGCACCTATCCCCTGTATAGCCTGAGGGCCCTGTTGCCTCAGACAAAACAACAATAAAGCCTTTTCTCATAGATATACATCAAACTTCTTTTCCCAGGAAATTTTAGCATTGATTTGTAAAGTTTGCCATTGGTTGACACTCTCACTATGATCCAACCTGGTACTAGGGTACTAGAGCCCAGAAAAATTAAGCTAGACTGTGTGTCCTTAGCTCTTCTGTTACCTAAACTACTCCCCATCTCTCCAAAAACTTTTAAGATCATATGCAAATGTGCCTTCTGAAAGTTGACGATCTTATTATTTTTTGACATAAGCTTGGGTTTTCACTGTAGTGATCGAACTTTTAATAATCTGAAATGCATATGATAAAAAGTAACTAATTTTATAAAGTTGTGATAGAATCCTAGTCAGAGGCAAGAAAAAATTTTAAGTCACCATAATGTATCTAGGTACTCTAATATGATGGTTTTGTGTACAGAATCTGGACCCAGAATTCTCAGGTTCAAATGCCAGCTCTATCAATGGCTAGTTCTGTGACCTTGGTCTAGATATTTAACTTCTCGGGTCTAGTACAATGGTGATAATAATAGTATTTATCTACCACAAAAGATTGTGATGAGGATTCCAAATTAGTTAATCCTTAGAACAGCATCTTTCACATAGTAAACACTCAATAAATAATAGTTATTATCTTTAAGATTATGTTTCTATGTTCAAATATACTCATTTCTACTTGCAAAGACATTTACTTTGTTCAAATGAAAAAAAAAGATCCAAATGCTCATATGTTCATCCTTGATTTTCTCTTGTGTTTCAGAAAAAGCATGAGTCCTTTCTTTCTCTAAAGCACAAGCATGTGAAAATTAAAATACTTTTCTATAACCTCACATACTTAAAAAATGTGTGTTATATCTTCCTTATTGTAAAATGTGAGCCTAGCAGTGCTTTGAGCATGAAAAGCAAAGGGCTAGATTTAATTCTGATTCAAGTTTGTCCTGGCTTCAGCTATAAATCCAGTGACACTATATAGAATTTTTGCAATTTACAGCAGTGTCTTTTATATTTATTTGAACATTTGTTTCTCCCTGTTGGAAAATAAAATTTCTGCCTCCTATTCACATTTTTACTCTAATATGTCTAATACCTCTTCATTGCCATTCACAACACCTGTGATTACCACGGCACCCAAACATCAATTAATTAATACTTGATGATGATTATGATGTTGATGTAACCAAAACAGAGGATCCCATGATTATTCTCTGTCTCTGTGTTAGATCTTCAAGGTATTTCTAAATAGAACACTAGATCATTTATTTATTTATATTAAAATACTTGACATGAGAATTTAGGAAATTCAGCCAGATTTAATCCTTGCCCTCAATAGTTTACATTTATATTTATTTTGCCTTTCTGCTTTTTCTTTCTTTCTTTTTTTTTTTTTTTTTTTACAGAACCACTTTGTGTTTTTTATACCTCAAGTACTCTTTGGAGGGATAGATGCATACACCTGGGCCTTGCTCTTGTTATCTAACGAGAAGCCATATATCTGATTACCCTGTAACAGATCTCCACATATTCCCTACTAACCTTCAAGGTATCTGTGTTGCCAGATTGTGCACAATCCACTCTCAAAATCCACTGTCACAGTTCCACTCTCAAAACACTTATTTGGAGGCTATTGAAAATCAGAGATAATGTCTATTGACATATGTTCACAATATTCACTAGAGGGAGTTCTGGTTGACAAGGATTTGAACTAAATCGTATTATATCTTGCACTGTGATTTTAACTAGATAGCATAGAATTTGTCTTAGAAAGAAAGCATCCAGAAGGTTCTCTCTTCTCCTAATTCTAAGAGTATTCTTCTAATATTTTACAAGCCTCAATGTGACTGTTAACTTAGATGATTTGCTGGACTATTTTTCATCATGAGAGATCTCTTTGGTGCCTTATTTAATGATTGTGCAGGATAAAAAAATAAAGTGAATTGTTTCTTCAATTATTTTCCAGAGCTAAAAAAGAGCTGAGATGAGAATACATTCATTTTCCCCATTAACATGGTCAATATTATTGGTAAATGCCAGGAGTTAGGAATTATCAATAATGCATTAATGGCCACAATGCTTAAGCAGTGGGACTCCCAATTCCTGGGGGTACACTCAAAGGCAGAAAAGAATAGCTAAAGAAGAAAATAGGAATTGAGTGACAATTTAGTCATTATCAATCTGCTTAAAATATCAAAGATGCCAGGCATTGAATAATCCACAGATTATTTTGATCAGAAAGGATTTATTGATAGAAAAGATCTAATAGTTTAACTCTCCTGAAAAATAGAATTTTAGAGTTGGAAAAAAACAATGACTATTACTAATCCTCTTATTTCCTTAGGGAAGATACTGAGGTTAAAGATTGAGCAACTGGCTACAGCAAAGCTAATTGGTAATAAGCCAATTTTAAAGTTAGCCTTCCTAGAAGGAGACCTGAGAGAGATTGATATGCATGGAATTTACTGAGAGTGTGTTTTCAGACACCTGTAACTGAATGAGGGCTGCAGGAAAGGGGAAGGGCCCAGCAAGAATGTGGTCACAAGCAATTCCAGTCTTGATTTTTATATACATTGGTCATTGAATGTGGGCCACTTGGAGGTGGTAGATAGTCAATAACTTCCCGAATGAGGTAGCTCTTGGCAGTCTGCTGTGATCCCTTTGCCAACTGTGTAACTGTGATCAAGTTACCAACTGTGAGGGTGGTACACCAGTCCAGAAATAGAATTCTGGGCAGGGCATCACCAGTACCTTTCATGGAACCTAACTTTGTATTAGGTCTCCAGACTCCTATATGTGTTCAAGTATCTCATGTTGTCTAGAGCTTACTTTTATTTGTTTCTCCTACTGAATATACCATAACTCAACTTCTTATGCTTTCTTCCCTTTCATCCTAATAGTAAGCAAGGTAAGACAACAGACTACCAAATATATTTCCTCCTGCCTCTGTTTCCTTAGCTACTCAGATTTGTGAGAAATGGTGTTCAGCATTCCTGAAAATATCAGGGCACTATTTGGGCATGCTGCACTATTCTGCGTCTTTGAATTAGTATGGATTTTAGTATTGTGTCAATAATGATAAATCTGAAATTCACTTTCTTGGCCTAAGTACCCAGGGTCCTACTTTTTTCTTTAACAAAAGGCACTGAACAAAGTATTTAGATCAAATATATCCACTTAAAAAGAACACGTTGAAAATGTAAGGATAATGGAAATAAAAAGCAAGGTCACAGGAAGATTCAGGTGATCATTCACCTTAAATAATAGAAGTCTGTGAATTCATGCTGGCAGACCTAAACAGGTCACCTAATCTGTTGGTTGTTTACTGTGCTGGTGGATACGAAACATGACTAAACAAACAGGGTGGAAACTGTATGAGCTCCATCTACATAACAACAGCGAAAAGAACAATTATCAGAGACTCTGGCCAGCTACCTCCACAAAAGCAGTTTTAATCTCAGAGCAATGAGGAGTGACAGCAAACTACTGCTGAAGTCTGAGTAACACAGGGCATTGAGCCAGGTAAAAACTTTCCCTTTTCAGAGGTCTGTAGACTTTATTCCTTAGACAGATGTGCTGAACCAGCTAAAACCTTGAAAGGACTAAGCTAACTTCTGCAAGAATAACGTAAGACAATAGAATGAGTTTAAAAGTGATTTAATTGTAGTATATATTAAAGATTAGACAGCAACATATACTAGTAAATATTAAGTTGATGGATTGTCAAAATTTATCTGTGTTATCAAGCATGCCTCTTGTCTTAGACATAGTATTGTAAATGATAACTTCTTATTAGGTCTAAATAAGCTTTTGAAATTAGTTATTTTTATTTTTCTTTATCTTACTGAAAAAAAAATTAAGCCAAATTAAATCTTTAACTCCACTTTTCAAGGCATCCCTAAATATTTTCAACATTTTCTTTAACAAACTTTTCAACAAGCCATTCTAGATAATGGTTTTGTGTATGTGTGTGTGTGTGTGTGTGTGTGTGTGTGTGCGCGCGCGCGCGCGCGAACGCGTGCGCAAAGGAAAACTTTTTTAGAAGATTCGTTTACAGAAGTTTTTAGCAGAGGACTAAGAATATTATCTTTCAGCATGAAATCACACAATGAATCCAACTAATCTGCTTTTCAGGAAACATTTAGACTTGATCTTTGATTTTACATTACTGGACATTCTCCAGAGAATTTGGTAATTCTCTGAAATTTGGAGTCTGGATTTCTTTTCTTTCTTTCTTTCTTTCTTTTTTTTTTTTTTTTGCCAATAAAGAATGTATTTGAGAAAATTGTTAATAGCAAATCCAGTGTATCAGGAATTACATCTCAACCCCTAATAAATTTTTCCTAAGGAGATTCAAACTTCTGAGCATCCCTTTCTTCTCTTCCCTCCAACCCCAGTCTTTTATCCCTTGAATTTTTATAGGCAGGAAAATTCCATTGTATTGAGTAGCAGGGACTGGATATTTTAGACTGCATCCAAATTAGGCAACTATCAATCAATAGAACAGTTTGTAAAGGAGTGAGGAAATATTCAAGAAAACTGCTGCCTGAGTGGACATAGTCAAGTAGATTTGCATGCTTATCTTTGCCAGTCAAAATTTATGCCAGGAATCTCTTGCTACTCAACAAATCTGTATGTAGATGTATTCTGAACACTGAATAAATTCATTCCCAACATCTGGAACATTATTTCCTTTTATTCTTTGTAACATACATAATTAAATCAATAAAGTATGATTTAGGTCAGCCTATTGTAAGGAAACTTGATTTAATGTCTTTAGAAGAGACCTGTTCCTAGTAATTTTGTTCTGCTTTCAAGAATGTCAAAGCTATATCTAAAGTGGTTTAGAGCACAGCCTGTGATGCTGAGTTGAAAGCCCAGTCTTCACCTAGTCATGTGTGAATTTGGGTAAATAGCTGAATCTCTCAAAGTACCGATATTCTATCTATAAAAGAGAATCATAACAATCATAATTACCTCACTGGGCATTAGTGAAGATCTAATGAACTAAAGTGAGCAATACCCTCTGCCCTTTTGCTGACACAGTAAATGCTCAACAAATGATTACTTATTATCATATTTGAAATGGAAGCCAAACAATATTTCTACTACATACTGCTCTGTTATCAAAATGTGACTATATAACTAAAGTTGAATGGAAATGCTCCTATCAATGAAGACTCAACATTTCTAGAATATAAAGCTGATTCTACTTCCTTGCATAAGATCCTTCCGTGATTCCCCATGGTCTTGCTGACAATATGCAAACCTCTTGTCACAATACATAAATTCTATCATCCCCTTTTCCCTCCTTGCTCTACATTTCCTTAGTTTTATCTACTACCATGCAGGCTTTAATAAATGCAACTCTCATACAAAAGTACTCACATTCCTGAATATGCTATGTCATTCATGCCCCTTAGCCTTGGTTTACATGCTGCTCTCTGTCTGGAAGTCCTTCTCTTTGCCTTCCTTTGTGCTCTTGGCAAACTTGTATTCATCCTTCACGACACAGCTTAAGCACCTTTTCTTCTAGATAGTCTTTGCTGACACTTCCCATTTCCTAAGCAAAAGTAATCACTCTTTCCTTTCTACTAGATTCAATTACCATACACAGATTAAAAGCATGTGTTTACATGTCTGCCTCATTAAGCTATGTGTTTACTGATGGCAGGCATGGACTTTGTCCTGTTTGTTATCTCTCTAGCATAGAACACTGACCTTGACTTGTGTACTTGCTCACTAATATTTATTTTAATGAATAAATTATTTACTAAATATATTCATTGACATTGTAACCAATTCTTACCACCTATTGCTTGACCCTGATCCACATCATCATTGCCTCAAAGCTGATTTCTCTGCATCTACCTGCTTTATTTTTCTTTTTTTTTCTTCTTATTATTTTTTATGGTGACATTGGTTAATAAAATCCAATAAGTTTCAGCTGTATACTTTAACAGTAAGGTATATATATTTACACTGTGTATTCACCTATCATAGTTAGATTTATTTTTGTCACCACCTTTACCTCATCTACCTACCCCCTCCTTTCCCACCCCCTAAACTTTTAGTAACCACTAGACTATAGTCCATGTCCACAAGTCTTTGTTTGTCCTGTTCATTTGCTGCTTTTAGGTTTTATATCCCACATGTAAATGATATCATGTGATTTTCTACTTTTTAAGTCTGGTTTATTTTGCTTAGCTTGATTATCTCGAGGTCCATCCATGTTGTTGCAAATGTCAGTATTTCATCTCTTCTTATGGCTGAATAATATTCCATTGTATATATGTGCCACAGCTTTTTTAGCCAATCATCTGTCATAGGACACTTTGGTTGCTTCCATGTCCTGGCCACTATGAATAATGCTTCTATGAATATCAGTATGCAAATATCTTTTTGGATATGAGTTTTCAAGTCTTTGGGGTAAATATCCAGTAGAGAGATTGCTGTATCGTATGGTAGATTAATTCTTAGTGTTTTGAGAAACTTCCATACTGTTTTTTTACAGTCTATTCCCAGAAAAGCACCCAAATTGATACTCAATATCCTACAACGGTCTCTCATCACTTTCAAAGTAAAGCCCAAAGTCCTTCCAACGTCCTCAAGGCAACAGTGATCAGGACCACATTGCCTCCCTAACCTCTGACTTTCCTACTATAGAGACTTCTTATAGGAAGCATCATAAACTTATGCATTCCCTCTGACTTTCATACTTTACCACTGGACTCCATTTCATTCCTTGAACACACTAAGCATTTCACTTGCTTCAGGTCCTTTGTACTGAACAGTTCTTTCTTCCTGGCAAGCTCTCCACTTACCTATCTGCACAGCTCCTTTCTTCACTTTGTCTGAGTCTCTTCTCTGATATCTGTTTATTTTAGAACCCTCTCTGGTCTCTCCATAGAAACAACCATGCCCCAGCTCTCCCAATCCCCTCAAGTCCTCCTTCTATACTTTTCTTCCTAGAACTCATCTCTATCTTATTTATATGCAGTATATTTACTTCAACATTTGTTTATTTCTTGTCTTTTCGATTTGTATATAAGCAATTAATAAGTAGGTGTTTAATAAATTTACATTATATTTAATATTATGCCTTTTTTAAAAATAATATACTCTTCTTCCTGGTTAATTAATAGTTTTGGTTCATCTTCTGTCATCCCTACTGCTTTTCTTTCCTTAACAGGGAATTTTTAGAATGGGACAAAACTGAGAAATATATGTAAGCCGAGGACCCGTACTTAAGAGATTATTCTGTTTATATAGCATGAAGGTGAGGGCCTTAGGAAACTTTATAAAGTAAGAAATTGGTCTTTGATCCTCAGTTTTTTATTCCCACATATATCACTTTCCCCATTCTCATTTAAAGTAGTCAGTACTTTGTATTCTTTCTCCTCAGTTTGGAATTCTTAGTAACCATCTCTCCATTCTGATCACTGACCCCTTTCTTCTTTATTAAATACTCTCAAGGAAGGGCTTTTTGCTTTCTTCCTACTATAGAGACTTCTCCTAGGAAGCATTAGAAACACATGCATGCTAAATCCTCTCAGGATTTGAATTGCTAAAGATTAAAGTCTAAAAATAGAAAACTGAAATTCTACTGTGGATTATGAAACATCAGCAGGAATGAACAGAAGTTAAAATTTTTTATGTTAGTTTCATCAACCTTGAAATCATTCTTCTGGAAGGTCATCTCCTCAGTGCTAGATACTAAGCAAAACAGAAAACTAATTATCTTCTCCAGAGTTGAGACCTAGCTTTTGTCTAAAACTTCTAGTTTTATCTAAAACTAGAAGTGTGTCAAGCATATAATGAGCACTGTGAACACATGAATTATTTCTTTACTTTTGTTAAATATTTTTATGGTTTAGTGGAAATCTAATAAACTTTAAAGGAGAATTTTATAAGTTTTCTACAATTATGATTTTATTTACTAAGTTTCTTGGCTTTACAGCTTCCTTGCTATT
The DNA here is from genome assembly GCF_902729225.1 of Pteropus medius. Taxonomy (NCBI): domain Eukaryota; kingdom Metazoa; phylum Chordata; class Mammalia; order Chiroptera; family Pteropodidae; genus Pteropus; species Pteropus medius. Next base: position 21,935,868 of record NW_024356249.1, read on the forward strand.
TTCCCCATGCTTTTCATATCTTTTCCTGATTCAGAATTCCTGGCAATTATTTTATGTATGTAGACCATAATAAAATGACACCTTTTTCATAAGCTAATGAAAGCATTTTTATTGAACTTTTAAAAGTGCTTTTATATGGTTACCCAACTTTCTTTTGGCCCTCATATAAGGAAGTTAAGTGATTTTTCCAAGGTCACAGAGCAGGTTAATCACAAAAGGTGGATGAATCACATCCAACAATCATAAGGGAGCATTTGGTGCTGCATTATCCTCACATGCAAGGATGATGTTATCAACCTACTATTGCCAGCACTCACACTTTGAGTCATTTCAATGACAATAATTAATTTGCTTTGATCTACCTACAAATTCCTAGTTTCATTCAGGCCCTACAGAATTTTTTAAAATATATTTAATTAATTATATAAGATACAGCAATTACATAAGGCCCAGAAGAGGCTAAGTGTTTTGAATGCCTGCAATAAGATTATCTAACCAGCTCCTTTAAACAGAGGCCTGCATGCTGGGCAGCAATCAACATAGCACCTGATAATTAGTTCCAGCGTTCAGTGCTGCAAGAGCCTAAAAAATGTAACTATACTACAAATATATAATAAGGCAGCCCTTTCTATAAAATATTTTTAAAACATGTCCTCCTTAGTATGAAATATCTTGGTGAGAAGCAAATAAAAAGTCTTTAGTAAAGAAATAAAAAAGCAATGATCACTGATCACATATAACAGATTACTTTGCCTATGCAGTTTTGTAGGTTTTGTTCTGTGTAGATTATGAGTCCACATGAATGCTTTTTAAGCATTGTGTATTTTTAAGGTGTGTTCTCTGAATTGTTAAGCTAAAATCCTAGCTGTGAAAATAATTAATTTTACTTGGGAAATTTCACCAGATTACATCTTGAGTCAAGACAAGATGAATACTTTAGCCTGAATTAAGATAAATATAAATACTGTGTATGAACAAAAACAAACAATGCAGAAGAGAAAAGAGAAAGGAAATAGAAAGAGATATAGATGAAAGTAGATGAGAGTAAATTTTCTTGGAAACATGAACTTCAAATCTATCTGTAAGAGGTTACAGAGTAATGTTATCCAAGGATAAGTCAGTCCTCTTGAAATATTTTCCTATAGTAAATTGCACAAAGGAAAATAGTACCTGTATGTATGTGGAATGGGAGTGGCCATAAACCATTTAAGAAAATGAAACACTCTACTAGCCTTAACCACCAACTGTAATAAAATCTTGGCACTCATAGATCTAACATCTGTGGTTTTGACTATTGCAGAGTGACCTAGGTCCTTGGGAAATCTAGAAAAGGAAGAACAAATGAGGCCTAAAGTAATCAGAAGGAAAGAAATAATCTAAATTATAGTAGAAATAAATGAAATTGAAAACAAAAAAAAAAGAAAAAAGAAATACACCAAAGAGCTGATTCTTTGAAGAGGTTAATAAAATTGACAAACCCCAGCTAGACTCGCTAAAAAAAGAAAAGACAAAGAACACAAATAAACAAAATCAGAGATGAAAGAGGGGAAATTATGACTGATATCACAGAAATACAAAGGATCATAGAAGAATATTATGAAAAAGTATATAACACCAAATTTAAAAACCTAGAAGAAATGGATAAGTACTTAAAAAAATACAATCTTCTTAGACTGAATCAAGAAGATCTGGAAAATTTAGTAGACCGATCAGCAGTATGGAAATTGAAACAATCATCAAAAACCTACCAAACAGTAAAAGTTCAGGACCAGATGGCTTAACCAGTGAATTCTACCAAACATTCCAAGAAGATTTAATACCTATTCTCCTCAAACTCTTCCAAAAAATCGAAGAGGAGGCAATACTTCCCAACTCATCTTATGAGGCCAATATTACTCTGATACTAAAACTTATTAAAGATAACACAAACAAAGAAAACTACAGACCAATATCTCTCATGACACAGATGCAAAAGTCCTAAATAAGATACTAGTGAACTGAATACAGCAACATATTAAACAGATTTTAGACTACGATCAAGTGGGCTTCAACCCAGGGGCACAGAAATGGTTCAACATACACGAATCGATTAATGTGATACACGACATAAACAAATTAAAAAATAAGAATTGTACGATCATATCAATAGATGCAGAACAAGCCTTCAACAAGATACAGCATGCATTTATGATCAAAACACTTAACAAAATCAGTGTAGAAGGAAAGTACCTTAACATAATAAAGACCATATACAACAAACCCTCAGCCAACATTATACTTAATGGTGAAAAACTAAAAACCTCCCCTCTAAGATCGGGAGCAAGGCAAGCCTGTCCACTGTCGCCACTGTTATTCTGTAAAACAATGCATGTCCTAGCAAGTGCAATCAGGCAAGAGAAAGTTATAAAAGTCACCCAGATAGTAAATGAATAAGTCAAACTGTCATTATTTGCAGATGACATGATTTTCCATTTAGAAAATGCTAAAGACTCCACAAGAACACTACTAGAAACAATAAGCAAATACAGTAAAGTCTGAATACGAAATCAATGTTCAAAAATCCATAGCTTTCCTATACTCTAATAATGAAGAATAAGAAAAAGAAGTGGAAAAATAATTCCTTTTGCAACTGCAACAAAAAGAATAAAATACCTAGGAATAAATTTATCGAAACATGTGAAGGACCTATATAATGAAAACTACAAAACTCTATTAAAAGAAACCGAAGAAGATATAAATAAATGGAAAAATATTCCATGTTCTTGGATTGGAAGAATCAAGATAGTTAAAATGACCATATTACCTAAAGCATTATATAGATTTAATGCAATCTCCATCAAAATCTCATAGGCATTTTTTAAAGAAATAGAACCAAAAAATCATCAGATTTTTATGGAAACATAAAAGACCCCGAATTGCCAAAGATATGCTGAGAAAAAAGAATAAAGCAAGAGGCAGCACTCTACTTGACTTCAAATTATGCTACAAAGCGACAGTAATCAAAATGGCATGGTATTGGCAGCAAAACAGACACATGGATCAGTGGAACATAATCAAGAGTCCAGAAGTAAACCTATATTTATATGGGCAAATAATTTTTAACAAAAATGCCAGAAACATACAGTGGAGAAAGGCAAGACTCTTCTATAAATGGTGTGGAAAAATTAGAAGGCCACCTGCAAAAAAGTGAAACTAGACTGTTGTCTATTACCCCACTCTAAAATTATCTCCAAATGGACCCGAAACAATAAAATGCATAGAAGAAAACACAGGAATGAAACTCAAGGACCTTGAACTTAAAGAAGATTTTATGAATTTGACCTCAAAGACAGGGAAAGTAAAAGCAAAAATAAGTGAATGGGACTATATCAAACTAAAAAGCTTCTGTTCAGCAAAAGAAATCATCAACAAAGTAAAGAGACAACCATCTCAATGGGAAAATATATTTGCAAACAACACTTCCGATAAGGACCTAATATCTAAAATATACAAAGAACTCATACGACTCAATAACAACAAAAAAACAAACAATCCAATCAAAAAATGAGCAGAGGACCTGAACAGATACTTCTCCCTAAAGGACATACAAATGGCCTACGAACATATGAAAAGATGCTCAACATCGCTAGCTATTAGGAAAATGCAAATCAAAACCACAATGAGATACCATCTCACGCCTGTTAGAATAACTATAATCAACTGGACAAGTAATAGCAAATTTTGGAGAAGATGCAGAGAAAAAGGAACCTTCATACATTGTTGGTGGCACTGCAAATTGGTACAACCACTATGGAAAACAGTATAGAGGTTCCTCAAAAACTCAGAATTGATCTACCATATGAGCCAGCAATCCCACTACTGGGTATTTACCCCAAAGACTTGAAAACCCATATCCAAAAATATATTTGCACACCGATGTTCATAGCAGCATTATTCACAGTGGCCAGGACATGTAAGTAACCAAAGTGTCCTACAATAGATGATTGGCTAAAGAAGCTGTGGCCCCTATATACAATAGATTATTACTCGGCCATAAAAAGAGATGAAATACTGCCATTTGGGACAACGTGGATGGACCTCGAGATAAGTATGCTAAGTGAAATAAGCCAGACTGAAAAAGTAGAAAATCACATGATATCACTTATATGTGGGATTTAAACCTAAAAACAACAAATGACAGGACAAACAGAGATTCAGGGACATGGACAATGGACTAGTGGTTACCAGAGGGTAAAATGTGTGGGAGGAGGGGAGAGGTAGATGGGGTAAAGGGGGTCAAATATAGGAGGTAGATGGATGGTGAAGTGGGTAAAGGAGATCAAATATGTGGTAGCTGAAGGAAACTGGACTTGTATTAAGACATCGATAGAACATATTGATGTCAAATTGTAATGCACACCTGAATATTATATAATTGTATTAACCAATGTTACTCCAATAAACTTAATACAAGAATAAAAGAAAAGCCCAGAGAGGATAAACAATATTGTTTTGCTCTTCTGGGAGTTTTTATAGAAAGCATACTCTCTGAAGAGCAAGCATTTATTATATTTTATAGTAGGATGATAAAAGCAATAAATTATTTCAATGAGGAAAAGTTTTATATGCTCAAAATGAAAAAAATACTTTACAAAGTACTCAATTGATTAAAAATGACATATATCTGCCTTGATGATTATAGACACTATATTTTCCTGTAGCAACGTCTATGAGACTGGCATAGGATTATTTTGTTAATTTTTAATTTTCAATTAGAGTTGACATTAAATAATATTTAAAATTAGTTTCAGGTGTACACAATAGTGGTTAGACATTTCTATAATTTATGAAGCGATTCCCCTGATTAGTCTAGTTCCCATCTGACACTATACAGTTATACCATATTATTGACTATATTCCCTATACTGTACTTCACACTCCCAAGATAATTTCGTAACTATCAATTTTTACTTATTTTTTTAAATTATTTATTTATTTAATTAGTTTCAAATATACAGTACATTGCTTAGTACATTTATATAGTTTATAAAATGATCCCCCTAACTGCACCTTCTCTCCTCTGGTTTTCCACCTAGCCAATATATTAATGCTAAGTACATTCCCTATGCCATGCTCCCCATCCTCATGATCATCTATCAACTACTAATTTGTACTTCTTTAACCATTCACCCTATTCTTCCAGCCCCCCAAGTCTTCTCCTCTCTGTCTATCACCAAATTGTCCAGTATATTTGTGAGTCTGTTTTTGATAAGTTTGTTCTTTTTGTTCCTTAGATTCTGCATGTAAGCGAAATCATATAGTATTTATCTTTCTCTCCGACTTATTTCACTCAGCATAATAAACTCTAGGTCCACTCATGTCATTACAAATGGTAGGATTTCATTTTTTTAATGGCTGAGTAATATTCCATTGTATATATGAATCATAAATTTTTTATCCAATTGTCTGTCGATGGGCATTTAAGTTGTTTCCATATCTTGGCTATTGTAAATTGTGCTGCCATGAATATTGGTGTGCATAGATCTATACGAATCATTGTTTTGATTTTCTTTGGATAAATATCTAAAAGTGAAATTACTGGGTCAAAAGGTATATCCATTTTTAACTTTTTGAGAAGCCTCCAGACTATTTCCATAGTGGTTATACCAGTTTGCAATCACATCAACAATATATGAGGGTTCCTTTTTCTCCACATCCTTGTTAACACGTATTTTTTGATTTATTGATGATAGCCTTTCTGCCCAGTGTGAGGTGATATCTCATTGTGGTTTTAATTTGCATTTCTCTGATGATTAGTGACCTTGAGCATCTTTTCATATGTCTATTAGCCACCTATATTTCCTCTTTGGAGAAGTATCTGTTCAAGTCTTCTGCTCATTTTTTAATTGAATTATTTGCTTTTTTGTTATTATGTTATATAAGTTCTTTATAAATTCTGGATATTAACCTCTTATCAGATGTGTCATAGACAAATATCTTCTCCCATTCAGTAGGTTATCTCTTTGTTTTGTTGATGGTTTCCTTTGCCGTACAAAAAAAATTTAGTTTGATGTAGTCTCATTTGTTTATTTTTTCTTTTGTTTCCCTTACCAGGGAGATATATTCGAAAAGAAATCACTGTTAGTAATATCAAAGAGTTACTGCCTATGTTGTCTTCTAGAAGTTTTATGGTTTGGGATCTTACATTTAAGTTTAATCCATTTGAGTCTATTCTTGTATATGGTGTAAGAAGGTGGTCTAGTTTCTTTTTTTTTTTTCCTTTTGCTTGTATCTGTCCAATTTTCCCAATACCATTTTGAAGAGACTATCTTTACCCCATTGTAGATTCTTACATCCTTTATTATATATTAAGTAGCATATAAGCGTAAATTTATTTCTGGGCTCTCTATTCTGTTCCATTGATCAATGTATCTGTTTTTATGACAGGACCATGCTGTTTTGATTACTGTAGACTTGTAGTATAGTTTGATATCAGGTAATGTGATACCTCCAATTTTGTTCTTTCTCAAGATTGTCATGGCTATTTGGGGTCTTCTATGGTTTCATATAAATTTTAGGATTATTTGTTCTAGGTCTCTGAAAAATGACATTGGTATTTTGATAGGGATTGCATTGAATCTATAGATTGCTTTGAGTAGTACGACCATTTTAACAATGTTGTTTCTTCCTACCTATGAGTATGATATATGCTTCTATTTATTTGTATCTTACTCAATTTCTTTTTGCAATGACATAATTTTCTGAGAACAGGTCTGTTATCTCCTTGGAAAATTTGATTCCCAGGTATTTTATAGGTTTTAATGCAATTATAAATGGGATTGTTTTCTTAATTTCTTTTTGAAAGTTCATCATTGGTGTATAAAAATGCCACTGACTTCTGAATATTTATTTTGTAACCCGCAACTTTACTGAATTCATTGATCTGTCCTAACAGTTTTTTGGTAGGATCTTTAGTGTTCTCTATGTATAGTATCATGTCATCGGCAAAAAACGAGTTTTACTTCTTCCTTTCCAGTTCAGATAATTTTTATTTCTCTTTCTTGTCTGATTGCTGTAGCTAAGACTTCCAAAACAATGTTGAAGTGGAATGGTGAAAGTGGGCATCCTTGTCTTGTTTCTGATCTTAAGGAAAATGCTTTTAGCCTTTCCGCATTGAGTGTGATGTTAGATGTAGGTTTGTCCTATACGGCCTTTATTATGTTGAGGTATGTTCCTTCTATTCCCACTTTGCTGAGAATTTTAATCAAAATTAGAGGCTGGATTTTGTCAAACACTTTTTTGCATCTATTGATAGAATCATGATTTTTATCTTTTGATGAGTTAATGTAGTGTATCACATTAATTGATTTGTAGATATTGCACCAGACTTGCATCTTGGGAATGAATCCACTTGATTATGGTATATGATCTTTTAAAAGTATTGATAAATTTGGTTTGCTAATTTTTTTTGAGGATTTTTGCATCTATGTTCTTCAGGGATATATATATATATATATATATATATATATATATATATTTGTAATGTCTTTGTTTTTAAAATCAGGGTAATGATGACCTTGTGGAATTAGCTTGGGAGCCTTTCTTCCTCTTGAATTTTTTGGAACATTTTGAGAAGAAAATGTGTTAATTCTTCTTCGAATATTTGGCAGAATTCTCCTATGAAGACATCCAGTCCGGGACTTTTGTGTATTGGGAGTTCTTTTATTATTATTATTATTATTATTATTATTATTATTATTATTGATTCGATTTCATTAGTAGTAATTGGTTGGTTCAGATTTTATGTGTCTTCTTGACTCAGTCTGGGAAGATTTTGTTTCTAGGAATGTATCAATTTTTTCCAGATTGTCCAATTTGTTGACATATAGTTGCGTGTAGCATTTTCTTATAATCTTTTGTATTTCTGTGGAGCCAGCTGTTACTTCTCTTTTATTTCTGATTTTACTTATATGGGTCCTTTCTCTCTTTTTTTTTCAATGAATCTGCTTTAAAGTTTATCAATTTTACTTAACTTTTCAAAGAACCAGTTCTTGGTTTCATTGACTTTTTGTATTTTTTTTTAGACTCTATTTTTTTTTTAAATTTCCACTCTGATTGTTTATTCTTTTCTTTCTTCTACTTACTTTGGGCTTTGTTTGCTGTTCTTTTTCTAGTTTATTTAGGCAATAAGTTAGATTGTTTATTTAAGAATATTTTGTTGTTGTTATTGAAGTAGGCCCGTAGTGCTATTAATTTCCCTCTTAGAACTGCTTTTGCTGTGTTCCACAGATTTGGGATCATGGTGCTTTTATTTTCATGTTCCTCAAATTATCTTTTGATTTCTTTCTGATCTCATTGGTAACTCATTCATTGTTTAGTAGCATGTTATTTAGCCTTCATGTGTTTGTGTATTTTTCAGTTTTTTTTTTCTTGTACTTGATTTCTAGTTTCATACCATGTGGTTGGAGAAGACACATGATATGATTTCAATCTTCTTAAATTTACTGAGTTTTTTTTTGTGTGATCTCTCTGGAAAATGTTCCATGTGCACTTGAGAAGAATGTATAGTCTGCTGCTTTGGAGTGAAATGCTCTAAAAATATCAACTAAATCCATCTGTTCTAGAGTATCCTTTAAGGCTGCTGTTCCCTTGTTGATATTCTGTCTGGAAGATCTGTCCATTAGTGTCAATGGGGTGTTAAAATCTTCTACTATTACTGTCAATCTCTCTCATTATGTCTGACAATATTTGCTTTATATATTTAGGTGCTCACATGTTGGGTGTATAAATGTTTACCAGTATTGTATACTCTTGTTAGATTGATCCCTTTATCATTCTATAGTGCCCTTGTCCCTTGTAGCTTTTGTTTTAAAGTATATTTTGTCTGATATAAGTATTGCTACTCCATCTTTTTTTTTCATTTCCATTTGCAAAAAATATTTTTTTCTATTCCTTAAGTTTCAGTCTGTGTGTGTCTTTTGAGGTGAGTCTCTTAGAGACAGCATATGTATAGATCTTGTTTTCTTTATCCATTCAACTGTACTATATTTTTTGGTTGGAGCATTTAAGTGATTATTGATAAGTACATAGTTATTTCCATTTTATAATTCCTATTTATGTTTTTTAATCTTTCTTTTTTCTCAGCTTTATTAAAATATAATAGACAGTTGCTCATATTTACATCGTATGATTCAGTGAGTTGTTTTTTCAATTATAGTTGGCATACAATAACATACCAGTTTCAGATGTACAGCATAGTGATCAGAGATCCGCATAACTCGCAAAGTGATCACTCCACTAAATCTAGTACCCATCTTCCCTCTTACGTATTTATTACAACATTATTAAACATCTTCCCCATGCTATACTCAACATCTCCATGTCTATTCTACAACTATTCACTTGTACTTCTTAATCCTTTTGCCGTTTTTTGCCATCCCCCAACCCTCCTCCCATCTAGTAGCCCTCAAAATATTCTCTATATCTATGAGTTTATTTCCACTTTTGTTGTTGTCATTTATTTTGTTCTTTAGATTCCACATGTATGTGAAATCATGCAGTATTTGACTTTCTCTATCCAACCTATTTCATTCAGCTCAATACTCTCTAGATCCATCAAAGCAATATATTTTTCCATCGCCTTCCTTTTAGCCTGTGTGAGACTTTTAATCTGAAGTGAGTTTCTTGTAGGCACCATATGTAGGGGGCTTGTTTTCTTATCCATTCAGCCACTCTATCCTTTGGTTAGAGACCTTTCTTCTTTTCCATTTGAGGTACTCATTGATAAGAGTGTAGTTATTATCGCTCTTTATTCATATTTTCGATACATGTTTGTTCTTAAAGAAGTCCCTCTAACATTTCCTGTAATACTGGCTTGGTGTTGATAAATTTCTTTAGCTTGTCTGGGAAGCTCTTTATCTATCCTTCGACTCTAAATGATAGCTTTGCTGAATAAAGTATTCTTGGTTGTAGTCCTGAGTTTTCATCATGTTAAAGATTTTGTGCCAAATCCTCTGACCTGCAAAGTTTCTTTTGACAAATCAACTGCCAGTCTTATGGGTGCTCCCTTGTAGGTAGCTAACTGCTTTTCTCTTGCAATTTTTAAGATTCTCTCTTTGTATTTAAACCTTGGCAGTTTAATTATGATATGTCTTGTTGTGGGCCTCTTTGGGTTCCTCTTTCCTGGGACTCTCTGAGCTTCCTTGTGTTGTATGTCTATTTCCTTCACCAAATTAGGGAAGTTTTCCATCATTTTTTTCTTCAACGTCTTGTTTTCCTTCAGTTACTCCTATGACATAAATATTTTTACATTTAATTGTGTACCACAGTCTTCTTAAATTATTACTATAGTCTTGGCTTCTTTTTTCTTGCCATTCTGATTGAGTGTCCCTGGCTCCCCCATCCTCTATATCAGTGATTTGATCCTCTTCTTTATGCACTCTGTTTACTACATCTAATATACTCTTTATTTCAGGAAATGTGTTGATCATTTCTGACTGGTTCTTATTTATTTCCATTTCTATTTTTATGTTTTCTATCTCTTTGCTAAAGTTCTCACTGAATTCATCTACACTTCCCATAAGTTCATTGAGCATCTTTATAACCAGTGTTTTGAACTCTTCATCTGTAAGACTGCTTGACTCCATTATTCATGGATTTCTGTTCTGTTCTCTCATATGGTTTCTGCTTCTTTGTCTTCCCATTTTTGCTGCCTTTCTGTGTCCTTTTCTATATACAAATCTAAGTTCCTAAGTCTCCAGACCTTATTAATGAGGCTTTGTGTAGTAGGTATCCAGTGGCACAGTCCTGAGAGGAGTTCAGCTACACACCAAGTTTAGTCCTAGCTTGTGCCCCTCTGGGGCCACCTGTCAAGATTCAGCAAGCAATCCACAAATGCTGTGTTTTTAGTTGCCTCAAAAACAGATCTGCTGCCACCAGTGTGAGTCTTGGCACTGCTCAGTAGACTCTCAGAGGACTCACTTGGATGTGACTTGAGAGGGGCTGCAAGTTGGGGCAAGCCAAGTTTCAGGGAATCTTCTGGGTTGTGTGACCTCTGTTATCCAGTTTGTAGATGTCCCATCTACGGCAGTGCTGCTTCCCCACACTGGTAGCAGTGAGGGCTCAATAGAGGATTAATGGATACTGGTGGTACTGCTGCCCAGGAGAGATCCTCACCTCCAGCCATCATTCCAACAACTCAGTGTCCCCCTGTAAGTCCCTGGTGCTCCCTCATGTAGCTGACTTAGTGCTGGTGCTCAGAGTGAGCAGGTCCATCACCACTAAAGTATGCTTGTGGATACAGCCCTTTTAAGAGGTGTCTGCAGCTGCCAGCTGCCACTTCCATAACCTTTGTCCCACTCAGCCGCTCAGGACTGGGCAGCCTTGCATCCTCACCCCCTCCTGCCTTTTCAGTTGCAGGTTGATTAATTATTTCTCTCCCTACTTGTAGTGCTGCTATTCATCTAGATCTCAGGTGACTTCCCTTGCTGTTTGCTCCATGTTTCTATCACAACTTTGATTTGGTTGTAAGAGGATGAACAAAGCTTCTATCATCTATGCCTTTTTTCCCGTCTCTTCAGCCTTCTTCTTAAACAAGTTCCTTTAACATTTTTTTTTTTTTGTAAGAATGACTTGGTGGTGATGAATTCCTTTACATATTTCCTGTCTGGCAAGCTCTTTTCTCATCTTCAATTAATTGACATCTTTGCTGGGTATAGTAGTCTTGATTGTACATCCTTGTTTTTCATCACTTTAAATATTTTGTGCTAATCCCTTCTGTCTTGCAAAATTTCTGTCAGAAAATCAGCCCACAGTCTAATGGGACCTCCCTTGTAAGTTTCTAGCTGCCTTTCTCTTGTTGCTTTTAAGATTCTCTTTTGGTCTTTAACCTTCATCATTTTAATTATGATGCGTGTTGGTGTGGGCCTCTTTGGGCTCATCTTATTTGAAACTTTCTGCACTTCCTGGACTTGTATGTCTATTTCTCTTGCCACGTTAGAGATGGTTTTAGTTATTATTTCTTGAAATAGGTTTTTCATTCCTTGCTCTCTCTCTTCTCCTTCTGATACCTCTATGATGTGAATGCCGTTACACCTGATGCTGTTCCAGTGGTCTCTTAAACTTTCCTCATTTTTAAAAATTGTTTCTTTCTGCTGTTTTGATTGGGTGTTTTCTGCTACCTTGTCTTCTAAATCACTGATTCGATCTCTGCTTCATTTAATCTACTGTTTGTTCCTTCTTGTATTTTTTTTTTCATTTCAGTTATTCTATTCTTTATTTCTGACCTTTTTATGGTTTTTCTGTTCTTTTTTAGGCTTACTATCTCTTTGTTGAAGTTCTCACTGAGATTATCTATTATTCCCCTATGTTCATTGAGCATCCTTATAACCCATGTTGTTACCTCTGTATTTTGTAGGTTGCTTGTCTCCATTTCATTCAGTTCTTTTTCTGGAGTTTTCTCCCATTCTTTCATTTGTGATATGTTTCTTTGTTTCCTTATTAGGGGTACCTCTCTATGATTGTTTTTATGTATTAGATGTACATCTGCTACATCTCCCAGCCTTGGCTGTGTGGCCTTATGTAGTAAATGCCCTGTGGGCCCAGTTGCACAGCCTCTCTGATCACCTGTGCTGGGTACTCTAGTTGTGTCCCTTGTGTGGGTTGTATGTGCTCTCCTCCTGTAGCTAAGGCTTGATTGCTGTTGGCACATTAATAAGTGGGTTTGACTCAAGCTGGCTGGAAGTGAAGATTAGCCCTGTCCACAGAATATGAGCTGCTGTGTGGTAGCTGACCTCACGGAGTGGGACTCCCATTTTGTCTTGATCTTTCTTCTTCTTCTTCTTCTTCTTCTTCTTCTTCTTCTTCTTCTTCTTCTTCTTCTTCTTCTTCTTCTTCTTCTTCTTCTTCTTCTCCTCCTCCTCCTCCTCCTCCTCCTCCTCCTCCTCCTCACTTTCCTCTATCCTCCTCCTTCTTCTTTTCTTTCTTTTTTTTTTTTTTGCTTTATTAATTGTATTCCTTGGCACTTGACAAATAAATGAGCATAACCGTAATTGTAACTTGATTGCATATAGTCTATTTCCTCAAAAATCTGTATGAGCATGAAACATACATTCTTTTCTTACATCCTGTCAGTGAGGCTGGCCTTCAATAGGACTCTGGTACATTCCAGTTTACAGGCAAGCATTATTTATTGTTGGGGATGCTCTAAGAAGATGAAGAATATAGGTGCTGAGCTATGAGGAAGAATAAAGAAGCTTTCAAAGAATGGTAACATCACCCAGCAAGCCTGCTGTCATTAGACTGAAATAAATGGGAATGTTTCAATTAAATTAACACTCTGAAAGATTAAAGACCTTTTTCTCCAGATTGGTGTGTATAAATGTTCAATTTTTATTCTTAATTCTGCTAGAATCAGTAACTTTAAGTCCGTAATAGAACAGGCAACCAAATGCTTAGTTTATCGAGGGCAGAATCCTCCTATGGCTCTATACTTAACTATTCTGCCCCCACGATAATTAAGCAACTCACCCTAATTATTTTCCTATCATTGTGTTTAAATTCTAATTTTAACAAGTCTGTGTGGTTTGTTCTGGAAAAAAAACGAATATAAATGATATATGATGGCTGATATCATTTATCTTCATAACCAATGTATGTATCTCATTGCTCTTTACAAGAAGAATAAATGTCATGTGAGACCAGTCACTCTAAATTTTCCTCAGTGGTCATAGGGTGCATGCTGTTACTGATCCTTTTCTTATCTGGGACCAAAACACTTTTAAGTAAAAATACTGAGTAATATACAATAAAGAAATGATACAGGCATTCTTCAGTAGTACAGAAGCACTAGTAGATGGTTTGAATTTTAGTATTTTCTTTCTCCTATACCAGTCTCTATATATGTTTCCCTAACTACTCTCCCATTCCTATATATTCAGACCCTACCAATTATATGACGAGTATTAAGTCATACTATCTTAGGGCCTTTTGAACTAACAAAGTGGTTTGACTCCTTTGACTTACCTGTCAACTCTGTTAAAAAATATATGAGGTTGTCTAAAGCTAATTAAATGAGTCAACTAAACAGCTAACTTGGTTTTCCTCCTCTCACTTACTCACTCCCTTCCTCACTTCCTCTCTCCCTCTGTTCTCCCCTTCCTTCCATCCTGACTTCCTGCCTGCTTGCCATAATAACTGAAATCAATTTACAAAAAAAATTATTCCAATTTGTGGAAGAGGAGGAAATCTGGGTCATATGAATTTATACCTATAATTTTAAAACTCCCAGGTCCCTTCAAAAGTATTACTGTTATTTTTTCCTCTAAATTCACAAAGCCTGGATTTAGATATTGTCATGTATCTTTGTGAATTGAACTTTAATTTCTAACTCCAAATAGGTAAAATAGTATATACACTATTCATGGTTACAAATAAAGTAAGATTGTACATAAATTAAATGTCTTATGCCCTTTGATTGCCTAGGGCATGAATAATAAAATAGGGTCACAAAACATTGGCAAAAGTAATGTCTCTCGAGTTCTGCTCTTATCTGCCTGATTAAAAAAAAAACTCCAAGACTCTCAAATCCCTTCCAAATAATTCCAGAAGTCATGTCTCATCTTTCTTCTCAGCAGCTACTAGACAAGAAATATTTTTATCCTCTAATGCTCAGACCCTGCTTTCTAGAGCAATATCTTCTATTGAAGATCCTGATGCTAGAAACAAAGATGTCATAATTTTTGCCTGGGATCCTTGTTCTGTTCCATGATCTCTCAATTTCAAATGTAGATAAGCATGGCTTCCTGACCAGCATCTGTCATTTGTCCTCAAACAGTACATCTTCTATTTTGAAGTAAGACTTTGTGACATCATTGACAAATTAGGTTACTGCCTTATGCTTCTATTTTAGTGTGATCTTAGTAAAGTAGTTCTTTTTTAATTCTCAAATGTAATTTTATCTCAATAAGACACCAGTTTATTAGGCTAGGATCCAAGTGCAGATGCTGATCTCATCTCCAAATAGTTCATTGTTTTTATTTGTTTGTTTGTTTGTTTGTTCGTTTGTTTTTAGGTAAGGTCTGTGCCTTTCAGTGATCCCTAGAGATCCTTCCTCTCTAAGGTACTTTAAAAATTTTCAGACTTTAAATTGATACAACAAAGTCTCAGCCTGTAAGCCCCAACTTCATTAGGTTTGTCAACAGGTAGGCACAAGAGAAGGCAGAATAGAAGCTAAAGATCAAGTCTTTCACTTATCCTAAATCTTCATATTTTTAGTTATTGTACAGAAGGAAGCTGTTTTGTATTCTTTCCCTCTCTTCCTCCTTTCTCCTCCCACCCCATCTTTCTCATTGTCCATGCTTTAAGTATTGGCTTTTATGTGCTTCCTCCAAAAAGTAGAGATAGATCCAAAAATAAACCTGATAATAAGAAAAAGGTACCAAATCAGGATTGAAATTGTTACTGAACCCTGATTTGTGTGCCAGATGTTTCACAAAACTGAAATCTGAAAAGTCAGAGTTTAGAGCAAAGAAATGTTTATTGAGTGAGAAGGCATCAATTGAGAAGATGGGAGACTTAGAAATGCCTCAAATCCATCGTTCTCAGTACACTGAGTTAGAGGTCTTTAAACACCAAAAAGGAAATGGGAGGGAGAGTTAGGGTAAGTTTCTATGATTTCCAATTCCTTGATAAGATCTCATTGTGCAGACTTGGAGATACCATCAAATGATCACATGTGTCCAGGGGCAATCTCAGTTCTCATTCTTTTCTGTAAAGCAAACTCATAAATCATTACCTCATGATCTTTTTTCTCTTTACTTTTTTTCTATGAGAAAGAACAAAGATATTATGTTCAGATGTTATCTATGGTTTCCCTAAGATTGTTGAGTGACAAGTCACAAGTTATTGATTCGAGAACATGTTGCAAACTTTGTGTATCTTTCTAAAAAGAGCAGGATGGTGGCAATTAAAGGAAAGGACTCAGCTGTAGGAGCATGATTAGAAAAACTCTAAACCTGAGAAACACAGAAACACAGAGAATCTTCATGTACAACTTTGCTGTAGTTTCAGTTCATGGTTAACAGCCTCACAGTTTAAACAGAGCCATCTAATAAGAAATATGTATGTTTAAAACCACTACAACTAATCACCATTTTTGTAATATCCACATTACTATTGGTATTTCATAAGAATGTAGGTAAAGGTGAGACAATAAACCAAAACAAAGTATCATCTGTGCAGAATGTTTTTAACCCCTTATAATTACTCCAGAAATAAAAAAATAGCATTTGACTTCACTTTTGCTAGGATCTTTAATGATAGGCTAGAGAGGCTAATTGTCTTTCTCCTCATTTCTTTGTCTCTCACAATGGGACTAATTTCCTCTGAGAACTGTGAGTAACAAGCATGCTGCCCTCCTTAAGATTAAAGTGGATCCTTTGACTATCAGATGCTGACTGATGGGATTTGAAGCTAGGTGAGAATTTGGGATGAATGAAAAAGTAATCTGTTGATGCATATCCTTCTCAATTTTTAAAATTACTTTCTTTTTGTTCTTTTTTTCATTTTCTCCAATCACATTTCTTTTGCTCCATTTGGAGGAGGGTTTTTCTTCCTAAAGTCTCTTGATTAACTGTCAACAAATCTCCCTCAAAGGAGCCCACAGATCAACTCTTGATTACCTTTAACATCGGAAGCTTAGATAAAATGGTGGGAAGAGAAAGTTGCCTAGGACCAAAGCTTTCAAAATGTTTCACATTACCCCAGCATCGTTGTGGAACTGTAAAATCATGCAAATTATAAAGAAAGTACCTGTGTGTCCCTGTAATGTATCTGTGTTTCTTCTTTATTGTCAATGTGCATAGCAAATGCTTTAAAATAACTGTTAGAATTGTAGAAATGCTTGTACTTTTTTATTCATTTTGTCTCCATCTTGGAAATTTGACTGCTCTGACCTCTGTACATTTACATCATTCTTGCTTTTCTCTTTAGAGTCTCAAGAGACTACAATAGAGTCGATATGTACACACACGCACACAAAAGTGATAGATTAAAAGACAAATGTTTTCAGTTATTTGGAAGAACTTGTTTAACTGTGCAAAAATAAACATTAAATGGCTATGTGTTTAAAAGAGAGAAAAAGAAAATAAGTTAAAATATTAAGAGAGTAATAGAGAAAGGACTCATTTTCTTCTTGCTAACATTGCTATATATACATAGGCAATATTCAATTTGTTAAAAAGATAATTTCTATGTAACATCTTTAAAATGTTAATCTAGGGATTATCTACATATTCTATTATCTGTATTTTGGGGAGGCAAAGGACATTTCCTCCATGTTATGTACTTTTGTGAATGTCATTAAAATTAATCTTTTCCCATTCACCTAATATGACTAATAATTTAAGGTATCTCAATAATTACTATAACCTATATGTAATTCTTGCATAAAAGATATTCAGATTTTAAAGTAGATGGATAATAGTAATTTTACATTAGAGAAACCTGGCAGATATCACCTTAATCAAGTAATATGCCATTTTAATGTTGTGTGAGAACAAGAGCATATCACTCCGTGGTATTCTTCCCCAAACACTACAATTTTAATCTGTTCATGAGAAAACATCAGGCAAACCCAAACTGAGAGATGTTCTACAAAGTATTCTTCAAAAGTATCAAGTCGTGATACTCAAGAAAAGACCAAGAAACATCAAAGATCATATGAGACTAAGGAGACATGATGCCTCAATGCAATGTAATATTCTGTGTATCCAGATAAAGAGCATGAGTAGAAGAACAAATTTGAATGATGGTTATATTTGGTTAATGGCATCATATCAATATTTATTTCTTAGATTTGATAAATGTATTGAGGTTATAATTAGAGGAAGCTGGGTGAAATGTATATAGAAATACTCTATGCTATCTTTACAACTCTTCTATAAAGATAAAATTATTTTGAAATAAAAAGTTTATTTAAAAATGAATTTGTGACTCTGAGAGCTTATTTATAAGTTTCTTAAGCTAAGATAAATATCTATAGTGATGTAAGAAGTGTAATTCTGGTATATATCTGTATATTTGCATCTAGATGTAAATACACATAAACATTCACACATATACATAAACACACATACACAATAGCTTTCTCAGTGAGCATAAAATGCAGGGATAGGAAGTGTGTTAGTGTAGCAAATAAGAAGCATATAAATTGAAAGTCCTGTTGAAAACTGAGATTTCTGTTTGATATTCAGATTTCTTTCTTTTCTAAGCCCATTAGTTCACTTCTCCATAATGCATTAGTTCAGATTGATTTATATAAAAGTGTTTCTTATCAATTTGTTTCTTATAGAATTCTTGCTACTTAACCCATCTAGCTTTCCAAATACATAAAATATCTGCATTGCATCACATTATTTAATGCAGCTTCCAATAACATTCATTAACTTCAAGCATGGCTTAACCATTCCAACATAATGCAAATGGATTCTTTAATTCTCTTCAGATCAAGCCACCCATCTTTAGTTCCAACTGTTGCTTATTATCATCTGTGTGACAGACTGCTCTACTTTTCTTCCATCTGTTCAGGTATAGATGAGGTTACTGTTGAGCAACTGAATTTCTTACTATTGCCCAAACGAATTTTATTTTATGTAATTTTATATAGCTGAACTGTTCCTCTGACAGTAGCCACCCACTGGTAATAGCACTAGAGAAAATATAGCCAAGAATCTTTTAAGTGTTGTCAGGAAACAAAGAAGAAAACCCTCAAGGTGTATGTTTCTGCTTGTTTACCATCCAGGACTGAATGACCAGTTCAAAAAAAGTGGAAGTATCATTTGATCGTCTATGATATTTATTAAGTAAAACTTTAAATGCCATTAGGAAGGTGATCTTAACCATAAGTATCATATATCTAGGTAAACTTTGGGACTACGAAATTGTAGTACTTTCCAGGAAGACATACAAATCTCTTGATGACTATCAAGTTAAGATGAGTTTCTGCCTCCTTTTTGGACAGACAATGGATGTGATCATTCACTTTTTGCATTATACTTTACAATTTTCAAAATAATTTGGTAATATGTTTGCATACGAAGAATTTAGGGATAACATATTTAAGAACTTAGCAAATGACTAGCGACATTAATTTATGAATATTCTGTTGTACTAATGATATTTAAAGAAAGGAGGATGGGACAATCTCATTCTCTGAGACTGGAAAAGAGACTCTGTATCATTCTTTTTTTTTTCTTTTAATAACATGAGGTAAGTCTGAGACTAGAATAAAATATATTGTCATATATAAAATATTATTCTTTCTCTTCATCTACATCACATATAAAAATAATAATGCTGAAAATGTCAATTGTTTTATATTTCGTCTTATATTTTATACTCAAATTCTAAAAATTATAAGATTTTATACTTATAATCTCATGTATATTTATGCAATAAAAATATAATTTAAAAAATAAATCAATGATAATAGACATATTTATCAAAATGAACACGTGAGACTTTATATGATTAAATAACTTTCTGCAGGACCACAGAAAGACAGTATATCCATGGGCACAGATTCACATTTTTAGGGTAATGCTCATGTAACTGGAAGGTACTAAAAGAAATATATAAGGGATGTTCCTGTGGAAGAGAATGTGCTAGCAGTATGTGGTCTTTCCAAGTTGGTCTATTTTACTGGGATAAAATGAGATAAAATGGGTCTGATGTACCTAATACATTCTTTATTAACAGTGAGTACTCCATCTCTATTTGTGCCAAAAGCAGAACCAACCAATCTGCTTAACATTCCTTGTCACATCTTTACAAGATAATAAAAGCAAAGTACTCATCAGACCGGTAAAGAAATAATATGAGAGATAAATAAGACATAACAAAGTTACTGATGTACTTGCAATAAAATCTATTATTGATATTAAATAAAAGATTAATATGGATGATTATGTTATATAGAGATTACGTTAAAGTAAGAAAGTGAATATTTCTATTACATTATTGATCAATGTGGCACAGATAACTAGTGTCCAAAAAAATTTCATTCTCCCCTTCCATTTGAGATTCAGTGCTGTTGGGTAAGCTACTGACTTACCCAGGAACTACATCTCCCAGATTCCTCTTGCATCAAAGAACCATATCTTTAGATCTCACCAGTGGATTTGGGCAGATATGATATCTGTCATGTTTACACTGGAGTTTTTAGAAAGCAAATGTTAATTCTCCACTGTCTCTTTGTCTGTTGACCTAAGAGCTCCAAAGGGTTATCAAAATCACAAGACAGAAGGAGCCTGGATCCCAGAATTATCACATAGAAGAAATTTCCTACCTACTAGAAACAGTTATTTTTGAGTTTGTGAGAAATAAATTTTCATCACATGAAAACTCTAAATTTAAGGTTCATTTGTTACAGCAACTAGCATCATTCTATCTTACACAGTCAGGTATTGGTCTATTAATATACAATAGATAGGTAGACAGAAGCCAACATCATCAATAATTATGCCCTACAAAGGCTTCAGAGTAAGAGAGATACAACAAATAGAAGATAAACTGTCTTAGCAGAGATTGAATTTTGTATGCCTGATATTATAAGTAGAAGAAAAAAAATATAAATCCACAATTACTAGACCTGAAAACCCCTTGAAAGAATGTTCTTCCTGGCACAGGAAGGCTATGCAAACATGAATTTTTCAAAAGGAATAGATTAATTAAGCTAGAAATGATGGCAGCTTCTAAAGAAAAAGGATTAGGGAAGAATTACAGAAGAGAACTAGTATATACTGTGACTTTCCTAAGTCTCTATCCCTATAAATTTTACTCTCTACATACATATATTGCCAGGACTGAGGGAAGAGTGAGCAGAGGGGAAAAGTAAGAGATCATTCAAACTTCTCCTAAAGACTCTGACTCTTAGCCAAAGAGAAATTACTTCTTTGTTAAAATATCAGTTTATTAGTGAAGCTTTCCTAATTTCTCCATCTGTTCCCTCTCTTTATTCACTTGGGTTCTTTTGGCATCCACAGAATTTTGTGTGAGCCTTTATTCAGCACAAATTAAGTATGGGTGGGCTATTTCTCTAACAGCTCTCACCCAGCAGTGATAACTTGAGTACAGTGGCCTTGTCTTATTCTTCTTTGTCTCTCCAAGAGTAATTTATAAAATTTTTATGGAGCACCTCCTATGTTCCAGACCCTTTGCTAGGTATTGAAGATAGAATGGTGAACAAGTTCAATGAGATCTCTGACCTTCTAAAAATTACATTCTACAGTGATTAAAAAAATAAATAAAAACAAGAATTATTTCAAGTTACAGTAACTTCTATTAAAAAACCACAAAAATAGAGAATAGCAGAGGGGAGCCTTCTTTAGGTAGAAAAATCAAGGCAAGTCTCTCTGAGAGGAGAAAATTAAAAGATGAGATTCAAAGGAAGAAATATAGCTATCTATGGCAAAAGTATGTGTGTGTTTGTGATGGTGGTGGTGGAAGCATCTCAACATAAGAAATAGTATATGCAGAGGCCCTGAATCAGGAAACCCCGGTGAATTATGTAATTTAAAAAGTGTGAATGCAGTGAGCAAAGGAAGCATAGCCTAGGATGAGCTGGGGAGGTAGATGGTTTTGGTAATTATGGTAAAGAATTTGGATGTTATTCTAAGTATAATAGAAGACTACTGCTGTGTTAAAAGCAAGAAAGTGACATTACTCAATTTGGACTTTGAGAAGAGTATTTTTATGTGGGGAATGATTGGTATGGGGGAAGGATCTAGGAGCTTATTTAAATGATCTGAAATGAGAGGTGTTGAAGACTTGGACCAAGATGAAGATAACAGAGAAGAAGGCAGATCCAAGATGTATTTTAGGCAATTACTTTACAGAATGTACTGAAGACTTAAATGTAAGCATTGACAGAAAGAGTAAGAAAACTAGGATGACTCCCTGGCTTGAGAAATATTTTAGAATGTGGAGATAAAGAAGATTGTTGTAGGAACAGATGGATAAAATTTGGGGATGGTAGAGTGGAAAGAAGTGAAGAGATTTTTACAACGATTTGACAAGTGTATTAGATATCCAACAGCAGATGTAAAGTAAAAAATTATATGTGCTACTCTAGAGCAGAGAGAACATCTGAACTGAGCAGGACATTTGGAGTGTCCAACATAAGATGTAATTGAGTCTACGAGAGTTACTCAGAGATAGCACATATAAAGAGAATTCAATGCTTTTCAGAGTGCTTCATGAACATTTATCAACTGAGGATGAGAATCTTGACCTCATTGCCAGTGCTCAAGAGTAGGTCACTGTTCAACACTACTTGCTGAACCCCTGCTCCACTCTATTTTTTCTATGCCAGTGGCCTACATTGATTTCCACATGGTGTCTGCCATTTAACTTCTCAGATATTCCATCTTTTCAGCTTAACTTCTACATACTACATCCTAAGGCCTGCAGAACAAGTAGCTTTATTCACTGATGCCTATCCTTCATATTTTTGAGCTGTTTTATTAATGGTGTTTTTTAAAATTATTATTCTAACAAGAAAATAAACAAAAATATGTGTCCAGATGGTTCCCAAAACTTAAGGAGATGGTGAGATGCACTGACAAGTACGTAAAAAGAAAGGAAAAAAAAAGTCTAAAATAACCAGGGCATTGGTATGTGTTTGGATATGTAAGGGAAAAAATCATTACAAGTCAAAAACATGAATATCATACCTCAAAAAATTCTATATATTTTCTATTATGAGTAAGTCACTTTGTATATTCTTAAACAGTTACATGACTTATTTTACAACTAAAAATTTTGAGATCTTAAAGTTTGTTCTCCACTTCCCATTCAAACATATTATGTGTTTAAGAAAAAAAATATGATGCATGAAAGGTATTTAATTTAAAATAACATAAAAAGGAGCCCTCATACACTGCTGGTGGAACTGCAAATTGGTACAACCACTATGGAAAACAGTATGGAGTTTCCTCAAAAAAAAAAACAACTCAAGAATTGATCAACGATATGAGCCAGCAATCCTTCTACTGGATATTTACCCACAAAGACTTGAAAACCCATATCCAAAAATATATTTGCACACCGATGTTCATAGCAGCACTATTCACAATGGCCAGAGCATGGAAGCAACCAAAGTGTCCTACGATAGATGACTGCATGAAGAAGCTATGGTACATATATACAATGGATATTACTCAGCCATAAGAAGAGATGAAATACTGCCATTTGCAACAACGTGGAGGGACCTCGAGATAATTATGCTAGGCACAATAAGCCAGACAGAAAAAGTTGAAAATCACATGATATCACTTACATGTGAGATATAACCTAAAAGCAACAAATGAACAGGACAACCAAATAGAATCATGCACACGGACAATAGACTAGTGGCCACCAGAGAATTGTGGGGGTGGGAGGAGGAGGGAGGTAAATGGGGAAAAGGGGTCAAATATGTGGAGACAGAAAGAAATCTAAGTATAGGAGGTGAACACACAATCCAATATATATATGGCTTATTGTTAAAATGTGCACCTGAAACTTATTGGTGTTTGTTAACCAATGTTACCAAAAAATATTAGTTAATAAAATAATATTTGAGATGGTGAAAATTAAATACTAAATGCCTATTTATTGATATGGAATTAATGTTAATTTAAGTATAGTAATAATGCAGTTATGATTATAGAGTTCTTATAGAAATATATACCGAAATATTTACAGATAAAATGAAAAATAAATATAAACATATTCATAAAGTTTTATGAAAGAGAAACATAATGCTTGACTGAGAACTTGGCTGTTAAGAACAATGTTCCTGCTGTGTAGGTAAAGCCTCAAGGGAAACCACTACCTTGGTAGGCCAGAAAGGAACTACAATCTGATTCTCAGTATTTCATTTTTAAGTTATTTTTATTTATAAGACTCTGAGGATTTGACTTAAACTATCCAGTTTATTTCTAGTTTATTAATTTATAATGAGAAACTTCATTTCCAAAGATACAAATAATTATATCTGCTTCTCACAACATTATTTTTGTAATATCTGAGCACCTAATGAACACTAAGCTAAAGCCAAATGAATTGAATAGATTATAGATTTTTATTTATAAGTGGAACTGACTGCCAACTTGCTTTTCTCACTGTATATAATTCCTTTCTTAAAAAAAAAAAGAGATTCCTTTTGTAAAAGTATTTCCCCCTTAACAGGCCTTTGAATATATTGAAATGATTATTCTTACAACTTCTTATTGCTGCTCATCAAGAAAATCATGACCTCATGCTAGACATGAACGAAAGTAATGTAAAATTTTCAAGGTTACTTCTTATTGGTTTACCTAAATTTAATCATTGGTGTTATAAATTGGATTTAGTGGATACCTTAGTCTTATTATCAACATCTTTACAAAACTATCTTCCTCACTGTGGTCTCTCCAATGCCTGACATGCAGGAGAGCAGGGGTCAACTATGGCCAGATACCTGCTTTGTACAGCCTGTGGACCAAGAATGGTTTTTATACTTTTATATGGTTGGAAAAAATCAAAAGACTACTTTATGATTTGAAAATTATATGAAATTTAAATTTCCATGTCCATATGTGACATTTTATTGGAATACAGTCATTCATGGCACAGCCGAGTAGTTGCAGAGACCATGTGCTCTACAAAGACTAAATATTTAATATTTGACCCTTTACATAAAAAGTTTGCTGTCCTGCAGTAGACAATATTTATTTAATAAATTAAAATATCTTTTGGAATAGGTTACTCTTGCAAATGGCTAATCTCATTTACATGTTGGTTCACAATTTCTAATTTTAGAGGTGGAAATTCTTATTTATAATATCTGAGAATATTATTTATTTTACTCATTTATTCATTTAATCATTCAACATTCATTATATGCTTACTACATAAAATTATGGCTATTGGGCAAACTAAAGAAATTAGGATGGTCAAATTCATGCTTAAATTTTAGGTCTCGGTATCACAAAGGAAAATGTGCCCTTTCCAAATTGTTCTGAGTGGGACTGTGAAAGGCAGCATTAGGCAAGGTGAATCATAAGTTTTACTCAGTTTGTTTTAAGGTTTGTCTGGTTGGCTGTCTACAGTTCCCAAATTCATAATGAAGTTATATAGATCTGTTATTGATCTGTTGTGCTCACAATGCCTGTGTCTTCATTTTTCATTGGCTAGATTAGTGATAAGAGTAAGTGGAAACTGGAAATAACGGGGATATCCGTATCTTTGGTAGAGCACCATTTTGTGAGTCAGTCAGTTCTATAATTGCTCTGACGGAATCCCACCAACACAGAGAATCAGTTAACACATGTTTTGTGCCTCTGGATGTAATTGCAGTAGTTCATCATAAAATTTAATTTAATATAATCAAAGAAATTTTAAATTTTAATTGAATTCTCTATACTTTCATCTTAGAAAACTAAATGCAAAGAAAATTTTCCTTAGAAAAAATTCCAATCTTGCATTTATTCCCAATTCTTTATAAATTCCTAGTCATATAATCTAAATTTCTTAGATCTGTACTCTATGAAAATACTTGTTTTCCAAAGTGAACTGAAAAACTGACTCCATGACTGGACCACTCTAAACCCCATGCAATTTATCTTCCTTAGAGCTGCTGGACTTTTTTTTTTTTTTGACCCAAACAGGTCATATTTTTCTTTTGTTTAAAACTTTTCAATGGTTTCCTAATATTCTTGTAATAAAAGCTAAACTCTGAACCTTGGCTTTCAAAGTGCAGCATGACCTTGTTCCTGCCTACACATCAATCTCACACCAATCTCTTCTCCCTTCCTTATCACTGTGGTCTTTTGTGAACATGGCAAACTCTTTACAGTTTTAGGACTGTGATGCTCCCTGCTCCATTTGGTCTGAAGTGTTCTTCCCTGATCTTCCACATTGCTGCTGCTTTCATTACTTAGATCAAAACTTAAATACCATCTCTTTATGGATGCCTTTCCTTCACTCTACCTAAAGTAGATAGTGGTTTCCCTCTCCCTAGTGCCAGAGAAAAATTGCACTGGACAAATCAAACAGTCAAAAAAGATTTATTCATGACTTCTGCAATAGAGAAAAGAAATTGAAATCAACTTCACTGAAACAAAAAGCAGGAGAATGTCTAAGTGCTAGGGCGAGCTAGGGAAAACTACTGGAAGACATTAGTGAGGAGGTTGTCAATAATGCTACATTTGCTAGCCTATAGCCCATGTCCATGAGTCTCTGTTTGTTTGTCCTGTTCATTTGTTGCTTTTAGGCTACATCTCACATATAAAAGATATCATGTGATTTTCTACTTTTTTTGTCTGGCTTATTGTACTTAGCATAATTATCTTGAGGTCCATCCATGTTGTCACAAATGTCAGTATTTCATTTCTTCTTATGGCTGAGTAATAATCCATTGTATATATGGGCTATAGCTTCTTTATGCAGTCATCTATCGTAGGACACTTTGGTTGCTTCCATGCTCTGGCCATTGTGAATAGTGCTGCTATGAACATTGGTGTGCAAATATATTTTTGAATATGGGTTTTCAAGTCTTTGGGATAAATACCCAGTAGAAGGATTGCTGGCTCATATGGTTGATCAATTCTGAGTTGTTGTTGTTGTTGTTGTTGTTGTTGTTGTTTTGAGGAAACTCCATACTGTTTTCCATAGTGTCTGTACCAATTTGCAGTCTAACAAGCAGTGTATGAGGGTTCCTTTTTCTCTGCATCCTCTCCAACATTTCTTATTACTTGTCTTGTTGATTATAGGTATTATAACAGGTGTGAGATAGTATCTCATTGTGGTTTTGATTTGCATTTCCCTAATAGCTAGTGATGTTGATCATCTTTTCATATATTTGTTGGCTATTTGTATGTCCTTTAGGGAGAAGTGTCCGTTCAGGTCCTCTGCCCATTTTTTGATTGGATCATTAATTTTTTGTTGTTGTTGTTATTGAGTCATACAACTTCTTTGTATATTTGGGAAATTAGGCTCTTACCGGAGGTGTTGCTTGCAAATATATTTTCTCATTTGAATGGTTGTCTCTTTACCTTGTTGATGATTCCTTTTGCTAAGCAGAAGTTTTCTAGTTTAATGTAGTCCCATTCATTTCTTTTAGCTTTTACTTCCCTTACCTTTGAGGTCAAATTCATAAAATCCTCTTTAAGTGCAAGGTCCTTGAGTTACATTCCTTTGTTTTCTTCTATGCATTTTATTGTTTCTGGTCTTATAGTCAGGTCCTTAATCCATTTTGAATAAATTTTGGTGTGTGGTGATAGACAACAGTCTAGTTTCATTCTTTTGCATGTGGCTTTCTAGTTTTCCCAGCACCATTTATTGAAGAGGCATTCCTTTCTCCACTGTATGTTTTTGGCATTTTTGTCAAAAATTATTTGCCCATATAAACATGGGTTTACTTCTGGACTTTCAATTATATCTCACTGGTCCATGTGTCTGTTTTGCTGCCGATACCATGCCATTTTGATTACTGTCACTCTGTAGTATAATTTGAAGTCAGACAAACTAATGTCTCCAGCCTCATTCTTTTTTTCTCAGGATGGCTTTGGCAATTCGGGGTCTTTTGTGTTTCCATACAAATCTGATGATTTTTTGTTCTATTTCTGTAAAAAATGCCAATGGGATTTTGTTAAGTGTTTTGATCAAAAATGGATACTGTATCTTGTCAACAGCTTTTAGTGTACCTGTGGATATGATCATATGATTTTTAGTTTTTAATTTGTTTATGTAGTGTATCACATTAATTGATTTGCATATGTTGAACCATCCCTGTGTCCCTGGGATGAAGCCCACTTGACAGTGGTGTATAATCTTTTAAATATCTTGCTGTATTTGGTTTGCTAGTATCTTATTAATTTGTTTTAATCTGTGTTCTTGAAAGATATTGGTCTGTAGTTTTCATTTTTTCTGTTATCTTTACCAGGTTTTGGTATAAGGGTAATATTGACCTAATAAAATGGGTTAGGAAGCCTCGACTTCAGTTTTTTGGAAGAGTTTGAGGAGAATAGGTATGAAATGTTCTTTGAATATTTTGTAGAATTCACTGGCAAAGCCATCTGGTCTTGGACTGTTACCTTTTGGTAGGTTTTTGATGATTGTTTGAATTTCCATGCTGCTGATTGGTGTATTTAGATTTTCCCATTTTCTTGATTCCATTTAGGAAGCTTGTATCTTTCTAAGTACTGCTTCATTTCCTCTAGGTTGTTAAATTTGGTGTTATATACTTTTTTATAGTATTCTTGTATGATCTTTTGTTTTTCTGCTGTGTCTGTCATAATTTCATCTCTTTCATCCCTGATTTTGTTTATTTGTGTCCTTAGTCTTTTTTCTTTAGTGAGTCTAGCCAAGGGTTTCTCAATTTTATGAAACTTCTTGAAGAACCAGTTCTTTGTTGCATTTATTTTTTTCTATCATTTTTTTTGTTTTCGATTTCATTTATTTCTGCTCTAATTTTGATTATTTATTCTGTTGAATTTAGACTTCATTTGTTCTTCCTTTTCTAGTTTTTAAGATGAAGCGTTAAGTTGTTCATTTGGACTGTTCTTGTTTTTGAGATACGCCTGTAGTGAAATAAACTTTCCCCTTATTACCACTTTTGTGGTTTTTCATAAGTTTTGGTGTCTTGAACTATTATTGTCATCTATTTCTGTGTATCACTTGATCTCTCCTTTTGTTTCCTCTCTGACTCAGTTATTCTTCAGTAGCATGTTGTTTAATCTTCATGTATTTGTGGTTCTTTCTGCTTTCTCTTTACAGTTGATCTCTGATCAAAGCATTAGGATCAGAGAATATGGTTGGTATGATTTCAACCTTCTTATATTTGTTGAGGCTATCTCTGTGTCCCAGTATGTGGTCAATCTTTGAGAATGTTCCATGTGCACTAGAGAAGAATGCATAAGCAGCTGTTTGAGGATGAAAGGCTCTGTAAATGTCAATTATGTCTAGTTGGTTTAATGTATCATTTAAAAATGTTATTTCCTTATAGATTTTCTGTTTGGATAATCTGTCCATACCCTACAGTGGGGTTTTAGGTCCCCTACTACGATAGTGTTTTGTTCTGTTTCTCCCTTTAGTTCTGTTAGTAATTGCTTTACATATTTCAGGGTTCCCTGATTGGGAGCATAAATATGAATAAGTGTTATGTATTCTTGGTGCATGATTCCCTTTATCATTAGGAAGTGTCCGTCAGTATCTTTCTTTACTTTTTCTATTTTGAAGTTTATTTCATCCAATATTAGTACTGCTCCTCCCACTTTTCTCTGGATGCTATTTGCTTAAAAAATCATTTTCCACCCTTTCACTTTGAGTCTATATTTGTGTTTGGAGGTGAGATGTGTCTCCTGGACACAGCATATAGTTGGGTTTTGTTTTTTGATCCATTCTGCAACTCTGTGCCTTTTTTACTGGTGAGTTCAGTCCATTTACATATAGGGTGATTATTGAAATATGAGGTCTTCTTATAATTTTTTTATTTTTTGCTTTCTGGTAGCTCAGTGTTTCCATTGCTTCCTTGTCCTTGTGTTTCTGTTTCTTTATTTTGGTTGACTTTTGTGGGTTTTCCATCTGATACTTTGGTTCCAAATCTTTAGTGTGTAGTCACCATTACAAATATGTAAAGGATAGTTACATATATACTACAGTTGCCCCTTTTCTTCTGCACGTGTCATTTTGCGAATTTGTATCTTTGAATCCTCCTCTTTTCAGTCATTGTTGTTTCAGTTTGTCCCTATGTATGCTAAACGTTCATTACTATGCTGCTATAGCAAATTTTTTATTACTGATTAAGTTTATAATGCCCTGTTCTTAGTAAGGGTTACACTCTTCTGCTTCTATCTGTGTGCTAGTCACCTTACTCCTAGTTATGATTTTTTTGTTGTTCTTATTTTGTTGTAGGCGAGCTTACCCCTTTCCATATTTCCTGTAATGCAGGCCTCATAGTAAAGGATTCCCTCAATTTTGTATATCTGGAAAGTTCTTTGTTTCTCCTTCATATATAAAGGAGAGCTTAGCTGGATACATTAGTCTTGGATGGTAGTTCCCTTCATTTAATACTTTGAATATTTGATTCCACTCCTTTCTGATTTATAAGATTTTTGCTGAGAAACCTAATGGGTTTTCCTTTACAGTTACCATCTTCTTTTCCCTGTCTGCCCTGAGAATTCTTCCTTTGTCATTGATTTTTGATAATTTTAATACAATGTGTCTTGGTGAAGGCCTTTTTGGGTTGAGATAATTGAGTGTTCTGTTGATTTCTTGAATTCCAAGCTCCAGCTTGTTCTTTAGATTTGGGAAATTCTTGTTAACTATTCGTCTGAAAATGCTTTCTAGTCCCTGCTCCTTTTCCTTGACTTCAATAATGCCCATTATTCTTATGTTTCCTCTCCTGATTGTATCGGCTAGTTCTTGAATTTCTCTTTCATTATTTTTTATTCTTCAGTTTCTCTCTTCTTTTTTCTGATTTATTTCTAGACTTCTGTCTTTGATATCACTGATCCTTTCCTCCATTTGGTCAGCTCTATTTCCCATCTTGCTATTTCATTTTCTAACTCTTTCAGTGTGTTCTTCATCTCCAGAAGGTCTAATTGGTTCTTTTTGAGGGTTTCATTCTCTTTGCTCTGCTCATCTAGTTGTTTTTTTTTCAATTCCTGAAATTGTTGATTTGAGTTGTTTTGGATCTCATTGAGTTTTTTCAGAAGTACCATCCTAAATTCTCTGTCATTTAAGTGTTGTATTTCTATGTCTGTGAGTTTATTGTCTAGAGATTTTTCTCTTTCTTTCTGAGATGCCTTGTCACCTGGTTGTTCATGGTGTTTAATGGACTGTTTCTCCATCTGGGCATTAATGGATGTATATTCTGCTATTTTTCCAGAAAGAAGATTTATTATATAAAGATGTCTCTTTAGCCTGCTGCAAAGAAGGTGCTTTTCTTTTGGTTTCCTGTAGGTGACTTCTAAGCATCTTGGACTCCTGCTTCATATAAAGTCTTAATAATGCTTTTTGAACTTTCTTGTAGATATTTAATCATGCTCACTACCCTCAGTTTCAGTCCTTGTCTGTGTCAGTGACAGTCTTGGCAGTGTTTGCTCAGATTCCCCTGGGGCTCCATGATGATCAGTCTTGGAGGGTATGAGAGGAGGGATCCTCTGGGTTGGAGGCTGCGGCTCAGCCTCGGTTTTGCAAATATGACCCCCAAATTCAACTGTTGTTTCTCTGTACCGTCCTGCTTCTCTGCTTTCTGCTCTGATGACTGGGCCCTGCAGCCAGCTGGCCACGAGGAGTTCACAACTTTCTCAGGCAGGGCTGTTCAGGGAACTTGCTGCTGGGACTTGCACTTCTTCTCTCCTCCTCTTCCTCCTGCATGGATCTCCGGAGGCTGTGAGAAGCAGCTTCTTTGTTTCTCCTAGTCTACCCTCTGACTCCTGGGGTTCTGATCTGTGGTGGCTTTTATTCCCAGATGCCACGCGCAGACATGCTGATGTGCATATTACGTGTTTTTCATTGAGTTTTAGATGTTCAGCTTAATGTTGTTTCAAGAGGAGAGATCAGGGGATGTCTCTCACTCCACCATGCTTCTGACATCATCTCAAAGATTTTAAATCTATACTTTTTTATTTCCATTAATGTATACATTTCTTTTTATCACTCTGTCTGTATACATTTATAGAGAAGCAAATGATTACTCTCCATGGTAATCATGGAGAAAATATAACCTAATATTTTTACCTAAAGCTCTTTTTTCCAGCCTCAACGATGGCCTTTCTCTGTAGTAAACTGAGAATCAAGAGATCAGTTTTGGGGTCTTTCTCTACCATTTAATATATAAGATTAAGAAATCTTTGCAGTTCTTCACCTCTCGAAATGAGATGGGTGAGTAAGTAGGTATTTTTGAAAGACTATTTCTTCACCAAAATTCTTAGATTCTATAATTTTATAAGGGTGCTTTGTCTGTACCCTTTACAAATATTCAGACAGGTGATATCCTCAAGTCTAAGATTTAGTCTACTGAAGTGCAAAATTGTGTCATCAGTCTTTAAATGGAGAAATTACATTATTTGACAATTTAGGAAATTCACATAGACTGCATATCTTTCCTAATTTACTAGATAATGATTCATCTTATCCCTTACAGCATAGAAGGAACTACTCTAACCATAACCTCAATGTTAATGGTTAAAATAATTGGATCTTTTCCTTAAAACCAAAGAATATTTTATCATGAGAAAACAATAACAAAATCAGTGTCATACAATATTCTGTTTTAAGGCCTTTCCTTTCCCTGAACTTTAGTATGTAAAATAAATAATAGCCAGTTATTTAAAACAAGAAAGAGATATATGATGCAGCATCACAACTAAATTCACACTTTTTGCATGTGTATTTAATACAAAAACTTCAAATAGAAGTTTCTCTCTTGTAGTTTAATATTCTTCTCTATAACCTTCTTAGAAATTTCTCTTTTAAGTGTAAATTTCAATTATAGCACAAAAGTTTTAAGAAATCAATGTTCTAGTAATAACTACAGGTTATAATTTAGAGGAAGATTCACAATACAATACTCAAAATTCACTAATGAAAGCATATGAAGTGGTCTAGATAATCAAAGCTAACATTCACAAACATAACTAATGTACTCTTTCTAAATAACTTCTTAAAACATTAAAAATTTTATTATGATTTGATATTAGATATAAAGTCTTTAAGTCTGTTCCAATCACTAACTGAATTACACAATTATTTAAAAGTTTTTTCAATTGTCCATGCCTATCTCTGTGTTTTATATAGAATTAAGAAATCAGGCATCTGATCTTTCTGTGAGTTGTGTGTATTTTTTCCCCATTCTTTTAAGAGAGTCCTTACATTTAGAAGATAAATACTATAAAAATTTGACTAAAAAGTAATTTGGTCAATTTGGTACAATACAAGCAAAACTAAAGAAATACACACACACACACACACACACACACACACACACACACACACATATTTGTAGGGAGAAATTATTTCTTTTCCTCTATTAAAGGAGGCTAAGTCACTACTTTTCATCAATCTAGACAAAGACATCATCTTCAATGACCTGCTACAACTATATCTGGGAAATTCTCTATGATATTAAAATGTGGTAACTAGAGACAATTTAGAATTATATGGGCAAGGCCAAATGGGGTTCATCAACAAATGAATGCCAAACTTATAATTCCAATTATAATTCCAGAGTCATGATGGCAAGAATTAAGAGTAAAGTTATCCTATCTAGCAGCTCAGCTCACAAGCAAATAAAATATTAACAAAATGATGCAATTTAAAAATGCCACTGGATTGTTCTTAAGCCTTTAGATAGATGTCATAATGCCAGCTTCATGCACACCTTCAACTTATTTCTATATTCTTTATCATGTGATTCCAATTCTCATTATTCCACCTGCCAACATGGAGATGGAAACCTAAACCAAAGGAAGTCACTCTATAGGCTGGTAGTGACTTACATTTTAAGATTTTTATCCTGGTATAAAAAGTTGAGTGAAAACTCAAGTTCTTCTCTCAGGAATAAAAAAATAAAAATAAAAATAAAAATAAACTGGGATACTGAGGCAGTTAACAGTGGGGGCATAAACCAAAAGATTGCATCCAGAGATGCCATGAAATAAGTTATGCTCCAAATAAACTGTGTCAATACAGAGCCATAAGAAAGATGGAATTCTGTAAGGCCCATGTAGAATCCAGTCTTTAGAACTGTTCTTGTTCCTGATAATTTTACTTAAGCAGCTAGAGTGTGATCTTAGCAACTACATAAAACTGACAGACACCCAACAAAACTGCTTTTCTCAAGTTCATCATTATCTTTAATTTGAAAAATCCAATGGTTACTCTTTTTATTTTGCTTGACCTATAAGGTTGAGCACTTCTTCCTCCTGCAAACATTTCCTTCACTTGCCTTTCAAGACACCACATTCTCTTGGCTGTCCTCTTTCTTCACAGGTGGTTCCTTTTCAGTCTCTGTTAACGCTCTCTCTGACACGTAAATAAAGAATGCCCAAGTTTGGATCCTTGCTCATTTTCTGTGTCAACACTCACTCACTTGGTGATATCATCACATGATATGGATTTAAATACCATCGATTGGCTCACAATTCCCAAAATTATATCTTCTGCCCAGACAAATTCCCTGAATCCCAGGATTTTATTTCTAACTGCTTATTTGGTACTTTCACATATATGTACCCCCAAAAAAGCATTTTATGCTATTCGAAATTAAATTTCCAAGTGTACACACAGAACATGCCACACTGGCATTCTTCCTCATCAAGTAAGGGTAACTGCTTTCTTTCAGTTGTTTACAACAAAAACCATGGCATAATTTTTGACGCCTCTCTTTTTCTTATATCTCATATTCAGTCCATCAGCAAAATTTTGACTTCATCTTTAAAATATATACAAAATCTGACCACATATCACTATATCCAAATGATCACTTTGATCTAAGTCATCAGCATTTCAGTGCATTAGCTTCTGAATTGATTTTGTTTCCTCAATTGGCTGTAACAATATATTCTCAACACAGCAGCCAGAATATTCCTTTAAACAAGTTTTGGTCATGTCACTTCTCTACTTAAAACCCTCTAATGACCTTCTATTTACTCATGGTAAAAATGAGGTTCTTATAATTACCTCCAGTGCTCTCTACCTTCTGGCCTTTCTATCATTTCCTATCTCCTTGGCTCACTCAATTTCAGCTCTACTGCTTCTTTATTCTTCTTAGAAGACACCATTTAACTTATGCCTCAAAATCTTTGCATTTGCATTTGCGGATACTTCTATATGAAATGCTTTCCCCCTCTATATCTACATGGACTACTCTTATATTCTTCAAGTCTTTGCTTAATGTCACCTTATTAATAAGTTTTTCCAAAAAAAAAACTAATTAAAAATTTACCTCCTATGATACTAGAGTTCCTCATCCTTCTTTTCTGATTTATTTTTCTTCCTAGTAATTATCACTTATTTATTCATTTGTGTTTGTCTGTCTCCCCTCACTGTAATGAGGTCCAGAGGCAAAGATCTTTTTCTCTTGCTCCAGCCATAATTTGTACCAAGAACATGCCTAATCAGTAGTAGGCACTCTATAAAATGGTCGAGTAAGCTTATTCAGAGCTTTGAGGGACATGCATACATCTATTTTAATCTCCCATGGCTGATATTTTCCTTTGAAATAGATTTATTCATTCTTGGATTACCTAGCTATGAGTGGCTAAAACATAAAAATATTGGAACATTTTCTTAGCTACCAATCAAAATGCTCTATTCCTAAGAGTATTAAACAAGTATATACAGTATAGGTCTTTGGCTCCAAATCTCTACTTTGGCACTGTGGAAAAAAAGAGTTCGTGTAGCAGGCCTGAAACTGTTATCCTTAGCAAAACCTGCTTGCAAGATTAATCCTCAACTGGCATCCAGCAATTTAGATTTTAAGAGACTTTTCATCACCTTAACTGGTAAGAATGGTTCACTGTGCCTAAACCTATCGTACAAATAATATAGTTTATGCTAAACACTTCCTTTTCTTCTAGCAGTCTGGAATGCCAGGCAAAAACTGTCTAAGTAACTAATCCCCAATTAAAAACAAAACAAAACAAAACAAAACAAAAACAAAAAAAACCCTAGAAACTGAGTTTCTAATGAGCTTTTCTGGCAGAAAACATTTCACATGTGTTGTCACACTTATTCCTGGGGCAACTAAGCATATCCTGTGTGACATCGTTTGAGAGAACTATGGAAACTTGTGCCTTGTTTTCTCCTCTCCTGTATCTTTTCCCTTTGCTAATTTTGTTTTGTATTCTTTCACTCTAAAAAATAAGAGCCATTGGTATTTTGATAGAGATTGCATTTGCAACAACATGGATGAACCTAGAGGTTATTATGCTGAGTGAAATAAATCAGACAGAGTAAGATAAATACCGTATGATTTCATTTATATGAGGAATCTAAGGAACAAAAAGAACAAATTAATCAAAAACAGACCCACAAATATAGAGGATAATTGGGTGATAGTCAGAAGGGAGGGAGTAGGGAGGCTGGGAGAAAGCAGTGAAGGGTTAAAGAAGTACAAATTAATAATTGATAGAGAGTCATGGGGATGAAGAGCATAGTATTTGGAATGCAGACAGCAGTAACGTAATGGCTATGTTTGGAGCCAGAAGGAAGATAAAGTAATCAGGAGGATCATTTCATAAATTATATAAATGTCTAACCAATATATTATATACTTGAAACTACTTTAAAGAAAGAAAAACAAAAGACATAAGTATAACTATAGGCTATATGTACTCTGAGTCCTCCTAGAAAATCATCTAACCTTGAGTGGGAAGAGTCTAGGAAGGCCTGGTCTGGTCACTCATTGAGCCCTTACTGAATGCCTTTTATAAGCTTCAACTCTTCGTAGCTGAACTATACCATAAATGAGCTTGTGGGCTTTATTTATTTTGCCTCACTCATTAAAACTTAGTGCTTTTTTGTTTGTTTGTTTGTTTGTTTGTTTGTTTGTTTGTTTTCCAGCTGAAGCAGCCTGCATTCTTCTCCAGGGTTCCTTCCACAGAAGCACCGCCTTATTGAGAAACACTTTCAGGCAAAGTCACATGATAGCCATGATGAAGACTCTGTGGAAGAGAAGAATCTACAAAGTCAAGAGCATCCAGGCTCCAGTGCCAGCTCCATAGTAATTCCTTTATGGCTTTCTAAAGTGAACAAATGGGAGGCTCTTGACATAGATTAGACCTATTTTTTCTTGAGACGTGGAGTAAGGAGGTGTCTTCTCAAGGTTTCAATACTGGTTTTTAGAGTTCGCCATTAACACTGCTCTTTGGATTTGAAGTACTCACTCTACAGTCTAATGAAGAAAGCCTACATATATAGACCATTTCCTACCAAAAGCACAATAGTAAGTGTAAAACATATATGTATATGTAAAATATATGTTTTATGGTATAGTAAATGTGCTTTTGATAAAAATGGTCTTACACTTACGTTATACAGAATCCACCTCCATTTCTTTCTTTACTTCAGAAAAGGTTATCCTGCCTTTGTACAAAATCCTGATTGCCATATGCATTCCTATTCAGGTCTAATCAATACTTTTCAGGACAAAATAATTTTAAAAGACTAGCTAAAATAATCAAAGAGATGGATGCACTGCTGTATGTAATAGACTAAAATGATCAGGGTTCTTGGGCCTAGAAATACAAAGGTTTAACAAATATATTAAAGGCTATAAATAATTACTTTACCAAATTTCTAAGTCATTAGTATTGGTCACATGAATTAAAAATAAGAGCTAAGCATTAGGTAGAAAATAGCCATTACAAGAGAATCTCTGGTCAAGATGGCAGAGTAAGTAACTGCTGTGCTTGCCTCCTCTCATGACCTCAACAAAATTACAACTAAACTATAGAACAACGATCAATGAAACTCACCTGAAATGTAGCTGAACATAAGTTCTACAACTAAGAACATACAGAAGAAGCCACCTTGAGACTGATAGAGAGGCAGAGACAAAATGGGCTGGTCCTGCAGTTGCATGTGGAGGTTAAAAATCAGGAGGAATATCTTGGCTGTGGATGCCTCCACAGAAGAGCAAGAGGTGCCAGCCCCACACTAGGCTCCCCAGTGCAGAGTTTTAGATTCAGAAAGAGAAGTCCCCACAAAATATTGATGTGAAAATCAGTGAAGATTGTGGCTGGGTGATGCAGAAAACTGTGGGAGTCCCAGGCATTACTTTTAAAGGGCCTGCACACAGATTTACCCATATGACAAATTACTCACTCTGAGCTCCAGCCCAAAAGGTGCTAGGGACATAAGAGGAAGAACTAAATTGTCTGGCTTTAGTGCAAAGGCTAAAGGGACATCTTTTATTCCAGACAAAATTGCTGTTGTAGACCACTTTTCCTCTGTTGAGCCCTCCTCTTTCTCATGTGTAGGTGCAGGTGGCCACCATATCTGAGTCTTCATTGACCTGGCTAACAATGGTCACTCTGCCCTGGTTATTCCCTAAGACCCTGCCCTACCTAAGTGTGGACCCACCCAAACCTCTTCAGGTGAATTTTCCATATAAATGACTTGTCTTAGCCCACACTGCAAACTTTCCTAACATCTCTCAAAGGTTTACAAAACCTAAGCAAGCAATACCTGAACTTGGCGAGCCCCATACCTCTTGCTGAGCAACCCTAAGCCTGGCAATAGCAGCAGCCAACCTCAATTGCTAGCTGGCCTCTTGAGAAAACTCCAAGCCGGCATGGGTGGTAGACATCTAAGGATCACTTGGTGGCTCATGCCAGGTGACCCTGGACAAGGCACAAGCTACAGCTAAACTTGACCCGTGGCAGGGCCCCTCCTAGGAGGCCTTGTGTTAGGCCTGCTTGGTGGCCTACTTCCAAGAAAGCCAAAGCACCACCCAGAGCTGCATCCAAGGACAAGACACTCAAAGGGAACTAGGTAGACACCAGAGCTCTGTTACACCAAATTCTGCTCCATAGGGGCAGCCCCTTACTGGTCAGTCTTCACAATCAATCAGCCCAGGGGGCAGTCCCTCCCATTGATGTGACAGCATCAACCAAGTCTCAACTACAACAGGAGGGCCCACATCCCCACACAAGGAACACACCTGGAGCACCAGTCTCAGATGACTAGGGAGACTATGCTACTGAGTCTCACAGCATATCTACCATGTAAGGCCACTTTACTAAGACCAGGAGACATAACAGCCCTACCTAATACACTGAAAAAAACATAGGGAAGCAGCCAAAATAAGGAAACAAAGAAACATGTCCCACATGAAAGAATAGAACAAAGCTCCCCGCCCCAAAAAAGAACTAAACAAATGAAGACAAACAATTTACCAGAAGCAGAGTTCAAAACATTGATTATAAGAATGCTCAGTGAGAACTTTAACAAAGAGATAGAAATCATAAAAATGGAGATAGAAAACATAAAAAAGAACCAGTCAGAAATGAAGAATACTATAACTGAAAAAAAAAAAAAGAATAAATTAGAGGGAATCAACAGTAGATAAGATGAAGCAGAGAAACACATCAGTGGTTTAGAAGATAAGGTAGCAGAAAACACCCAAACAGAACAGCAATGAGAAAAAAGAATTCAAAAAAATGAGGATAGTTTAAGGGGCCTCTGGGACAACATCAGTCGTATCAACATTTGCATCATAGGAGTATGAGAAAGAGAAGAGAGAACAAATTTGAAAACCTCTTTGAAGAAATAATGACAGAAAACTTTCCTAACCTGGCAAAAGGAATAGACATACAAGCCCAGGAAGCACACTGAGTCCCAAACAAAATAAACTCAAAGAGGCCTACATCAAGACACAATTATTTAAACATAATTAAAATGCCAAAGGTTAAAGACAAGGAGAGAATCCTAAAAACAGTGAGAGAAAAGCAGTTAGTTACGTGCAAGGAAGCTCCCTATAAGACTGTCAGCTGATTTCTCAGTGGAAACTTTTCAGGCCAGAATATATTAGCACAAAATATTCAAAGTGTTGAAATGCAAGGACCTATGACTAAGATTACTCTATTCAGCAAAGCTATCATGTAGAACAGAAGAAGAGATAAAGAGCTTCCTTGACAAGAAAAAGCTAAAGGAGTTCATCATCATCACCAAATCAGTATTACAGGAAATGTTGGAAGGACTTCTTTAAGAAGAAGCAAAAGAAAAAAAAAAGATAAAAAATATAAATAATAAAACGACTACTACCTATCCATCAACAATTACTTTAAATGCAAATGAATTAGGTGCTTTGATGAAAAGATAAGATGGCTGAATGGAAAGGAAAACAAGACCCTTCCATATGTTATCTACAAGAGACTCACATCAGATCAAAAGACACATACTGACCAAAAGTAAAGGTTTAGAAAGAGATGTTTCATGAAAATGGAAACAAACAAACAAACAAAAAGCTGTAATAGCAATACTTAATTCAGACAAAATAGACTTTAAGACAAAAGCTAGAAGAAGAGACAAAGAGGATCCCAGTTATCCCATTTCGGGGTATTTATCTGAAGAAACTCAAAACGCTACTTCGAGGGGCCATGTGAATCCACATGTTCATTGAAGCATTATTTACAATAGTGAGGATACGGAGGCAACCTGAGTGTCCATCAATGGATGAATGGGAAAAAAAGAGGTGGTACATATATACAATGGAATATTACTCTGCCATTAAAACAAGTTAAATCTTGCCATCTGCAGCAACATGAATGGATCTAGCAGCTGTAGGACTGAGGTCTCCAACTTCTTGCTGACTATCATCTAGCAGTCACTCTCAGATCCTAGAGATTCCCTGTCACATAACTCCATACTGACAGCCAGCAACAGAATCTCTCTTGTATCAGATCACTATGACACTTCTAATTTCTTACCAAGAGGCCAGTCCCTTTTAAGGACTCATGTGATTATACCCACGAATTATAAGCTTGCAATCTTAACATTTTAAGATTGGGGACATTGCTTCTTCAAAAATCTCTTCACAGCAGCATCTAGATTCACTTTAACTGAATAACTGGAAGAAGGTATGTGTACACCATAGCACAGACAATCTGAGGGGTTATTTTAGAATTCTGCTTACCACAAAATCCTAATGCACAAGTCTCACAAAGTTGGAGTTTTGTAAATGCTTCTAATCTTTCAGATTAATATAAAATAAAATCATTTTTATTCTAATCATAATATGGCTATTTGTGCCTATACTAAAAGCAGAACTAGAGCTGGATAAAATATAAGATCCATAATGGAAATCATTTTTATGTTCTAAAATTTCTAACCTTAATAACTTTTCTTCACATTTTTCTCATTTGCTTAATCATATTCACCGATATTGATCTCTTTTCCTTTTTAAAATCATTCTCTCTCAGGTTTAATTAGTAATCAAACTTAAGTGACATAACCTGTATGGATAGCTTCCTTTCACAAATAAGCATTGGGAAGAGACACTACCAACCAAAATAAATATATGAAGTCCTCAAGAAGTTCACAATTGAATAGAAGAAGCAGAACATAATAGAAGAAAGATACACAAAAAAATGCACAGAAAACCCACTATCAAATGTTATGATGAACCAAGCAGAGCAATCTCTTCACTGACTTTAGGACTAAAGAGCACTTCCTTGAGCCAGCTCTGCCCTGTGATAAGAGGACAGTCTTTGGGGGTGACAGATCTGCATCTTCTTCTGCGTATGTCACACTTATCTCACTCACTAACTACATAAGCTAGGGAAATTGTTCTGACTTCCTTGAGCCTCAGATTCCTCATCTATAAAAGGATTGCTATTATGATATTTAAATAAAATAATGCACAGAAGGAATTTGAAGAGTACTTTTACATAGTAGATGATCAATAAATATTTACTATTATTATCATTTACACCCATAAAACTTTATGCATATGGGCCTGTGTTGCAGGTCTTACCCTCTCCCTACTTATTATAATTTTCTTTACTCTTGTCTATTCCTCCTAACAAACCTGTCTTTTAAAAGATAGAATCTGTACATTTCCTTTCTGTCACCAGCACTCAATATATGCTTAATAAATATAAATACATATATTGGATAAAGAGAATGGCATAGGAACTGATAAGTTCTTATGAGTATTTCAGAAAATGGAAATCATTAACTTTGGCAAAAGAAAAGAAAAGGCAGCTGTGTAGGCAGTAAGGAAACTATATCCAGATATTGAAGAAGACAAGTACTTTACTTGTGGAGAATGTCAAGTCATCAATGATGATAATTCATGTATTCTCCTCAGTTTCAGAGTGGAGTTTTAGGTACCAAGTCTTTACAAAATTATAGAGTAATATTAGGGAAATACACAAATGCT
The DNA here is from genome assembly GCF_902729225.1 of Pteropus medius. NCBI lineage: Eukaryota > Metazoa > Chordata > Mammalia > Chiroptera > Pteropodidae > Pteropus > Pteropus medius. The sequence goes on from NW_024356249.1 coordinate 21,977,761, forward strand.
GACTTTCACAAATCTAATTATTTTGACTAGCATTAAAAAAAAACAGTTTAATTTTAATATTTTGAATTGATATGTATATTTCCTTTTTCTACCTCTGTCACATGAATTTGTCCCCTTTACTATAAAGCAACATTAAGGACAAATCAGGAGTTCAATTTTTTATTCAATTCCATCGCCTTTAAATCTTCAATAAAAAGTAAAATATTCAGCATAGTTTGACCCACCAGAAAACATATTCTCTTACTGAACTTCAAAGTAGTCAGTCAAAAATTAAAATGTGTAGTTTGCTAATGGTTTAACATTTTCCCTGCTCTATCAAGTATATAAAACTATGACCTTGATATATTTTGACCTGAGTTCAACAATAAAAGTCAAACAAATTATTTTATGTTAATTTTTGAATACTTGTCCTGTAGATAAATTCTCATATGCCATGATAAGGCCTAACACAAAATTAGCTGCTAAATTTTAAGCTCTTAATGGTAGTCTCCTTTAATAGAATCTAGGTTACACAATACCACTTTGTTCTACATCTTTCCTATTAATTCAATGTCCACAGCACAAACTTCAAAAAGGACAATTATTTCAAGAATAGGTCATGTTCTACAAAGCAAAGCAAAGCAAAAATCAAGTGTGAGTGATTTTTATGCACAAGTGCAGATATGCAAACCAGCACTGTAGTTGACACAATTATTTTAAATGTTTAAAAAAGAGACTCGATGCTTTCAATCTATCTTCCTAGAGCTTTTACAGAGGAAGACCATAGACCTTAGGATCATATGTTGCTACCATCACTGTGACGGTGACCAGTTTGCATAAATTTTATCTGTAAAATGAGGATAACATCATATATATTGATGTGCAATAAAAATAAATAATATATTTAAAGTTTTTATTGCAGTGTGTGGCACAACATAAATAATAAATATCATCATCATTATGTTACTAATACAAAAAAGTCCTTAGCAGATTGACCACATAAATAAGACAGTTTGTGGGACAGCTAAATTTAACTGTATTGCTGTGTAGTGACCAGTACTTTGAGTTTTGTAAGCAGATCATCTGCCATTTTTCTTGAGCTTGTGTTTTCAATATTGAATGTACACAGATTTGTTAATAGTTTGTGCTGATAATTTGTTATAAATAGTAAAGTCAAGTTTATAACAGTCACGGAAAAGTGGATCTGCAAAAGTTAAAGTTGAAGAAGTTACTTTAGTTACCCAGTCACAGGGAATGGAATGATCATCTCTTCTAAGGAGTTTTCGCACTTTGTCCTTAATGCTATCCCAGTTTATAAATTTAATATGTAGTGCCCTGTATTAGTCTCCCATGGGTGTTATAGCAAATTACTAAAACCATGTGGCTTAAACAACACAAATGCATAATCTTGCAGTATGGGTCCAAAGTCTGATATAGGTCTCACTGGGCTAAAGTCAAGCTGTCAGCAGGACTGGTTATTTCTGTTTGGGTTATGTTGGTATTGGTATTGTTTTCTTTCTATAAGAAAATATGAACTAACAGAGGGCAGATAAGTAGAAACATTTGCTAAACTTTAGAAGGAGGCAGACCTGGGCTAAACATTCACTAGGTTGTTTGGCTTAATTTCTCAATGGGAAAGGGTGAGCTACCATATCATTTCAGTGGAAGAAAATCTTTGTGCCTGACAGTTACATACTTAGACGGTAACTAATATTTTTGAAGACCTCTGCTATTTTTCTCTTAAGTCACAAAATAAAAGGATTGTCAAACTATAACTTTGATGTTAGACTCTTTCTTTTCATCTATAATTGAAGTATTAAATTCATTTGTGAACACTACATGCAAAAGACATAAATATAAACAAAACCAAGCTTATATAGCAGAGTATTAGCAGAAACATGAAGAGACTCAGAACAAAATCATATGTGAAGCAGTTGGAAGAATTTGTAATATATAATAAAAAAAAAAAGAAAACATTTAGTGAGTGCGTTTGAAAAGCAGAGAAGGATAGAAACAAGTTTAAATTGATTCAATAAAAACTCAGGTTTACCTAAATGCTTAATATGAACCAGGGACACTGCGTTAGGTGTGTGAATACTGCAATGATTAAGACCCACACTCTTCTCCCATGTGGGGGAAACAGACACATAAAGAAATATTTTAACATAATATATCAAGAGATGTTTTCAAGCCATTCTCATGATAATTATTTTGAAAGTTTGTTTTCAGGCTGTCATGAGGATATGAGACTCACTAACTTAATGCCAATATAATTTCATGGTCTCTAACCTCAACAGAACCATACTGGCTTGTTTTCCTGTTTTTCTCACAGACTAGTTCAAGCCTACTCACCATCTCCAGCTCTAAATTGAGAATAATAATGATAATTAAGTTGTAGGATTGCTTTTAAAATTAACTATATCAATTCATGTAAATTATACAGCAAATAGCCTGAAATACACAATTCAATAAAAGTTTCATATCAATATTACTCTTGAACTTCTCATTCCTTGCTTCATCCTCCCTCACCTTTCCTCTAAGGATGACTCTGCCTCCAACTTTACCATCCTGAAATTCCCCCAATATTCTGCCACTAATCAAAAAAGTAACCTGTATTTGTGTCCATTTTTCTTCCATCCCTTCTGTCACAGTGAAAGAAACTTACCTTTTCCTCTTACAGAAGGCTAACCTTTCTACCAGTTCTCTAGATGTGCTTCTGTTTTTCCTCCCTAGTAATTTAATCATCTTCCATCATCCATCTGTGTATATTCTTTTCTATTAATATTTGAACATCATAAAGTTTCATCCTACTTGAAAGAAAAATCCTTCATGGTTCATAGATTCACATTCCTTTCACCCCACATTCCAAATTCTTTGGCACTCCAAATGCTCCAAAACATGTTCTACATTCCCCATCTCCACTTCCTCATTTCTCATTCTCTCCTCAACCCATCACATTCTGATTCCTAGCCGTTTCCACAAAATGTGATCTTTTTAAAAAATATATCAATTTTGTTTATGTTGTTTTATTTTATTACTTTTTAATACAGTTGACGTTCAATACTATTTTAGATTAGTTTTAGGTATAGAGCATACTGGTTAGACATTTACATAATTTATGAAGTGACCCGCCAATTAGCCTACTACCCACATGGCTTTATATATAATTATTACAATATTATTGACTATATATCCTATGTTATACTTTATACTCTCATGAGTATTTTGTAACTACCAATTTTTACTTTTTAATCTCTTCACTTTTTTCACCCAGGCTCAAACCCCCTTCCCATCTGGGAACCATCAGTTTGTTCTCTGTATCTATGAAAAATGTTCTTACGAAGACTTCTGATCGAGAGGGTGGAGTAGATAAACACTGTGCCCAACTCCTCTCACAATCATACAGAACTACGACTAATTATAGAACTACCTTTGAAAAACACCTGAAGACTAGTTTAACAGAACTCCTATAACAAAGGATATAAAGAAGAAACCATGTTGAGACTGATAAAGGGGCAAAAATGAGAAATGAGCTGATCCCACACTCACTTGTGGTGGTTAAGAATTGGGAGAGATATCTTGGCTGTGGAGATACCCCCTGAGGAATGAGGAGTTCCAGTCCCATACCAGGCTTCCCAGCCAGTAACACCAGTGCTGGAAAGAGGACTCCCTACAACATCTGGCTGTGAAAATCAGTTGGTATTCCATTTAAATGAGATGGAAGGATGCTGTTGACCCAAGAATACTCATAAAGGGCCTGCACCCAGACCCACTCACTTACAAACACCCACCCTAAGCTCCAGCAAAAGGACAGCAGCTCAAAAAGCACCAAGGACATATAGGGAGGAACTAAATTGTCTGGCTTCAGGACGAGGGTTTGAGGGGCAGCTATCTTCCAGACAGAAGTGCTGGCAGGCATCACTATTCCTTTATTGAGGCCTGCCCCAGCCAGCCTGAATTTGGGCACTATTGTTTCTTTGTTGATCCCTTCCTCTGACAGAGTTGACAGGTACAGGCAAGTGTCATATCTGAGTCTCCATCAACTTAGCTAACACTGTTCACTACACTCTGGTGATACCCTGAGACTCTGCTTCACCCAACCCTTGCACTAGCCCAAAGCTCTTTCAGCAGCTGTCCTTCTAAGCTGCCAGGATCGGCCAATGCTGCAGACTTTCCTAAAATCTCTCAAAGGTCCACAAATCCTCAACAAGAAACAATTGGTCTCAGAGTGTCCTGCATCTCTTGCTAAGTAGATACAAGACTAGCACTAGTGGTAGCCAGCCTCGATTTGAAGCATAGCCTCTCACAGGTACCTCCAAGTCCAACACAGGCAGCTATTGACAACAGATCACCTTGTAGCTCCTACCAGGAGGTCCTGGGCCAGTCACAAGCAGCAGCAGATGTGGGCCTGCACTGGAGCCATTCCCAAAAGATCCCACAACCAATATACTCACTGGCTGGTTCAAACCACAACAGAGGAACACCTAATTATCTCCACAAATTACACACCCAAAGGGTGAACTAGGCAGGCACCAAAGCCTGACTAAAATGAACTATGCTCTGTGAGGTTAGCCTCCACATAACAACTTGTCTGCTATAGTCACAACCAGTCCTCATAGCCTGTCACTCTGAGGGTCAATCCTACCCATCGCTGTGCCAATAGCAATAAAGGCTCAACGGGAGGGTGCTCATAACTCACACAAGGGACACTCCTGGAGGACCTGGCTCAGGTTACCAGGGAGATTGCACCACTGGGACTCATAGGACACCTACTACATAAGGCCATCCTAACAAGACTGGGAGCCATATCAGATTTATTTAATACATAGAAACATACACAGGAAGGGAGCTCAAATGAGAAAACAAAGAAACATGTCCCAAATGAAAGAACAGGCGAAAACTCCAGAAAAAGAACTAAATGAAATGGAGACAAGCAATCTGCCAAATGCAGAGTTCAAAACACTGGTTATAAGGATGCTCAGTGAACTTAGGGGAAGAAGAGATAAACTCAGTGAGAACTTATACAAAGAGATAGAAACCATAAAAAAAAGAAACAGTGAGAAATGAAGAACACATTAGATGGAATAAACAGCAGATTAGATTAAGCGGAGAATTCAAGGAGCATTTTGGAAGACAAAGTATCAGAAAACACCCAATTAGAACAGCAAAATAATAATAATAATAATAATAATAACAACAACAATAATAACAATAATAAATAATAGCAATTTAAGAAACCTCTAAGACAACATCAAGCATAACAACATTCATATATATCATAGGTATACTAGAAGAAGAGAGATAGCAAGAAATTGAAAACTTATTTGAAGAAATAATGATAAGAAACTTCTCTAACTTGGAGAAGGAAATAGACATACAAGTCCAGGAAGCACAGAGAGTTCCAAACAAGATGAACTCAAAGAGGCCGACACCAAGACACATCATAATTAAAATTCCAAAGGTTAAAGACAAAGAAAGAACCTTAAAAGCAGCAAGAGAACAACAGTTAGCTACATAGAAAAGAGCTCCCATAAGACTGTCAGCTAATTTCTCAGCAGAAACTTTGCAGGTCAGAGGGATTGGCAGGAAACTTTCAGTGATGAAAACCAAGGATTTACAACCAAGATAACTCTACCAAGCAAAACTATTATTTAGAATTGAAGGACAGATAAAGAGCTTCTCAGACAAGAATAACTAAAAGTTCATCACCACCAAATCTGTATTACAAAAAAAAATGTTAAATGAACTTCTTTAAGAAAAAGAAAAAATATATCAAAGTTATAAATAATAAAATGCCAATAACTACATAACCATCAATAATTACTTTAAATGTAAATGGATTAAATACTCCAATCAAAAGATATAGGATGTCTGAATAGAAAGAAAACAAGACTCATACATATGCTGCCTACAAAAGATGTAATTCAGATCAAAAGACACACACAAACTGAAAATAAAGGGACGAAAAAGATATTTCGTATAAATGGAAATGAAAAAAAAAAGCTGGAGTATTAATATCATCAGGCAAAATAGATTTTAAAACAAAGGCTATATATAACGAGAGACAAATGAGGACATTTCATATACAATAAGCCAAGATATGGAAGCAACCTAAGAGCTCATTGATAGAGGATTGGATAATGAAGAAGTGGAACATATATACGGTATTATTCAGCCTAAATAAAATAAAATCTTACCTTTTTTGACAACATAGAGGGACCTAGAGGGTATTATGCTAAGAAAAATGTCAGATAAAGACAAATACCATATAATTTCACTTATATGTAGAATCTAAATAACAAAATAAATGAAGAAAACAGAAATAGATTTATAGATATGGAGAACAAACTTGTTTGCCAGATTGGAGGGGAAACGGATGCTGGGTGAAAAAGGTGAAGGGATTAAGAAGCACAAATTGATAGTTACAAAATAGTCATGGGGATGTAAATAACAACATTGGGAGTATAGTCAAAGATATTGTATCATTATGTGTAGTGCCAGCTGGGTACTAGATAATCAGGAGGATCACTTTGTAAATTACCACTATGCTGTATGCCTGAAAATAATATTAAAATAATATTGAATGTCAACTGGAATTGATAAATAAAAATAATAATAAATAAATAATAAATAATAAATAAATTTTTAAAAGAATTATGCCAAGGAGCTAAGCCAATTTTCTGTGTGGTATTGTTTAGGTAAAGAAATTCAATGATGGTCAGAACCATGGTAAAGTGAGAGATGTCCTTGGATCTCTTCCATTGAAAAAAACAATAAGCAGAACACCTAAAACTCAATGAATAACACCCAACCTGCACATGAGCATGTTTGAGCAAGTGATCTGTGCATAAGAGCTTCCAGAAGTCGGAACCACAGGAGTCTGGGGGGTCGGTTGAAGGAAACAAAGAAACTGCCTCTCGCAGCTGGAGCTCCCTACAGGAGGGAGGAAGGGGAGGAATTGCAGTCAGTTTCCCAAACAGTCTTGCCTGAAAGATTGGTGAGCTCCACACAGCAGTGGAGCCCAGGGATCAGGGCAGAAAGGGAGTGTGGACTAACTGTGGACATGCAACAGCTGGATTTCAGCAGCCGCCATTGTGAAGCTTGAGACTGAGACATGGAGACTAGCAGCAACACCCACCTACCAACCCAGGTAGGCCCTCCCTCCACCCCATATCCTCCAAGACCAAACACCACAGAGCCCCAGGAGAATTTAGTCAAACACTACTGAAACTGTAACTAACACTGACGGGAACTGAGATGGAGGTTAGCAATCACGATTCAATATTTATAAAGAAAAGAAGGTATTATTAAGTCTCAAAGCAGAAATTCAAAAGCTTGGACTTCACCTACTAGAAATCAAAAGAAAAATACCTAGTTACAATAGGCTACAGAGAGACCTTTGTATAATAAATCTTCTTTCTGAAAAAAAAAAATGTAGAATATACTCCCATTAATGCCCATGTGGAGAAATAGTTAATCAAACATCATGAACAACCAAGATAGCAAGAAAGAGAGATTAAAATCTTTAAAAAATAAGCTTAAAGACAAAGAAATATGTGACTTAAATGACAGAGAATTCGGGATTGTACTTCTGAAGAAACTAAACAAGATTCAAAATAAATCAAATCAACAGTTCCAGGAGTTGAGGAAAAAAAAAAAAGAACTAGACCAGTAGAATGGGTTTTTTAGCAAGGAGATCACAACCTTAAAAAAAATAATAATGAAGAAGAATAGAACTTCTGGAGACAAACACACTAAAGAAATGAAGAATGAAAAGGCAAGCTTGGGAAATAGAGTTTACTGAATGTAGGAAAGCATCAGTGATATAGAAGATAGAAATCTAGAAATAATTCAGAAGAAAGAAGAGGAGACTGAAGAATGAAAAATAATGAAAGAATAATACAAAAACTAGCTTACAGCATCAGAAAAGCAACATAAGAATAACGGGTATTCCAGAAAGAGATGAAAAGTAGAGTATCAGAGAACATATTCAGACAAATAGTTGTCAAGAATTTCTCAAATCTAAGGAATGAGCTAGAGCTTCAAATCTAAGAAGGTAACAGAACATCCAATTATCTCAACCCAAAAAGGACTTCTCCAAGATAAAACACATTAAAAAATTAATGACAAAAAAAAAATTATCACAGCTGCCTGGGAAAAAAGGTGGTAAACTATAAAGGAAATCCTGTTAGAATATTTGGACTTCTAAACACAAACCTTACAAGTAAGAAAGGAGTGGAACCAAATATTCAAACTATTAAATGTGAGGAATTATCAACAAAGAATAATGTATCCAGCCATGCTCTCCTTTAAATATGAAGGAGAAATAAAGACCTTTACAGACATACAAAAGTTGTAATTCTCCACTACGAAGCCTGCATTACAGGAAGTACCGAAAGGAGTTAGCCCACTTGAAACAAAATGACAAAAAAAAGAAAAAATACATAACTAGGAGTAAGGCAACTAACAGGCAGACAGAAGTAGACTAGTGCAACTCTTATCAAGAACAGGGTATTATAAGCTTAAACAATGAGAAAAGAATTGCTATTATAAGATAGAAATGAACTTTCACAATCCATAGGGCCAATTGGAGACAACAATAACAGAAAAGCAGAGGAATCAAAAATCCAGTTTCACAAAAGGGAATGGAGGTAAGGCACACACAAAAGAAAATGAACTACTATCTATATATACATACACACATATATTATCCTTTACATATTCTTCATGGTAAGGACATGCCAAAGATGCAGAACTGAAGTACGTAACAAAAAATAAGAAAGACCAGAGGGAAAATCTACAAAATCCAACCAAATTAAAATAACAGATAGAAATGCAAGGACAAGGAATAAGTGGAAACATCAAGCTACCAGAAAGCAAAATATTAAAAAGCTGTAGGAGAACCTCATATTTGAATAATCACCCTAAATGTAAATGAACTGAACTCACTAATAAAAAGGCACAGAGTTACAGATTGGACCAAAAATCAAAATCTAGCCATATGCTGCCTAGAGGAGACACATCTCAGTTCCAAAGACAAATGTAGACTCACAAGGTAGAAAATGATATTGCCTCTGAAAGGGTGAAAAATGATATATCAAGCAAAAGGCATTCAGAGAAAAGCAGGGATAGCAGTACTAATATCGGACAAAATAAACTTTGAAATAAAAAAGGTAAAGAAAGATACTGAGGGACACTTCATAATGATAAAGGGAATCGTACTCCAAGAAGATATAACACTTATTAATATCTATGCTCCCAAAGAAGCCCTGAAATATATAAAGCAATTACTAACAGAACTAAAGGGAGAAACAGACCAAAACATTATCATAGTAGGAGACCTAAATATCCATCTGTCAGATATGGAAAGATCATCCAAACAGAAAATCAATAAGGAAATAACATATTTAAATGACAAATGAGACCAACTGGACATAACTGACATTTACAGACCCTTCTATCCCAAAACACCGTCTTCTAGGAGCACATGGGACATTCTCAAGGATTGACTACATACAGGGACAAAAATATAACAGGATTGAAATCATACCAATCATATTCTCTGTCCATAATGCTTTGAAACTAGAGATCAACTGTAAAAAAAGCAGGAAGAACCACAAATACATGGAGATTAAACAACATGCTACTGAAGAATAATTGGGTCAGAGAAGAAAAAAGAGAGACCAAGTGATACTTAGAAATGAATGACGATGCTAGTACAACATATCAAAACTTATGGGACATAGCAAAAACGGTAATAGGAGGAATGATCTTACCATTACAGGTGCATCTCGAATAAACAAACAAACAAACAAAAAAAAAACAAGAACGATCCTAAATAAACAACCTAACACTTCATCTTGAAAAACTAGAAAAGGAAGAACAAATGAAGCCTAAAGTCAGCAGAAGGAAAGAAACAATCAAAATTGGAGCAGAATTAAATAAAACTGAAAAAAAAATAGAAAAAAATAAATGCAACAAAAAGCTCATTTTTTGAGAAGTTTAATAAAATTGGCAACTCCATGGCTAGACTCGATAAAGAAAAAGGAAAAAGGACACACACAAAAAATTAGGAGTGAAAGAGAAGAAATTACAACAGACACTTCAAAATAGAAAGGATCATACCAGAACACTATGAAAAATTATATAACACCAAATTTAACAACCTAGAAGAAATGAACAAGTAAGTAGAAAGATACAACCTACCTACACTGAATCATGAAAAACTAGAAAATCTAAACAGATTGATCAGCAATATGGAAATTGAAACAATCATCAAAAACATATCATAAAGTAAAAGTCCAAGACCCGATGACTTCACCACTGAATTCTACCAAACATTCAAAGAAGATTTAACACCTCTTCTCCTCAAAGTCTTCCAAAAAATTGAAGAGAAGGCAATACTTCCCAACTTATTTTATGAGGCCAATATTACCCTAATAACAAAGATAACATAAAGAAAGAAAACTACAGACCAATATCTCTCATAAACAAAGATGAAAAAATCTTGAATAAGATACTAGCGAACCAAATACAGCAACATAATAAAAAGATTATACAACATAGTCAAGTGAGCTTCATCCCAGGGGCACAAGGATGGTTTCACATATGCAAATCGATTAATGTGATATACCACATAAACAAATTAAAAAATAAGAATCATATTATCACAACCATAGATGCAGAAAAATATTTGACAAGATACAGCATTCATTTATAATATAAACATTTAATAAAATAAGTATAGATAAAAGTACCTGAATATAATAAAGGTTATATACAACGAACCCTCAGCCAACATTATACCTAATGGTGAGAAAATCAACACCTTCTCTCTAAGATCATGAACAAGACAAGGCTGTTCACTTCACCACTGTTATTCAGCATAACACTGGAGATCCTAGCAAGTGCAATCAGACAAGAGAAAGTTATAAAAGCCATCCAAATAGGAAAGGAAGAAGTCATTATTTGCAGAAAGCATGATTCCCTATATAGAGAACCGTAAAGACTGCACAAGAACACTACTAGAAATAATAAGCAAATACAGTAAAATTTCAGGATACAAAATCAATGTTAAAAAATTCATAGCATTCCTATGCTATAACAACGAACTTTCAGAAAAAATAATGAAAAACGATTACTCTTGCAATTGCAACAAAACAATAAAATACATAGGAATAACCCTAACGAAACATGTGAAGGACCTATATAATGAAAACTATCAGACTCTGTTTCAAATAATTGAAGAAGATATAAAGAAATGGAAAGATATTCCGTGTTCTTGGATTGGAAGAATCAATATAGTTAAAATGACTATATTACCTAAAGCATTATACAGATTTAATGCAATCCCCATCAAAATCTCATTGGCATTTTTTAAAGAAATAGAACAAAAATTCATCAGATTTGTATGGAAGCACAAAAGATCCCGAATCACAAAAGCTATCCTGAGATAACAAACAAGGCCAGAGGTATCACTGTACCCAACTTCAAATTATACCACAAAGCAACAATAATCAAAATGGCACAGTATGCTAGAAAAACAGACACACAGACCAGTGAAACAGAATAGAGAGTCAAGAAGCAAACTCCCATTTATGTAGTCAAATAATTTTCAACAAAGCAGCCTAAAACATGCAATAGAGCAAAGAAAGCCTCTTCAAAAATGATACTGGAAAAACTAGAAATTCACCTGCAAAAGAATGAAACTAGACTGTTGTCTATCACCACACACCAAAATTAACTCAAAATGAATTAAGGATCCGATATAAGACCAGAAACAATAGATTGCAAAGAAGAAAACATAGTAACTAACCTCATGGACCTTGGACTTAAAGAAGGTTTTATGAATTTGACCTTTAGGGCAAGGGAAGTAAAAGCAAAAATAAATGAATGGGACTGTATCAAATTAAAAACTTCTGCACAACAAGAGAAACTGTCAATAAGACAGAGTCAACCATCCAAATGGGAGTAGATATTTGTGAGCAATGCCTCCAACAAGGGCCTAATATACAAAATATACAAAGAACTCATACTACTCAATAACAACAACAACAAAAAAAAATAATCCAATTAATAAAACGGGCAGATAGGTCTCCCAAAAAGACGTACAAATGGCCAACAAACATACGAAAAGATGCTCAACATCATTAGTTATTAGGAAAATGGCAATCAAAACCACAACGAAATACCATCTCACAACTGTTAGAATAGCTTTATTAACAGGACAAGTAATAACAAGTGTGAGAGAGAATGCAGAGAAAAAGAAACCCTCGTACACTGCTTGTGGAACTGGAAAACAGTATGGAGGTTTCTCAAAAACCTAAAAATTGATCTATCATATGATCCAGCAATCCCCCTACTGGGTATTTGCCCCATAAACTTGAAAACATATATCCAAAAAGACATTTGCACACCGATGTTCATAGCAGCATTATTCACAATGGCCAGGACATGGAAGCAATCAAAGTGTCCTATAATAGATCATTGGATAAAGAAGATGTGGTGCATATATACAATGGTTCATAAGAAGATGTGGTGCATAAAAAGAGATGAAACACTGCTACTATTTGTAACACCATGGGTTGGACCTTGGGATAATCATGCTAAGAGAAATAAGCTAGACAGAAAAAGTTGAAAACCACATGATATCACTTATATGTGAGATATAAACCTAAAAGCAACAAACAAACAGGATAAACATTCATGGATATGGACAACAGAGTAGTTTTTACCAGAGGGTGGGGAGTAGGGAGGAGTTAGATGGGGTAAAAAGGGTCAAATATGTGGTGACAGAAAGAAATCTAACTATGGATGGTGAACACACTATGTAATATATATACATGACTTACTGTTGAATTGTACAGTTGAAACATTAGATTTTGTTAATCAATGTCACCATAATAAATAATTTTTTAAAAATATATAAATAAATAAAAGAGAAACACCAAAAAAAATTAAATAAAATAGAGAGAGAGAGAGAGAAGCAGGGGCTTAATGTGTTCTTCTCCCAATAGGGCAAACTGCCTTCTTTCTACTTATAAGAGTAATTTAATAAACCTTTAGAATGTTTTATGTTTTTAAAAAGAGAAAAAAGACATTCGATGATTAATAATAAAATTTTTTTAAAGAAAATGAAAAAATAATTTCTTTTGCTATTGCAACAAAAAATAAAATACCTGGGAATAAATTTAACAAAGGATGTAAATGACCTATACATTGAAAAATACAAGATATTGCTAACATCAATGTTTTACATTGTTTAAATCTATTCAATTCAACAGTGTATAGCAAAGTATTTTACTAGTGCTCTGTCCACAACCCTAAATAGGACACAGCCTCATTTTTTATGAAACACAGTTTAGTGAGGATGTGAGGCAAAGAGAAGAGAGGAACTGAAGCACAGAGAATTGGAAGCAGGTCAAAATTTTAGGGAGAATGCTGCTATGAACATCAGAATGCATATATCTTTGCGGATAAATGTTTTCAGGTTTTTCGGATAAATACCCAGAAGAGGGGTTTCTGGGTCATATGATAATTCAATTCTTAGTTTTTTGAGGAGACCCCATTCTGTTTTCTCTAGTAGCTGTACCAATTTACATTCCCATCAACAGTGTTTGAAGGTTCACACTCCTCCAGGTGGGTACTAGAATAATTGGGAGGATCATTTCTTAATTTATATGTCTAATCACTATGCTGTACATTTAAAACTAATATAAAATATTATTGAATGTCAATTATAATTGAAAAATAAAAAATACCATACTTTTATTTGAAAAAATTTTATGGAGAGTATCATAAATATGATGATGATTATGATGAAATTATATTAAGAAGCATGGGAGTGTGACTATGTATAATTGTATGGCAAAGGATTCTATAGAAATAGCATCTTTTCATGTTGTTCCAGCTGTTTTGAAATTCACATGTTACAAATTTAATGTTGTACTCTTTAACTCTTAACTAACTCTTAAGTAAATCAGTTACTGAATCAGATACTGTCAACTTCTATAAGGTTTTGTGTTTTTCATTTTTTCTTTAAAATTGAGACTATCAAAATTGTTTTCAACTGAAAAAAGTAAATATAATTAAACTACTTTAAAATTAAAAAAATCCAAACAAAAACAAAACAAAAAACCAAATATTTTCATAAAGAAAACAATTAGACCAATAAAAGTCAGACCTGGAGGCAACAGGAAGGCCATGCTCTGAAGTATCTAAAAGAACAAGGTTTTATGCATGTTTAGTAGCAGCCATTCCCGTCTATATGTATGATAAGTATATGATTTTAAAAGTGCTTTTGCAAGTTTTCCTCTATATGATACTTTGCTGGATAATTATTTACTTATGTTATTATGTTCAGAAAGTAACACAAGTTAACAATTAACTTTGAAGGATTTAAAAAAGTGGAGAACTAAGGGAAATAATATTTTCAAATAAAAAATATATTCTCTTCTTATTCTTAAAAAAAAGGGTAGATCATTTTACCATCATTAAGCAAAATTAACACATTGATTTAATTCTTCTCCAGCGCAGTGTCCTATATCTTACAAGTAGCTTGAATGTTTTTAATTAGAGTCAAAACTACATGCCTTTACAGACTTAAATATGTGTACTCTTTACAAGATGAAGAGAATTTTTACTAGTCCCAATTTTTGTTCAATGAAAATAAGTGACTTTTGCTTTCAGAGAGGCATTATCTTTGGAGGAGACAGACAGACAAGGGTTTAAATCATAGCATTATTATCCTCTCACTTGCTCCGCATGCAGAAATTTTTAAGTCTGACATTGGCAGAGGGTTGGCCTAGAGGTTCCTAGCAAAATGATGCTGTTGTTTACTTTCTCTCGATGTTGATGGCTAGAGAAGCAACAGAAAGAGCCAATGATAGAGAAACAAACAGGTCAAAGGAAAAAAGTAAGTTTAATTTAGGTTAAATATAGTCTATATGTCCTGTAAGATATTAAGGTAAATTCTTAAGAGAAAATAATATTTTAGGGACAGGTACTAAAATTATCGACCAAGAATAGGGTGGTGGTTACCAGAGGCTGGAGGTTAGGGAAATTGGGAAATGTTGTTAAAGGGTACAAATTTGCAACTAGAAGGTAAATAAGTTCTCGAGATCTAATGCGCAGCAAAATGATTGTAGTCAACAATACTGTATTATACACTTCAAAATTATTAAGAGACTGTATCTTAAATGTGTGCACCACAAAAAATTATAATTATGTAATATAATACAGGTATTAGTTAACACGTGTTAATCATATTGCAATATATGAATGTATCAAATCACCATATTGTATACCTTAAAGTTGTACAATGTCATATATCGATTAGGTCTCAATTAAAAAAAAAAGATTATCCAATTCAGCACATAATATTGGTAGATTCCATATTATGAGGCATCTATTTGACATAGGCTGATTTCTGTTGGCTTGTGAAAGCAGTGACAAGACAGTATAAGGGCAATCAATCACACTGTTGTAAGAAGCAAAGGAGAAGTGAAAACAGAGGCATAGGATGGAAAAGAGCTATTAAGATGGTTGGCAAGAAAGAAAAGGAAAAAGTTGCCTTGGTAGCTTAAGGCATAGACAAATTTAGAAACAATTTCTGGAGATTTCCAAAATGTCTTGAGCAGCTTTTAAAGCTGAAAAATAAAAAACGATGTGTAGAAAAAAAAAAAAAGAAATTTAAGATGCAAAGATGCAAAAATATGATGAGACAACCTCAGAGAGGTGTGGAGACTGGTAGCAAGAATCCACTAGGTGAAGTCAAAACAGAATAGAAATAGAAGTTCCTGTCCTCAAAGACAAGATAAAAAATATATAAATAAGTTTGTGAGCTCAACCTCTTGTTTAGAATGAGTAAGCGGTAATGAACATCTACAATGTTTAATTGATTTAACTTTCATTTTCACTTTCATTAACTGAATTTTATTAAAGACATTATGTTTTATTTCAGTTTATCGGTGAAAATATTAATAAATTTGACATTTTATAATGGTTGTCATAAGGTTAATCTTCCAAGATAAATAACTTTCCTGAATACTTTGTAGTGTTTATCTCAACAGTTTAAGGCTCTTGTAAGATTTTAACAAATATCCCTTAATGTAGCTGTTTTTTCCTCCATTAATGTAATAAGACTTTAAAAGTAAACTTCATTATAAATTTTCATTCTCACATTTCTTTTTTAAAAATTTTATATTTTAATTTTTTTCAATTATAATTGACATACAATATTATATTAGTTCAGGTGTGCAACACAGTGATTAGAAATTTATATAACTTATGAAGTGATCACCTTGATAAACCCAGTACCCATTTGACACCATACATAGTTATTACAATACTACTGACTATATTCCCCATGCTATACTCTACATTCCCATGACTATTTTGTTAACTACCATTTGTACCTCTTAATCCCCTTCTTGTTTCACCAATTCCCCCACCTCTCAATCTGACAACCGTCAAGATGTTCTCTGTACATATGAGTTTCTTTCTGTTTTTCTTTGTTTATCCTGCTCTCTAGGTTCCACATATGACACTTGTCTTTGTTAGGTTTACTCCACTCATCACAATACACTCTAGGTCCATCCACATTGCTACAGATGGCAAGATTTCATTCATTTTTATGGCTGAGTAATAGTCTAAATATATACTTCCTCTTCTTTATCCATTTATCCATCGATGAATACTTAGGATGCCGCCATACCTTAGCTACTGTAAATAATGCTACAATGAACATATGAATTCACATGTCCCTTCAAAGTAGTGTTTTGGGTTTCTTCAGATAAATACCCAGAAGTGGGATAACTGGGTCCTTCTTTGTGTCTTCTTATAGCCTTTATTTTAAAGTCTACTTTTTCTAGCATAAGTATTGCTACTCCAGCTTTTTTTGTTTATTTCCATCTTCATTAAACATCTTTTTACATCCCTTTTCTTTCAATCAGTGTGTACCTTTTGATCTAAAGTGAATCTCTTGTAGGCAGCATGTGCAAGGGTTTTGTTTTCTTATCCATTTCAGACACCTTATCTTTTGATTGGAGCATTTAATCCATTTACATTTAAAGTAATTGTTGCTGGATATGTAGTTATTGTCATTTTATTACTCATATTTTTTTTTTACCTATTTTTCTTTTTTCTTCTTTTTAAAGAAGTCCCTTAACATTTTCTGTAATACTAACTTGGTGGTGATGAACTCCTTTAGCTTTTCCTTGTCGGGAAAGCTCTTTATCTGTCCTTCGATTCTGACCAATAGCTTTTCTGGGTAGAGTAATCTTGGTAGTAGGTCCTTGGTTTTTATCACTTTGAATATTTCCTGCTAATCCCTTCTGGCCTGAAAAGTTTCTGTTGAGAATCAGTTGACAGTCTAATGGGAACTCCCTTGTAAATAACTAATTGCTTGTCTCTTGCTGCTTTTAAGACTTGCTTTTTTATCTTCAAACATTAGCATTTTGATTATGATGGGGTTTGGTGTAGACTTCTTTGGGTTCATCTTGCGTGGGACTTTCTGTACTTCTGGGCTCCTATATCAATTTCTTTCTCCAGGTTAGGGAAGTTTTCAGTCATTATTTCTCAAAATAGGTTTTCAATTCCTTGCTCTGTCTATTCTTCTTCTGGTATTCCTATGATGCAAATATATGCTTGATGTTGTCCCAGAGGCCCCTTAAACTATCCTCATTTTTTGGATTCGTTTTTGTTGTTGCTGCTGTTCTGATTGGGTGATTTTGTTAATGTACCTTCTAAATTGTTGATTTGATCCCTTGCTTCATCTAATCAACTGTTGTTTTCTGCTCAAGTATTCTTCATTTTAGTTATTGATTCTTCATTTCTGACTGGTTCTTTTTTATGTTTTCTATCCCTTTGTTATAGTTCTTACTGAGTTCTCTACTCTTTCTCTAAGTTCACTGAGCATCCTTATAACAAGTGTTTTGATCTCCGCATCTGATTGCTTGTCTCCATTTTGTTTACTTCTTTTTCGGGAGCTTAGTTCTGTTCTTTCATTTGAGACATGTTTCTTTGTTTCCCATTTTGGCTGCCTACTTGTATGTGTTTCTATGTATTAGGTAGGGCTGTTATGTCTTAGTAGAGTGGCCTCATGTGCTGTGGGTCCTAGTGGAACAGACTTCCATGGTCACCTGAGCTGTGTCTTACAGGTATGTCTCTTGAAAGGGTTGTATGTGCCATCCTATTGTAGTTGAGCCTTGGTCAATGTTTGCTCATCTATGGGAGGGATTTCCCTGAACTGATTAGTTGCCCTGAGCTGGTCATGTCTACAGTAGTGGAGCTGTTTTGCAGGGGCTGACCATACAGAGCAATATTCACATTAGTGGAGCTCTGGTGCCTGTCCTGTCTTCCTTTGGGTTTATGGTCCTGAGATATGCCCCTGGGTGGTGCTCTGGCTCAGACAGAAGCTGGCCACCAGGCTTGCAGGCTGCGGCTTCCTCGGAGGGGCCCTCCACAGGCCAAGTTTAGCTGCAGCCTGTGCCCTGCCCAGGGCCACCTAGCATGAGCCACCAAGCAATCTGCAGTTAGCCACCACCCACAGTGGTCTTGGAAGTGCCTCAATAGGCCAAGCCATAAACTGAAGCCAGTTGCCACTAATGCTGGGCTTAAGGCTGCTTAGCAAGAGATATGGGGCATGCCTGTGCTGGCTGGAAAATTACTGCTTTGCTATCGCCCATGGGAACATAGGTTATCACCCATGGGAACATAACATTTTAACAATAAGCTTTCTGCTTCTGTATTTCCGCTTGCACAACTGACCTGTGGGTTGACAGTTAGTAAATAGAAGAAAAATAGACCCTTGTGTTTAAGACAGAATGAGGAATGGGATTTAGGGCTTAAAAACCCTGTACCTCTACATTTCAGGGCTGCTTAATTTGGGATCTGCTTACCCCTGGCAAACCCAGCTGGCTGAATAAAGAGTGTGCTTTCTATCACTCACTGGATTCTGGTTGTCCATGTGTCTATTGGAGGCTGGTGGCTACAACATGCCAAGGCCAGATACTGCTTGTTTAGATCTTGTGAACCTTTGAGAGATTTTAGGAAAGTCTGTAGCATGAGCAGACAGATGGTTTTTATGGAAAATCCACTGAAAGTGGCTGGGTGGGCCTACAATTTGAGAGGGGTGGGGTCTCAGGGCAGGTCACCAGGGAAAGGCGACCAGTGTTTGTTACTTTGATGAAGACTCAGATATGATGGCTGCCTGAGTCTGCAAACTGGGCAGGAAAGTACTCAACAGAGGAAAAATGCCATCTGCCAGCACTTCTGTCTGGGAGAATGCTGCTTCTCTAGTGCTCTCCCTGAAGCTAGACAATTCACTTCTTACCCATATATCTCTGACATCTTTTGAGCTGCTACCCCAGAGCTGGAGCTCAGAGCAAGTGAGCTCTGTCACAGAGTAAGTCCATGCATGGGCCCCTTAGTAGAAAAGTTTGCGACTCCAGAAGCCCTCCCTCTCACTCAGAAACAATCTCTGCTGGTTTTCACAGCCAGAAGTTGTGGGGACTTCGCTTCCCGGTATTAGAACCCATGGCTGGGTGCATGGTGTGGAGCCAGGACCCCTCGCTCTTTCAGGGGGACCTCTGTAGCCAAGATATTTCTCCTGATTCTCAACCACTACACACAGGTGTTGGATCAGCCCATTTTATATCTCCGACCCTATACCAGTGTGTAAGTGACATTTTCTGTGTGTCCCCAGCTGTAGGACTTCTGTTCAACTAGACTTCAAGTGACCCCAATATGATGGCTATTCTATAGTTTAGCTATAATTTTGATGTGGTTGTGAGAGGAGGCAAGCACAGCATTTACCTATTCCACCATCTTGACCAGAAGCCAACCATTTCTTAAATCAATATTTTTCCTAATAAAAATAAAGATATGAGCAATACTTCATTATACGGTATAAATATCAGGAAAACGACTCCAGAGGCTGAGCTCTAGTCACTACATTGTGAATTTATTCAGCTGTGGATAATAAATGAATTTTCTATATTCAATGTTTATTATACTATAGCACTTGCTAAAATGGATAAGTATTTTACATACTATTCCAACTAGAAATATATTCAAAAAGTAAAAATTCACTCAATTTAAAATTCTATACTAACACGATTTTTTTCATTTTTTTAAAATAATAAACTTTTTGAAATCTAAATGGTTTAAGATTAGTATGTTTCCTATAAATTTTTACACACTTGTTTCATAAATAAAATACCATTTAAACAGATGATAGAAAATATTTTAATTTTTCTATTTGCCAGGCACTTCACTTATTAACTAATTTATTCACACAACAACCATCTGTAAAGTGAAAAAGTGAGATAAGAGGTTAAGTAATTTTTCCAAAATCATGCAGCTAATAGATAACAGAGAAAGAATTTGAACTCAGGCTGCCTGGCTCCAAAGTCTGGCATTGTGACCACTGTGATGTTTTGTCTTCACTGGTTTGAACTATGGGTTAAATTTCTAGCTGAGTTTAATTTCCAGTGACACCAAAAGAATGCATTGAAAAATAAATATTCAAGTTCTTAAAGAAACTTTTCTCCCTAATTTCAAACAGGATATTTAAATTGAGTCAAATTACTGCATATTCTGATATTGTGTAAACAAGGCCACAGATGGACAATCACTTTAGAAAAGCCTCTCATTTTAGTAAGTCACTATTTGGATTTGAATTTCTAATCTTGTGAAGGTTGCATAAGCTCTTTCAAGACTAAATAGCATCATTCAATATGTGAAAATACTGGAGAGGTAATTTACTTTAACTCTCCTTAAGAGTATTTGAACAGAGAATCTAATACTTGATTTACTGTGCATCTATATTATAATTAACCCTTCCTGAGGAGAAGCTTGTGAAATTCTCAAATACTATTAACTATCAAGGGCAGATTTTTTTATGTACCCAAAGAAAGATCCCAGCTCATTGTTGCCTTGGTAACTGTGGACCCCAAAGCAATGTATTTGAAAGTTGAGTCTCTATGATATTTCATTTACTAGTCAAGAGAGAGATGAGCTGTCTGTATAAGGCAACCCTCATGTACATATGGCTGGAGGAATGTCAACAACCAAGTTTTACAAGAGTTTTTAGCTAAACGGCCCTAATTTCTGTCTTTATTGGTATTGCACATACACTCTATTATTCAATTGTCCAAGGGTTCTGAACGATATCATTTTAATTTAATCTTTATTGATTTAAGGAACATGGGAAGAGCTGTCATCTGTCACAAGCTCTAAACCATTTGAATTTCCCAGGCTTTTTCTCTTATCTTTACTGATTATAACCTAACATTGACAACAATACCATACCCTCACTTAATACTATTTGATACAGACAAAAATGTTATTTCAATCCGTAAACTGCCTGTAGTGATTCTGTCTTTTCGTAGGGAGAAACATAATTCATATCAATAAGAAAACAAACCTTTCTATACTCCTTTCTCTTTGTAGAGAGAAACAGAGAAAAAAGTGAATTCAGAGATGGTCATTATTTAATAAAGCATTTCATCAAATCTTTGGTTATAAAAGGTTAAGTCCAAAACTGATCTTGGAGACTAGGCTAGAGGACTTTGAAATGCTCTGTTAGAATTAATGAAGCTAAATTGGCAAAAAATGACTAAAACACTTTTTTTAAGAACAAAAATGTCTTATATTCAATTACAAGTTTCCTACCTTGTGGTTTAAAACCCTTTCCATTGCTTCAAAACATCAAAGTTCACTCTTTACACTTGAGAACTTGATCTAAAGAGACTGTGAATGTGTGTGTATGTGATTTAAGGAATGAAGATCTTTCTTGGCATGTGATGGAGCAGAAAAAGGAAAGCATATGTGAGATTTCAAAGTGATCCAGAAACAAACTAAACTACTATGAAAAAAGCTTGTAGCCAAAGCTGTCCAGGAAAAAATGAATGTCTAGGAATCCCTTGGAATTCAGGCACATTTCTTTTGGATTTTAAGGTGCAGAGCCCTTTGGCAGTCATCTGAGTGACCCCATAAAGCTCAGTATCTGTATCATTACTGTATTACCTTCTGCAGATTTGAACTTTACAAACACCTATACCCAATATCAGAATGACAAGCAGATGCATTTTATTTATACTTATTAAATCTTATTGACTATATTCTTAAACATATATTTAGTGATATTTAAAAAAGTTATGTTAAATTTATTTTTAAATTTGCCTTTCTTCTTCTAGCCACTAATATTACTTCTCTCTTATAGAGATTTAGAAATCAGAAACAAATAATCGGTACTAAGTTACATAATTTAGCAATTTAATTATTTTTAGACAAGTTAAACATGCTCATTCTGAGGCTTCAGCTTAATGCACTTTTATTTATGAACCATTAGTAGAAAATAAAGCTGAGATTGATCTAAAAATTACTGAATTCCACCCCCTAATTTTATATTTCTTCCTTCTTTATTTTTAGAATATTTATTACCCGCATATCATGTGTCAAGAACATTATACACCAATGGAAAATAGATCCAGAGTGGAGTATTACTATATGTAATCAAGAAAGCGCTTACCTCACTCTGACCATCTTGACTCTAACTGACTCCAGCAAGGTGTACCTCACATACTCTACACATCAATTTCACATCATTTTCACTGCACCTATGTTGTCCTAGGTTTCTACAAAAATTCCTCTCAGAAGAGTAGTCGAAGTACCTGAAACTCTTTTTTTCCCTCTTCGGTTCAAAAATTATGATGAAGATCTAAATAGTATGTTTATTGTCTTTTAGAATGAGTGTCCTTCTTATGACATTGACTTCTTAAGGATATGATCAAATTCTCAGATTTGGATTCAAAATAATTTAGTTATTTTAATTCATTCTTTTATAATGTCATTTCAAAACTGAACAGAATAATAGAATAATCACTCTACATGCTTAAATGAAAAAGCCATTTAAAACTTGTATCTATATTCCTTCTAGACAAAGGAAAAAAGTAAAATTCATTAATCATGTTCTGTAGAATGCTGTTATGAGAGGTGATGCAATGAATTACCATAGTGGCAGGGAAATATTCAGAGTTTTTGAAAATAGCAATTACAGACTAGTTTGGGCACATTCAGAGTGGAATATTAAACTGAAAGCAAAAACAAACAAGACAAATAAACAGAGACTCATGGAAATGGACAACAGGTTAGTAGTTACCAGAGGAAAGGGAAAAGTAGATAAGAATGAAGAGGGTCAAATATGTGGTGACAGAAGGAAATTTAATTCAGGGTGGTAAACACACAATGCAATAAACATGGCTTATTACTGAATTTTACACTTGAAACTTATATAATTTTATTAACAAATGTCACCCCAATATATTTAATTAAAAAAAAAAGAAAGAAAATTACAAGATACAGTTGAATCATGTTAAAAACACCTTTAGGGATAGTCTCAGAGAAGTGAGTATGTTTTCTTGTTCTCATAACTACCTGAGGCAGTGCTTTCCCAGTAATCAGTCAGGTGCATACAATCCTGCCATGTGAATAGGATAGGGTTCATGTTCAGAATTCTCAATTAAGTCAGAAAAAAAAACAATCTTTTGCAAAATCCCAATCACATACATTTTCCGTTTACCTGGAAATTAGATATCCTGTACAAATGCCCTTGCTTCCGGTCATTGTTTAAAAAAGTGATCATTCCTTTTATGATTTGCAAGGCCTGGAATAAGCTATGATTAGATCTCCTCTTTCCTAGTTTAATTTATCAAGACTGATTTAAGTAAAATTGTCTGTGCCTAAACTGATTATTACAATGGTTTCACAAAAAGAAAAAATATTTTTATATCTTTGCTATTGTTTTTGACATATGGCACCAGTGATGATAATTTAAATGAGAAATTTCTCTCTTAGATCTAGTGTTTTTATCTTTTATAAACACATATTCTTAAATTACCACTGTGGTAGACAAAATAATGGCACCCAAAGATGTCCTCATGCGAATTCCTGGAATCTGTGAATATATTACCTTACATGGGCAAAAGTAACTTTGCAGAGGTAATTAAATTAAAAGTCTTGATATAGGGAGATTATCTTGGATTATCCTAATGTAATCATAAGAGTTCTTAAAAGAAGGAGGAAGAAGAATAAATCAGAGAAGGAGATGAGGCAATAGCAACAGAGGTTAAAGTGACATGGGTCTACGCCAAGGAATGCAGGCAGCCTAAAGAAGTAGGAAAAGTGAAGAACAAAAATTTTCCTTTAAAGCCTCCAGAAGCAATGGAGTCCTGCCAATCTTTTTTAGACTTATGACCTCTAGAAATGTAAGAAAATAAATGTGTGTTCCTTTATGTCGCTAAATTTATAGTAATTTTTACAGCAGCCATAGGAAATTTCCACAAACATATGCAGCTTTTTCAAATAAAAGAACAAAATTCTGCTGTCACATTTCTAGAAAAATATTATAGAATTTAATATCTTTGACAAAATAACTACAGATATCATGATAAATTGGTTTTACCTAGCTTAATTTAATAAACACTCAAACCAGTTATATCAGTCATACAGATAAAAGTCCAATACATAACACTTCCCTCATTTTAAAAAAAGAATTAAAAGCAAGCTAAGACACTGTCCAGACTTCAAAAGGGAGACTTTCCAATGTCCTACTCCACTCTTCATCTCTAATAGTAATGTAAGATTTTCCTTTAAAATGAGGGTAAAATTTCTTGATCCATTGGAGAAAAGAATGGAAGCATTTGTATATAAATCACTAATTTATTTAGAACAAGTGTAATAATCTTTCATTAGCAAAGGCATAAATATGTCTTGACAAAAAGGACTGAGATTAATAGTGCTTCAAAGAAGCTTGCGTTCATTTCAGTGATCGTAAAACATTGCATACCCTCTTTAAAGCTGAGATAACGTTCTAAATATGTATATTAAAGCTTTTGAACATCCATAGAGTGAAAGAGATCACAGTCACAAGAGCAGATAGTATTCAATCTGAAGTGCTCTGAGTTTAGCCAATGAAAAAGAGAAAAAATCTTAAAATTTTGAATTTATGGTCAAAATTTTCAGGGCAGCAATGGAAAATATTAGAGTCTTGATACAAGTGAAAAAAGATAAGATAATTCATTGCCATTGGTAAGAGGAAGAAAAGGTACTCTATGAAGAGAAGCAAATGTGTTTCTCAAAACGAATAACAACTCTAAAATCGCATAATCAATAGATAATCATGACCAGAATTAATCACAGGAACTAGATAGAAAATCAATGATATATTGAAGGGTTGTTGCATTTTTCCAGTTTTTTTTCCTCACTATTTTAAGTATATAAGTGTATTAAACTTTTATAACTTTCCTTTTTAACAGATTTACTGTTGCCACCTCCCCACCCCACTCCACCTCCGCCAAGGCTTCCCTTATGCTTCTGCAAGTGGAGAATAAACTCTTCCATAGCTAAAGAAATAATTGATTTTTAAGGGCCTTTCTGATATTGACATTCTAAGGTACCAGTTAAGCAAAGAGCATCTTAATTGAACTACATTATCCTAGAAGGAAATGTAGCAATAAGGACATTTAGAATAAATTTGAAATACATATAGAAACCAATTGATTTTTAGATAAAAGATAAAATAAAAATCCAAAATCTTAAATCAGAATATCACCATTAAAACAACTGTTTGTAACTGACAGAATTATAGGTCAATCACTGAGAATTCTCTCAATTTACCTCAGCTGAACATATGGGCATTAAATAAAGGAGAGTCAACCAAAATGCTAAAGATCTACAAAGCACCTTCACCTACATTATTTCAACTGATTCTCATAACTACCTTCTTGAAGGTATATTACTAAACCTAAATAAACTAAGGCCCAAAGAACTTACTACAAAATCACATATGTAGTAATTGTAAGAATCTAGAGGAAAGCCCATGTCTTTAGACTTTAGGATAAGTTTTCAAATTTTAATTACTTATTCATTTTGCTAATAGGTTGTTTTGATCTTGTGAGATATGACCAGTGCTGCCAAATTAGAATGCCAAGAATAGCTATACAATTCCAATATTGTTAACCATTACAAAGAAAATTAAACCGAAAGGGTACAAATGCTTTAAATATTATAGTGCCTACTATAGTAACCCAACCATTAGATGGACTGAAGGTCAGAAGCAGATTATTAGATTGAATATTAAAGACAGATTGCTTTTTTATTGGTGAGTTGAGAATACTATATTCTGATATCATGAATAGCTCTGATATCAGAAGTATAGCTATAAGCCTCATCCATAATGCTGGTAATGACATTGATAAACAAAAAAGTTTATTTTATGAAAAGGCATATTCTATTGAGTTGGTTTTATGCCCTTTTATTAATATTTCATTAGAAGGTGGGATAGATCGATTGTAGAAAATTTTTTCTGCTGGCCAATGCCAAACCTGTAAGATGATGATTAGTGATCAGAGAGCTTCATAGAAGGAGTGGAAACTGACTAGAGTTGGGAGAAGACCAGATCCTTTAAAAATACAGTCCTTTCATCATTCCTATCTTCATTCGTTGTCAGGATCAATAAAAATGAACGTCATGCTAGTTTTTCTCAATGTATTTTAAAATAAGCGCTCAATACTAAAAATATAGGAAATTAAAAATTATTTTTAAAAAAAAGGAAAGAAAGAAATTAAAAGGATCATTTGAGAGGAAAGCATTAAAATCACTGTCACAATGCATATGATTATCTCTTTTCATTACTGATCGGTGTTTATTCTGGCTGATTCACTTAACTGGCTATTTTCAATTACTTCATATTTTTTCAAATTAAATATAACTGAATGTAGTAATTTCAATTATAAGCAGTGAATCATGGAGAAACTAATGATTACAAATAATGTAATTGTCCTGGTTAGTTGTTCTAGGAGAATGTACTGAACCTTTATGAAAAGGAAAGTATGAAGGCAAAAGGCATTGAATAGGAGTATAGTAATATAATTTTTTCTTTCAAGTGTCATGTTTTAGCATTAAGTACCCAGAGTGTACTAGTAACTGGTTGGAACATGTAAAATTGCAGTTTTCACCAGTAAGAACATTAAATAAGGACCATGAAGCACCTAAGTCACAGATAGCTATTGGTCCTAAACTTTCATGTCTAAAAGTAAAACTAGTTAAAAATGTCTGTTGGGTATGGTATTATGCTAGTCACCATTAGCATAAGGACATATTTACCACTTACATAAGGGTATTATATTAGTTACCATTAGTAGAAGATATTACCAATTAACAAAGGGGATCTGGTATAGCATTAAGCTGAATTTTTCTTGTTTAAAAAAATTCAGGTACTGAGCTTAGTTACCATAAAGTTTCTCTATTCTTCTGTTTCAAAAACTTGCCTCAGATCTCAATTTTATTGTATGATAAATGAAGGAATCCCTGCTCCTTGGCATTCTCTTAACATTTGCCAGAGCTAGTGAAGTTGGCTAAGAGTCTTCTGTAAGTTAGGATCATGTATATATGTTAGTCCAAATAGAGCCCTCTCAGTTTAGGTCATTAATAATATTGTGTCTTTTATACACACAGCTATAGTTCTGATTATATATTAATTTTCTAATAGAAATTCATTTTCTAATAGAGGCAATACATTTGTATTAACCCCAACCACACTTTCTCTTCCAAGCAAGACAGTCATCCAAGGCTGGAAATATAATTTCTGGTTTATGTCAAGCCAGCAAATGTGTTTTGACTCAAGTACCAACTGAAATATCTCAATATTCAAGCCCAGTCAAAAAAATGCTCTATAATGGATAATCATTGTCTGCCAGGACCTCAGAGGGGAAAGTAATTGGAAATGCACAGCACAATTTATTTATCATTCCTGCTAAGAACCCAAATCATTATACTTATTTTTATATTGATTTGTTCAGCTGAATCTACCAGTAACTTCATGAAATAACCAACTAACCAGCAAAAGACAAGAGAGGTCTCCAAAAATATTAAAACTAACCGTGAGATTTTTGAGATATTGATTTAACATTTCAAAAAAATTTCTAGGAATATATAGCCTTAATTTTCCCTTAGAAATACTAGAGAAGAACAATAGTTAATTTTGATCAAATTGAAAGAACAATAAAAGGTTACTACTTCATTATATTAGCATTAATAAATCTTTATTCCTCTGCGTGTGTGTGTGGTGGGTGGTGTACATATGGGCATTCATGAACTTTTTCAAAGTTCAGATCATCACAAGGAACACACATCATATTCAAATAAAGTATTACAATTCCATTCTAAATAAAATTTCAAATTCTTACAGATAAAAAACTGTTAGTATTATTATGCCTTAAAAATTATACAATCTGAAATGGAAAAATACAATAACCACATAAAGGTAGTTTTCCAAATATAGAATTATTTCTGTACCAAAATATAGTTAATAAAAAATAATTTTACATGCCTATTTTAATTTAAATTTGAGAAAGGGAATAGAAAATGGTGTTTTATTTAAAAATTAATTAATCCATTAGGGATGTAAAGCCTTCTCTGCCTTCTAACATTGCTGCAATTCATATAGTTGCTCTGTGTTTTCCAGTCATAAATTTTTTTCAACCTCCATAGCCCCATAAAGTTGCTCAAGGCAAACAGGATCTTTGTACATCGAAGCTGTTCTCATTCTCAGATTTCACCCCTAAGGCTACCTTATTTAAAATCTATAATCTGAAGACCTAAACAATTTACTAGTACCACAGTTTATTTACGTGAATGATACATCAAAAAACATAACCTAAAATTTTGTATCTTGTCTCTGATGACAAGAAAGAAATAAAAGTATATAAAGTAGAAAAAAAATAAACAGTAGAAAACACACAAATAAAGCTAGTTGCATTAAGATTCCTTTTTTCTTTATTTTCTATTTTTTAATAGAGACAAACCACTTATAATGAAAATATTATTGTTTCTAAGAATTAGACTTAAAAATATAAGTTGCCTGACAAGGTTTTACTCTTTTAAAATCATTCTCTCAAGAAAATAAACTAGTACTTGCCTGCTACTCCCAAAATGTGGTGCTTAAAACACCTTAAATGGATTTCAAGGAAAAAAAGAATATGTCAAAATCCATCTGGTGAACCAGAAATGTTCACTGGAAGTGGCCAGATTAGTTCTTTTTTAAAGGCTACACTTCTTACAATGCTTTACTAAATATATCTTACAATTCCATAACAAGAGAAAGATATACATTAAAGTTGAATTATGACAAGTTTTTATTTTGTCAATCCCATGATGAATAAATAATGTGAAATGAATATTCCTAGAATTTGTTTAGGTATAAATTCACTCAGTTCTCAGGTGGTCATATACATCTCAGGTAACATAACAAATTTTTCAGTCGAAATATTTTTTGTAATTAGCCTCTGGAAATTGATGACTTCCTAAGTGATGTCAGCTAAGACAAGCTTAAAAAATGGAGGCCTAGAGTTTATCACCAATATTCTCAACAACTCAAATCAGCACATGGTTATAAATAATTCCTGTAAGCAGATGTTTATTAGGTGCTGGGGACATAAAGATATATGAGACACAGACTCTGTCCTACTTGTTTCCATTGGAAGTTGTATCAATTAGCTGTTTTCTTTTGCAAGAATCAGAAAACTCAAAATAGTTTAAAAATTTAGATAATTTACTTATTATTTGCAATGGAGAGTTTAAGATAAACAGGTTTTGATTTTGATTAGAGATCTAGTTTGGCTTAATTCTCATGTCACCTTTTCGCATCTGTGGTAAAATGGCTGCAGTGGTTCCAGTTTATATCTGCACATCTAAAAAAAGAAGACTTTTACATATTCATCTATCAAACAAAGTCCATGTGGACATGATTTGATTAAACCAAAACATTCACTGTGCCTATGAGAAAATCATATACTGATTTTCTTAGGCTTCAGTTACTATTCATCCTTGAACCAATCAATAAGATTATATTGACTGGGAAATATCAATCAGGGTCAACCACTGAGGATGGAGAGAGAATTGATATCATCTATTTCCCATTAACACCATATAAAAGGCATAAGGCTGGAATATGCTGGGGAAGAAACTATGAGTTTCACTAGAGTGGCAAATACAGTATAAAGAAAAGTGGTTAACAATAGAGGTCAATAGAATCATGTCACAAAAATTTTGTGAACAATCTTGGAGTGTAAAATCTTACATTTGTTTTGATATTTATAAATATTTGTTGAATTATCATTCATTGAATTTAACTCACAATTAGTAGTAAAATAATGATAAATAAAATAAGTATTTTATAGTTCAGAAAGATTAAATGATAACTGCGGGTTGTGTTATTTTGGAAAGACATCTGAAAAAGGCCTTGGAAGGATGAAGGATGAAGATATTTTGGCTTGGGTGAGGAAGTAAGGCAATGTGGAAGAAATGGCCCAAGCAAGGAAAAGTATGAAACGCAGAACATATTTTCTAGAATAGTCTAACCTTAGATAGTAAGATGCAGTGCTTTACTCATGTCTTATTATTTTAAGGCATCTATGAACACAGACTCTTATTCTTACAAGGCTTTGCTTTTATTGCAATTATACTTTTCAACCAAGATTGAATTAAATTTAAAAATTATATACACACATTTCTATTTTTACAATAGCTTCAAAAAAGATTTGGCAGCATAGTCACATAGGCCATTTCATGTAACAATTTTAACCAGACAACATAGTAGAGATAACGAATGTTATTTTCTTTAAAATCTGCTATTCAAGAAAACTTGGAACACTCTAGACCAGTGACTTCCATACATATTAGACCATCTTCTCATTTACTTTGGCTGTTTTTCTAAAGCAAGTCAGCTGCTAAAATTACAAGACTATATGACCCAAAACATCTTAAATTGTAAAGCACATTCTAGATAACAATATCTCAGAAAGCATTATCAAGTTGAGTCTGTCTGAGTTTGTTTTTATTTATTGACCCATCAAAAGGAAATGCAAAAAAAAAAAAAAAAAACAGCTGCTTCTCTCTGAGCTCACCTTTTAATATTGTTCTTTTCTACAAAAACCAATGTAGAAAAAGTCATCAGCTTGAAACTAGAAAATAATTGAGTCAATTGACTCTCCAAATATATTCTTCTGAGAAATTAGGATAAATCTATAAGTTCTCTATTAACTACACTCTAACTCTAAGAAATCGTTGACCAGAGGATCTCCATTTGGTATAGTTCATTGAGGGAAATGAAAATTATGATGAAACAAGTGTTCATAGCTGATCAAGAAAACTGTCGGAGTATGTATGAGATAATTCATCAAGTTTCAATTTATTTATTCAACAAATACTTTTTGAAAGTTTACTATGTGCCAGGCATCATGCAATAATATTAGATGAATGACAAAACTAAGATTAATGCATTTTCTGCTCAAACATTGGTGAGACTAGTTGGAAAGAAAAACAAACAGGCAATAGCAATACCTGAAGCTGCGTTAAATAATGGGATCACACAATATGGACATGTAACTTGGAACTGAAAAGTTAAAGAATTTATCCTAGAATTTTTAAATGCCTAAATTGAGAATCAAATGATGGTTAAAGTTAGCTAATCAAGGAAAAGAAATAATTATATCAGAAAGCAGAAACAATATGTAAAGGCGTAAAGGCTAGAAAGCATGGTACAATAAGGAAACTTCCAGAACCTAAAAGACCTCACAAAAGAGAGCCAGTCATTTTTTTAATGATATTTGGGGATTTATGACCTGACATATAAAAAATAAAATAAAAACAAACAACAAAAATAAACAAATAAATAACTAGGCAATCATAACAGGTGTAGAGAACACAGAAATCTTCCATATCCCACTGGCTGATCAGTAAATCTCTTTACTACTGAAGCAATTTTTCATTGATTAAAAGATAGAAAGAAAAACCTGCAACTGTCTAGGAATTGACCAAAGCTTAGGCAAGTACCAAAGACTGACAAC
This sequence comes from Pteropus medius, assembly GCF_902729225.1. Lineage (NCBI taxonomy): Eukaryota > Metazoa > Chordata > Mammalia > Chiroptera > Pteropodidae > Pteropus > Pteropus medius. The sequence goes on from NW_024356249.1 coordinate 22,009,650, forward strand.
AGAGTCACATCTGCAATCACCTAATAACCAAAGAAATCAAGTCATACTGCTGTTCTTTCAATCCTGATTCAGAAATTTGAGAGGTAGACTAACCGTGAACACACCTGAAAACAATGAGCTGATTCATTCCTTTAAAATACCAGAATTCGTAGAGAATTACTGAGCTAGCACACCAACAAACAGCGAGATTAGTCCAAGAAGTCTTGTTCCAAACCTTATTAGCTCTCAAAAAAAGATGAGTCTTCTTCTCTAATATTTTTAATCACAAAATTATAGAGAAGCTACCAAATTACTTTCAAGGACTAAATATCTTAAGATTGAAAAATTGATCTCTATATGAAAATAGTTTTCAGAATAAAATAAGTTAATTGTAAGGAAAAAACAAACATATCTCTTTACCTTGATTGACCTCAAAAACATAAGCTAATGATATACACTGAGATAATGATATACAATGATATAGACTGAGATACAATTTAGGTTTTATTTTGAGTTTCAATGACCTCATTTTAAAGATCTCACAATACTTTAAATTTATTTTTTATATACAAACATATAGTTTTTCAAATAACATTACCAAATAATATATCTTTATAGATTTGCAATACCTCATGGAAGTACACATGATTACATTCTGAGACTTAATTGTTAAATTTTCAGAATTTTAACAAAATGGTTGATATCTGACAAGGTGAAAGTATTTCTACCATGAAACTGGCACATTCTACAAATCAGAGTTTCCCCTACTTCAAAATACAGATGTTATACATTTATTAGCACATCACTAGTTACATACACGGGAAAGTATAATAAAAAGTGCATCACTTCAACTTTTTATAAACATTCATAGTTTAAGCTGAAAATCTTTATTCTCAGATTTGTTTTTCTCAAATATTAGCTAATGTGATTATTACAGAATTTTGTGGTTTCAACCTATGCTTATCTATAATTTTCAAATTAAGTCACTTAATTACCTATGAAATATGAGCTTGGATAATAACACTGACATTTTTTTGCCATCATGCAGAAGAAAAAAAGATTATATATACATATATATAATTATCATATATATAATTATATATAATAAAAAGAGTATATAATATAAAAGATTATAATATGTAAAGATTTTACATATATATAATCTCAAAAGCCATAAATTTCAAATTTGGCGGGTCTTTAGATCTCAGTGACCAAGCCAGATCTTAGTAAAACAATTAACTAATTTTTAAGCAACGAAGTTTTGAAATGACAAGATGAGCATATAAAACTTTTTCCACTAAATTTTTAAGTATGGTTGAGGAGATAAGGCTATTGTCATTGACATATACATTATATGTAATAATCGAAAGCATAGAAAGCCAGCTATCCAGCTTGCCTGTACCCAGTTAAGATAAAAGTGCAGCAAATTGGTGATGAGAGAAACTCAAAGCTTAGCTGCTTTACTCATATTCTTTCTTCACAAATTCATAGCAAGTATTGAGATCAAGCTATCAAGGTCAAGTCCAATAGAAGTGCACCAGTTCCTAGAATCATGAACATTAGAAATTCTCTGAGAAATGAATTATTCTGAGTATAATGAATAAAAGTTAAGTTCATTGCTGCCCATGATTTCAAAGTTTCTTTTTCTTACATGAAAAACTTTAAAGAAAGATTTTTTTTAAAGCATGATGAATTTAAATAACCACACTGCAGTCCTGGGAGTGGATAAAAAGTTTACCTTAGTATATATTAGTGTTCAAGGATAGGTCCTTATATATCATTCCTCTGATACATCTTATCAACAAAGAAATATCCAGATCTTTAGAGCAGTTCTTTGTAAAGGCCATAAACATACGAGTAACCTCACCTACTAATAAGACCATCAAAGGCATCCTTCATTTCTTTTTTTTTTAAGTTTTTAATTAAGTTTATTGGAGTAATATTAATTAAAAAATTAAATAATTTTTAGGTGTACATTATCATTTGACATCTGTATATTTTATTGTGTGTTTACCACCCCAAGTCCAAATTCCTTCAGCTACCATATATATCATCCCCTGTACCCACTTCACCCTCCCCCTAAACCTTATATTTGACCCCCTTTACCCCGTCTACCTCTCCCTTCCTCCCCCATCCCACTAGTAACCATTATTCTATAGTCCTCTGGTAACCACTAGTCTATAGTCTATGTCTATGAGTCTCTGATTTCCCTACTCATTTGTTGCTTTTAGGTTTATATCCCACATATAAGTGATATCATGTGATTTTCAACTTTTTCTATCTAGCTTATTGTGCTTAGCATGATTATCTCAAGGTCCACCCAGGTTGTTGCAAATGGCAGTATTTCACTTCTTCTTAAGGATGAGTAATATTCCATTGTATATATGTACCACAGCTTCTTTAGCCAATCATCTATAGTAGGACATTTCAATTGCTTCCATGTCCTGGTCACTGTGAATAGTGCTGCTATGAACGTCAGTGTGCAAATCTCTTTTTGGATATGGATTTTCAAGTCTTTGGGGTAAAGACCCAGTAGAGGGATTGCTGGCTCATATGGTAGATCAATTATGAGTTTTTTGAAGAACCATCATATTGTTTTCCATAGTGGCTGTACCAATTCGCAGTGCCACCAGCAGTGTATGAGGGTTCCTTTTTCTCCGCATCCTCGTCAACATTTGTTATTACTTGTCCTGTTGACTATAGCAATTCTAACGTGTGAGATGGTATCTCACTGTGGTTTTGATTTGCATTTCCCTAATAGCTAGTGATGCTGAGCATCTTTTCATATATTTGTTGGCCATTTGTATGTCCTCTAGGAAGATATGTCTATTCACGTCCTCTGCCCATTTTTTTTATTGGATCATTTGTTTTTCTGCTGTTATTGAGTTATATGCATTCTTCATATATTTTGGATATTAGACCTTTATCGAAGGCGTTGCTTGCAAAAATATTTTCCCATTCAGATATTTCTCTCTTTATCTTGTTGACAATTTTGCTGAGCAGAAGCTTTTTAGTTTGATGTAGTCCCATTCATTTATTTTTGCATTTAAATCCCTTGCTTTTGAGGTCATATTCATAAAACCTTTCTTAAATCCAAGGTCTTTCAGTTTAGTGCCTATATTTTCTTCTATGCATTTTATTGTTTCAGGTCTTATATTCAGGTCCTTAATCCATTTTGAGTTAATTTTGGTGTGTGGTGATAGACAACAATCTAGTTTCATTCTTTTGCAAGTGGCTTTCCAGTTTTCCCAGCACCATTTATTGAAGAGGCTTTCCTTCTCCACTGTATGTTTTTGGTTTCATTGTTGAAAATTATTTGCCCATATAAACATGGGTTTACTTCTGGACTCTCGATTCTATTCCCTTGGTCCGTATCTCTGTTTTACTGCCAGTGCTATCTCATTTTGATTACTGTTGGTTTGTAGTATAATTTGAAGTCAGGTAGAGTGATGCCTACAGCCTCATTCTTTTTGCTCAGGATGGCTTTGGCAATTCGGGTCTTTTGTGCTTCCATACAAATCTGATGATTTTTTTATTTTATTTCTTTAAAAAATGCATATGAGATTTTGATGGGGATTGTATTAAATCTGTATAATGCTTTAAGTAATAAGGTCATTTTAACTATGTTGATTCTTCCAATCTAAGAACATGGAATATCTTTCCATTTCTTTATATTTGCTTCAATCTCTTTTAATAGGGTCTAAGTTTTCATTATATAGTTCCTTCACATGTTTCATTAGATTTTTCCTAGCTATTTTATTCTTTCTGTTGTAATTGTAAAAGGAATTATTTCTTCCATTTATTTTTCTGACACTTCATTATTAGAATATAGGAAAGCTATGAATTTTTGAACATTGATTTTGTATCCAGAGACTTTACTGTATTTGCTTATTGTTTCTAGTAGCATTCTTGTGGAGTCTTTAGGGTTTTTTATATGGAGAATCATGTCATCCTCAAATAGTGACAGTTTGACTTCTTCATTTCCTTTCTGGATGCCTTTTATACCTTTCTCTTGTCTCAATGCACTTGCTAGGCCCTCCAATAATATATTGAGTAACAGTGGCGATAGTGGCAAACCTCTCCTTTTTCCTGATCTTGGAGGGAAGGTTTTTAGTTTTTCACCATTAAGTATAATGTTGGCTGAGGGGTCGTTGTATATGGCCTTTATTATGTTGAGGTACTTTCCTTCTATACCAATTTTAAGTGTTTTGACCATAAATGGATACTGTATCTTGTTGAAGGCTTTTTCTGAATCTATTGATATGATCATATAATTCTTAGTTTTAATTTGTTTATGTGTGTATCACATTAATTGATTTGCATATGTTGAGCTATCCCTGTGCCTCTGGGATTAATCTCACTTTATTGCAGTATAGAATTTTTTAAATATGTTGCTGTATTCGGTTCGCTAGTATATTATTTAGGATTTTGCATCTGTGTTCATGAGAAATATTGGTCTTTAGTTTTCTTTTTTTGTGTTATCTTTACCAGGTTTTGGTATCAGAGTAATACTGGCCTCATAAAATGAGTTGGGAAGCATTGCTTCCTCTTCGATTTTTTGGAAGAGTTTGAAGAGAATAGATATTAAATCTTCTTTGAATGTTTGCTAGTATTCACTGGTGAAGCCATCTGGTCCTGGACTTTCACTTTTTGGTAGATTTTTGATGATTGTATCAATTTCCATATTGTTGATTGGTCTCTAGATTTCTAGCTTTTCTTGATTCAGTCTTGAAAGGTTGTATTTTTCTAAGTACTGGTCCATTTCATCTAGGTTATTAAATTTGATGTTATATACTTTTTCATAGTATTTTTGTATGATCCTTGTATTTCTGTCATGTCAGTCATAATTTCCCATCTCTCATTCCTTATTTTGTTTATTTGTGTCCTTTCTCTTTTTTCTTTAGTGAGTCTAGCCAGGGGGTTGTCAATTTTATGAACCTTCTCAAAGAACCAGTTCTTTGTTGCATTTATTTTTTCTATTGTTTTTGTTTGTTTATTTGTTTGTTTTCAATTTCATTTATTTCTACTCTAATTTTGATTATTTCTTTCCTTTTGCTGACTTTAGGCTTCATTTCTTCTTCCTTTTCTAGTTTTTTTAAGATGAAGCTTTAAGTTGTTTATTTGAGCTCATTCTTATTTTTGGAGATAGGCCTGTAATGATATGAACTTTCCTCTTATGACCGCTTTTGCCATGTCCCTAAACTTTTGATATGTTGTACTATCATTATCATTTATTTCTATGTATGTTTTGATCTTTCTTTTTATTTCTTCTCTGACTCAATTATTCTTCAGTAGTATATTGTTTAATCTCCATGTATTTGTGGTTCTTCCTGATTTCTTTTTGCAGTTTATCTCTAGTTTCAAAGCATTAGGATCAGAGAATATGTTTGATATGATTTCAACCGTCTTATATTTGTTGAGGCTATCTCTGTGTCCCAGTATGTGGTCAATTCTTGAGAATGTCCCATGTGCACTAGACAAGAATGTATAAGCAGCTGCTTTGGGATTGAAGGCTCTGTAAATGTCAATTATGTCCAGCTGGTCTAATGTGTCACTTAAGGATGTTATTTCCTTATTGATTTTCTGTTTGGATAATCTGTCTATATTTGACAGTGGGGTATTTAGGTCCCCTACTATGATAGTGTTTTGTTCTGTTTCTCCTTTTAGTTCTGTTAATAATTGCTTTACATATTTCAGGGCTCCCTGATTGGGAGCATACATATTAATAAGTGTTATATCTTCTTGGTGCATGATTCCCTTTATCATTATGAAATGTCTCTCAGTATCTTTCTTTACCTTTCTTATTTTGAAGTCTATTTCATCTGATAATGAGTATTACTCCTCCCCCTTTTCTCTAAATGTCATTTGCTTGAAATATTTTCTACTCTTTCACTTTGAAGACTATATTTATCTTTGGAGCTGAGATGTCTCCTGAAGGCAGCATATGGGTTGGTTTTGTTTTTCATCCATTCTGCAAGTCTGTGCTTTTTTATTGGTGAGTTCAGCCCATTTACATTTAAGGTGATTATTGAAATATGAGGTCTTCTTATAGCCTTTATATCTTTTGCTTTCTGGTAGCTCGGTGTTTCCATTGCTTCCCTGTCCTTGTGTTTCTGTTTTGTTTGTTTGTTTGTTTGTTTGTTTGTTTGTTTTATTTTGGTTGGCTTTTGCATGTTTGCCTCTGTTCCTTTTTGTTTTATGTTATATACTACTGTTCTGAATCTTCTGTGTATGGTTATCATTAAAAATATGTAAAAGATAGTTATATATATACAGTCATCCATTTTCTTCTGTGTGTGGCTTATCCTCATTCCCCTTTTTGAATATGGATCTTTGAATCCTCCCCTTTTCAGTCATTGTTATCTCAATTTGTCCCTATGTATGCTGAACATTCATTACTATCTTGCTATAGCACTTCTCTTCTTAATGTAAGCTTATAATGCCCTGTTATTAGTAAGGGTTGCTCTCCTCTTCTTCTATTTGCCTCATAGTCACTTTACTCCAAATTATGTATTTTATTTTTGTCATTGTTTTAGGTGAACTGACCCTTTCTATATTTCCTGTAGTGCAGACCTCATAATGGAGAATTTTCTCAATTTTCTGTATGTCTGGAAAAGTCTTAATTTCTCCTTTATATCTAAAGGAGAGCTTAGCTGGATACATTATTTTAGGCTGGTAGTTCCTTTCACTTAATAGTTTAAATATTTAAATCCATTCCCTTCTGGCTTGTAAGGTTTGCACTGAGAAGTCCGAGGATCATCTAATGGTTTACCTTTATGTTACCGTTTTTTTTCTCCCTGGCTGCCTTGAGAATTCTGTCTTTCTTGTTGTTTTTTGATAATTTTAATACAGTGTGTCTTGGTGAAGGCCTTTTTGAGTTGAGATAATTGGGTGTTCTGTTCACTTCTTGAATTCCAAACTCCAGCTTGTTCCTTAGATTTGGGAAATTCTCATCAACTATTTGTCTGAAAAATGCCTTCTAATCCCTGTTCCTTTTCCTTGCCTTTGATAATGCCCATTATTCTTATGTTTCCTCTCTTGATGGTATCAGCTAGTTCTTGAATTTTTCTTTCATTATTTTTCATTCTTCAGTTTCTCTCTTCTTCCTTCTGATTTATTTCTAGATTTCTATCTTCAATATCACTGATCCTTTCCTCCATTTGGTTGACTCTATTTCCCAAACTTGCTATTTCACTTTCAACTCTTGCAGTGTGTTCTTCATCTGCAGAAGTTCTATTTGGTTCTTTTTGAGGGTTTCAATCTCCTTGCTCTGCTCATCTAGTTGTTGTTTTCAATTCCTGAAATTGTTGATTTGAGTTGTTTTGGATCTCATTGAGTTTTTTCAGAAGTACCATCCTAAATTCTCTGTCATTTAAGTCGCACATTTTTATGTCTGTAAGTTTATTTTCTGGAGATTTTTCTCTTTCTTTCTGAGATGCCTTGTCTGTCACCTTAGTTGTTCATGGTGTTTAATGGACTGTTTCTCGACCTGGGCATTAATGGAAGTGTATTCTACTATTTTTCCAGAAAGAAGATTTTATTATAAAGGTCTCTCTTTAGTCTGCTGCAAAGAAGGTGCTTTTCTTTTGGTTTCTAGTAGGTGGCGTCTAAGCTTCTTGGATCCCTGCTTTATATAAAGTCTTAATAATGTTTTTTTTAATTTTCTTGTAGATATTTAATCACTCTCACTACCCTCAGTTTCAGTCCTGTCAGTGTCAGCAACAGTCTCGGCAGTGTTTGCTCAGATTCCCCTGAGGCTTCATGATAATCGGTCTTGGAGGGTGTGGGATGAGGGGATCTCTGGGTTGGGGGTTGGGGGCTGCAGCTCAGCCTCAGTTTTGCAGCCATGGCCAGCAAAACTCAACTGTTGTTTTTCTGCAGTCCCTTCCAGCTTCTCTGCTTTCTTCCCTGATGACTGGGCCCTGCAGCCAGCCAGCCACAGGGAGCTCACAACTTTCTCAGGCAGGGCTGTTCAGGGAACTCGCTGCTGGAACTCATACTCCTCTCCCCGTCCTCCTGCAGGGAGCTCTGGGGGCTGTGATAGGCAGCTTCTTTATTTCTCCCAGTCCACAACCCAACACTCAGGATTCTGACCCGTGGTAGCTCTTATGCACAGATCCCATGCTCAGATGTGCTGGTGTGCAATTTGGTTGTTTTTTGTTGAGTTTTAGATGTTCAGCTAATTGTTGTTTCAAGGAGTGAGATCTGGGGACGTCTCTCACTCCGCCATGTTTCCTCACATTCTAGGCATTTTTTTTTCATTTCTGTCACAATGTTTTTGATCTCTAGCATTTCTATTTGGTTCTTTCTTAGGATTTCCATTTTTCCACTTATATCATCCATCTGTTCTTGCATTCTGTCTACTTTACCCAGTAGAATCCTTAGCATATTAATCATAGTTGTTTTAAATCCCTAATCTGATAATTCCAATATCCCTGACATCTCTAGTTAGATGCTTGCTCTGTCTCTTCAGATTGTGTTGTTTTGCCTTTCAATATGCCTTGCAATATTTTCCTGAGAGCTAAATTTATATACTGAGTAAAGGAACTGTTGTAAATAGGCCTTTAGTAATGTGATAATAAGTAGCGGCAGGAAGGGAAACATTCTATCGTCCTATAATTAGGTCTCAGTATTTTAGTAAGCTTGTACCCCTGGACTGCGAACTTTACATATGCTTCCCAGTATCCCCTCTCCCTCACAGCTTAGGTGGAATGGGATGGCTAGAATAGGCTAAAGTTAAACATTTCTCTTCTTTCACATGGAATCTAAAACTGACTAAAATTGAGTATGTCCCTCCTGCCAAGTAAGTTAGGCTCTGATAAAACCCCAACAGGATAGTTTACAGTTGACTAGTTTTTTCTGAGGACAGGCATTCTTAAGAAGAACAGAGTACTATGATATATTTCAAAATTATTTATTTTCCCCTTTCCTGCTAGAAGAAGGAAATTTTTCTCCAATATTTACTGTTGAGAACAGTAAGTCAATCTCTTGGAGGTATTACAATAGTATAGTGCTCCACACAAACACTATGACAGGGGCCTCTTGAATTTTTAACTCTTAAAGTTGTACACACTGAGCCTCAAGCCATTTGCCAGCTACGATTCATGTTTTTCTACCCTGTCACTGATTTTCATAGTAGTTTCCACTCATGAGTTTCTTCTCCCAGAAGCTGTTACTGCCTGTAACCAACTGTCTGTCTCTCCAGTATTAGGGAAAGTAATTTGCCCTGTGTCCTCACTGCTCTTAGAGATTCAAGAGTTGTTGATTTTTCAGTCTGTTCAGCTATTCAGTTCTTGCTAGGATGGACTGGCCTTTGCTAAGATATACTCATATGGAATTAACAAGAAAAGGAGAAAGTTTTAGCATCAGAAATAAAAATTAAAATTAATATCAAGTTATTACATATTTTATTTAATTCTCACAACAACCCCATGATATAGATGTTTTATTTCTGTTTAATAAACAAGAAGACTGAGGCTTAAAGACTTTGAGCAAGTTCACAAATAATAACCAGAGAAGCAAAAACTGGGCATTTACCACTTTGTAATACTACTTTGCCAGATTTTTCCAAATAAGTCAAAAAGGAACTAAATAAAAAAGAATTACTGCTTTAAGATTTTTGGCTGAATTTCTCATTTATTATTTTCCTTATCCCATGTGCTTCCCATAATGATTAATAGCAAAGACCCTTAGAAATCAAAACATGTGGCCTTTGTTTTGGTTAAAATAAGAAATGTCTGTTTTGAAGGTTAATTACTACTCTGTAGTCAAGCTTATAGAAAGATATCCTCCCAAGGTAAGAAGTATAATGGTAGAAATTGAGAAGATAAAAAGCAGGCTAATTCCTTAGGGAATATAACAAGGAGTCAGAAGAATATGGGACCTTCACTTGGTCTAGAATATAGAACCTAAGTTCAGGAGTGAAAAGTTCTATGCAAGTTCCCCAACATAAATTTTCCTCTGTACTGTTTCAGCGTTTCAGTCTATATTGATGCTATCAATTTATTTCTTGGATCTGTGCATGTTCCCATTTTTCCAAGTCATTCATTATCTATGCTATACTCCTACTATATTTGTCAACAGTCTTTCTTGCAACATATTTTTTCTTGTAGACTTGGAGACTTCTATAAAAATATCCCTTCCACCAAGTTGTTAGAGATTCACAACTGAGATAAAAATACAGACAAAGGTCAAGTGACTCAGAAAGACAGCCACTGGTGTTCAGAGTCTTGGGATTAATATATTTTCCATTAGCCATAAATAACTCCCACTTCTCTCTCCCCATGTCATTACGACCTACTGGGGGAAAAAAGGTAGAAAGGAATGTAGGGTAAATGAATAAGAAAAATTACCAAAAGTTACCAAATATATTCTATATTTCAGATACTGTGCTAGAAATGCCTATGGACTTTACATTAATTTAAAAGACACAAAGCCCCTCAGACTCTCCTTTTGTAATTTCCTTTTCTTTACCTTCAGAATTGACTATAGTTATTTCAACACCTCCCTTGTATAAAAAGTATAGATAGCTGGGGTAGCTTCTGGTCAAGATACCATAGTAAATTTATACTTTGATATTTCCCTCTACTATAATCATATGGAAAATTAAGGGGAAAAAAAGAAAATTAAAAGATATAATTGAGATAAAATAAAAGATAAGCACCTCTGTGGCCAAGACGTAGAACAGAAGCACGGTGAGATAGGACCTATAAGCTGGTGAGTCTTAGATTTCATAAACAAGTGGAATTTGTCAGAAGTTCTATTTCTATAATTGGAATGGAAACATGAATGAAACCAGAGGCTAAACCCTAAACTATCCACTGATGATAAAGAGTAGGGGAATTTAGATGCCCCCATGGAGTACCGAAAACACATATTTGAGGCCTTGCAAGATGAATATGAATTGATCTTGATTTTCAGGTTCTAATAGAACAGAAAAAGCTTTGACCATGTTTGGGACTGCATAAAAAGTGCCATTGGTCTCTGCAATGAATGAAGTTACAATCACAATGTCTAAAACACCCAGGGCATTGGGAGATACAACTGAATACAGTTGGTGATAAACCACTATAAGCCTCTAGCTCCTGTTAGCCTTTTAAATGGCCATATTAAAATATTACATTTCTTACTTTCTCTGAGCCTTTAAGTTCTTAAATAACAGGAACACCAATTATATAAAGGTTTCCCTTTATCCTCATGGGATTACATATGTTTTCTGTTGGACCACCATAGATGGGACAGGAAGACAGTTTAGAAAATGATTTAACTACCAGAGTGTCAGCATTTTTGTGCTTGCTCTCTGAACTCCAATTTCCACAGGACAATGCAGACAGGAACAGATGATATTTGCACATACAATGGATTGTATTACAAGAGAGGAATCCATATGGAGACATATTATACTGAAAAGTAAGCAAACCTGCCCTTTGCTCCAGAGAGAAATGGTGTCTCTATTGTCCAAAACCAATCTTTACAAACATCCTTTAAAAGTCCTAAATGAACAACAGTAATGCCTCTCTTGCTGGATGTTCGAAAACATGAAAGACCCATGGAGAATAGTCTCCCAACAAATATATGAAAAAGATTCTCAATCTCTTAGTCAATGGGGAAATGTAAATTGAGAGATATACCCATTACATTAGATTAAAAAACAAAAGTCTAAAAGTAGGAAGTATTAATGTATGTATAGAGAAATGGAAACATTTGTACACTACCGAAGAGAGTGTAAATACATCCACTTCCTTTGAAGAGTAATCAGGCAAAGTGTAATAAGGCTGAAAATGTTTATATTCCAGGATCTAGCGATTCCACCTGTTGGTGTATACGACCAGGAAGCTCTGCAAATGCTGACAGTAAAAAAATGTTGTTGGCGGGATTCCTTGTATGCATGACGGCACTGTTTATAAAACAAAAAATTGGAATCAGCTTAGTTATCCATGACAATTGAGTAGATAGGGAAATTATGGTGTATTTATAAAATAGAAGACTCTACAGAAATTAAAATGAATGAACAAAAGCTATATTCATAGTCATGTATAATTCTCAAAAATATTTTGAGCTTAATATGCTACTCATATAACATTTAAAACTTGCAAAAATTATCATTATTTTTAGACAATAGCTTATGTAATAATTTCATTTAAAAAAATAGCCTTGCCTGGGAGTATTAAATACTAAATTCTTGGTAGTTTTTCCTTCAAAGAAATAAGAGAATTAGAATTAGAAAGGATTCCAAGAAGGCCTTAATCAATTATAGTATAATATTTTCTTTAATGATGTAAAACAAATATAGTACGATATTACAATTTCTTAAGCCTGGGTATAGGAGTGATTGTTAAATTACTCTATATTATTATTTACTCATTTGAAATATTTTATCTTAAGAGTAATTAAAATTGGGTTCATTTTGGGGGCTAATTATTCATTATTTCTGCATACTATCATTTAATCTTTTGGCTAAGAAAGACAGTATAGCTCTATGATTGAGAATCTATACTTCACAAAAACTGTCAGAGATCAAATCCAGCTCTCTACCTAACAACTTGTGTGAAATGAAGTAAGTTTAATATTTTTAAGCTTCAGTCTATATGAAATTCTGGGGAAAAAAACATACCTTACATTCTTCAGTTGTTAAAAGTTCTACATGAGACAATAAATAAAAATGGCCTCTCGTGAAGAAAACATTTAAAAATGTTGACTGATATGTGATGTGAGAAAGAATTTAATGTGTATTTTATATTTCCTCTTTTGTCTTTGGCTATATATTTACCTTAGAATTTATACAAAGTTGAATTATATAAATATGCAATTATTCAATTCCTTTCATGTATTTTCAGTTTTGAACTTAGTTTCTTCTGTGTGATTCAGGGTGTATGATATTTACAACTGTCTGCTATAAAAGAAGCAGAGAAAAATGGCAGATGTTTTAAGTTCTCAAAGAAACTTCACATATCTCCTCATCTTATTTTGAGCCTCTGGTTTAGGCATAAGAATGGTGAAAAACCTTAAAAATTAGTGTGATGTTATGAAAAGAACTATTTAAAAAATTAAGGGGCTCAAATCTTCATGTATGTCCACACTTATTTACTGGTATCAACAGGGTCTAAAAACTCAGAGAAGATAGATTTTATTGAATAGAAGCTCAGAACACCATAGAACAGATCCAAATCCTTCTTAAGAATGTTAACACTATCTACTTTCAGCAATAATGACCATAAGCATCCCTGAGAATCATAGAGCTCAGTTTTTTTGCAGGGCCTCAAGAATAAAGTTACCAAAGCTGACTCTATATCAAAGTAGGCCAATGACTTCAACAATACATGGTGCTGAACATTCTAGTCTCTGCATCTAATTCAACAGGGATGATGAATTGGAGAACTGGAAATGAAGAGATTGAATGTTCAGAAGTTAACAAATAAATAAATATGATTACTTGTGAAAATTTATGTAGGAACATGGTCAAAATTTATATACAAATGACAGTTTGGAGCATATGGTAATATAAATTTTCTTTAATACCAGGAGAATAATTTTTCTGTAGAAGCTTGGGGTTTAGCAATTCTTTTTATGACAAGAGCATGATGAAAGCAGTACTTTAAGAATTTTAATTTATGTTGGTATATAGCAGGAATTATGTTTTAAATCACGGAATCCGTAAAAGTATAACCTACTTTCATTAGGACCTTTTTACTTTAAGTCTTTGTCCCTAATGAGTCAGTAATAGCCTGAAAGAACAATAAATGCTGAAATTTAGATATAATACTTTTCAACAGCCTTCATGAAGCAGAATTAGTGTAAATTTAACCTTTCCTGGAATTCATCCACAAATATTAAATTTCCAAATGATTTATTTTAATAATATTCTCACCTATGAGTTCCCAGATTACATATGATGTAATCATATGTAATATGATACCTGTACTTAGAGATATAGAAATTATTCACACTGCTTTTATGGGATTATTCCAAAGTGCTTAAGGGTGTAAGGACTGCCATGAAGATTAAAAGGATAAAGACAGATAAATAGATATAAATATGGATGTATATACAGAATGTTCCTTACAAATGAAAGAATTAAGCTATCTACTTATCTTTTATCTTTGCTTATCTAAATTTGGATAAAAATCATCAGACTTTTTGATAAAGTTAAGATATGATAATCATGAATATCTCTTTCTCTGAAAAAACTTTTATTTGTTATTATCTAATGATAATTTTCCCTTAGCTTTGGAAAACTTTATAACTAGTTCTTTGGGGAAAACTCTCAATTTGAAGAAAATTTCTTTTTCTCATTTAAATTGAATAGTAGGTCAGCCAATCTAAGCACTGTAGGGATGATGTGATGTCCTTCATTTTTTACATATAATAATATGTATGTGTGGTAAAAAAAAAAATCATCTTGCTTCAGAAGATAAAAGTCTGATTTGGGCAATGTTCCCAGAAGTTTCTTTGGGGAAAAAGAACACATTTCGAAACTGCATAGTTCCAGTTATATTTGGTTAAAGTGATCATTTTGAAATGGTGGTTTTCTTTGTCTGTGTTTAAAGAATTGTGTATTTGAGTCAGATTTGAGAGATGGCAAATTATGTGGAGTCTGGTCTGTATAAAGTCACAGTTAATAATAAGCATAAGTGTTGCATTGTAACATCAACCAAATGTACTTATATGTCCTTAATTGACCTTAGAACAGTGTTCTCCTTATCAAAAATAATAAAAATAAGACAATATTAAAATATTTGTCCATGATAAACAATCTTAGCTTAAATTCAGGATTTGCCCCAATATTGTTTGTGGAGTCAAACATTTCCTAGAGAAAAAAAGTGGAAGTAGAATGTAAAGAACACCTATAATCGTGTTTACTCTTCGGATATAAAACCTACATAGATGTATTATGAAACTTTGAACTCTTAACAGTTTCCAAATAAAACAAATATGGTATGGCAGTAGATTCTTTTCTAAATCCATTAATCAAAACTCAGTCAAAATTCTATTATCCATTGTCAAGAGAAAAATATTGATAGACAGAGTGCATAGTCATAGTTTCTTAATGGACTCTTAGCTCCTGGAAAAATAGTTAAAGAAAAAAAAATGTGAGAAGGATTTCCAGTCAAAATGGCAGAGTAGGTAAATGCTATGCTTGCCTCCTCTCATGACCCACTCAAAATTACAACTAAACTACAGAAAAACCATCATTGAGAATTGCCTGAACTCTAGCTAAACAGGAGTTCCACAACTAAGAACATACAGAAGAAGTCACCTCAAGACTGGTAGAAGAGGTGGAGACACAGAATGAACTGGTTCCACATCCGTGTGTAGTGTTTAAAAATCAGGAGGGGGATCTCAGCTATACAGGTTCCCTCAAAGAAGTGAGGGGGCCAAGCTCCACATCAGGCTCCCAGCCTAGGGTTCCAGTGCCAGGAGAAGTCGACATAACTTCTGGCTGTGAAAACCAGAAGTGGCTGTGGCTGAGTGAGATAAAGGACTGCTGGCATTTTTCTTAAATGGCCTGCACATGAACTTACTTGCTGACAGATTCACTTGCTCTGAGTTCTTGTGCTAGGGCTGTAGTTCAAAAGGCACCAGAGACATACGGGGAGGAATTGAATTATTTGACTTTAGGGTGAGGGCTAGAGGGGAAGCTATCCCCCAGTCAGAAGTGCTGGCAGAAACCATTGTTTCTTTGTTGAGTGCTCTCCCTTCTTGGCAAGGAGATGCAATAGGCCACCATATCTGAGTCTCCATCTGCCTGGCTAATACTGGTTCCCAGCTATAGTGAATTCCTGACACCCCACCCAATCCGATGTGTGGGCCCACCCAAGCCACATCCAGTGGATTTTCTATACAAATGACCTGTCTTTGCTCATGCTACAGACTTTTCTAAAATCTCTCAAAGGTTCACAAAACCCAAACAAGAAACATCTGGCATCGGTATGCCCTATACCTCTTGATAAGCAGCCCTAAACCTGTACAAGCTACAGCTGGCTTCTATTTGTGACTTGGTCTCTCAAGGCACCTCAAGTGTTGGCCATCTATGGATTGCTTGGTGGCCTAGGACAGGGCACAGGCTGCAGCTGAACTGGGCCTGAGGCAGGTTCCTTCTCAGGAGGCCCTGGGGCTGGCATGGCAGGTAACTGTCTTCAGACCAAGTAAGGGAACCACCTGAGACCAATTCAAAGACAACACACCTAAAAGGCAGACTATGTAGGCACCAGAGTCTTCCTAAAGTGAATCTTGAACTTTAGGGTCAGCCCCTACACAACAGCTCCTCCACTGTAGTCATGTTGAGCCCTTACAACCAGTCGGCATGAGGGTCCATTTTCCCATTGACATGCAAACAACAACCAAGGCTCGACTACAACAGGAAGGCACACACAACATACACAAAAGACACATCTGGAGCATCCAGCTCAGGTGACCAGGGAGTCTATGCCACTGGGCCCCACAAGACAACTACTATATAAGGCACTCTATTAACATTTGGATACATAGCAGTCTTACTTAAAATAAACACAGGGAGGCAGCAAAAATGGGGAGGAACATGTCCCAAATGAAAAGACAGAACAAAGCTCTAGAAAAGAACTAAACAAAATGGCAACAATGTGCAGAGTTCGAAACACTTGTTACGAAGATGCTCAATGAAGTTAGAGAAATAGATAAACAGTGAGAACTTTCACAAAGAATTAGGAACATAAAAACGGAGATAGAAAATGTAAAAAAGAAACAGTCAGAAATGAAAAATAGAATACAATAACTGATAAAAAGAGGGAATCAACAATAAATTAGATAAGCAGAGGATCATATCAGTGATTAAAAAGATAAGGTAACCAAAAACATCCAATCAGAACAGTTCAACAAAAAATTCAAAAATATGAGGATAGTTTAAAGGGCCTCTGAGACAACATTAAGAGTACCAACATTCACATCATAGGGGTACCAGAAAGAGAAGAGAGAGAGCAAAAGAAAATCTATTTGAAAAAATAAGGATGAAAAACTTCCTTAATCTGGTGAAAAAAAATAGACATACAAGCCCAGGAAGCACAGAGAGTCTCAAGCAAGATGAATCCAAGGAGACTCACATCAAGACGCATCACATTTAAAATGTCAAAGATTAAAGACATGGAGAGAATCTTAAAAACAGCAAGAGAAAAGCAGTTAGTTACCTACAAGAAAGCTCCAATAAGACCGTGAGCTGATTTTTCAATAGAAACTTTGTAGGCCAGAAAGGATTGGCAGGAAATATACAAGTGATGAAAAGCAAGAACCCAAACCAGATTACTTTATCCAGCAAAGCTATCATTTAGAATCAAAGGATAAATTATGTTGTACACCCTTGGTTATGTCTAATAATTATGCTGCACACCTAGAACTAATATTAAATTTAATTTAATTTAAAAAAAGAATCAAAGGGCAGATAAAAAGCTTCCAAGACAAGAACAAGCTAAAGGAGTCCATCACCACCAAGCCAATATTACAGGAAGTGTTAGAGGGACTTCTTGAAGAAGGAGAAGGAGAAAGAGAAAGAGAAGGAGGAGAAGGAGGAGGAAGAGGAGGAGGAGGAGGAAGAGGAGAAGGAAAAAGAGAAGAAGAAGAAAAAGAAAGATCAAAAAATAATAAAATGGTAATATCTACATATCTATTAACACTTACTATAAATATAAATGAATTAAATATTCTAATCAAAAGATAGTGGGTGGCTGAATGGATAAGAAAACAAGGTCTCTACATATGCCGACTACCAGAAACTCACTTCAGATCAAAGAACACACAGACCCTAAAAGTAAAGGAATGGAAAAAATATAGTTCATGAAAATGGGAAAAAATAAAAATGCTGGAGTAGCAATACTTACACCAGATAAAATAGACTTTAAAACAAAGGTTATAACAAGAAACCAAGAAGGACCCAGTAGTCCCACTTCTGAATATTTACCTGAAGAAACACAAAATACTACTTTGAAGGGACATGTGCAACCGTACGTTCATTGCAACAGTATTTAAAATAGCCAAGATATAGGGACAGCCCAGGTGTCCATCAATGGATAAATGGATAAAGAGATTGTACATATATACAATGGAATATCACTCAGCCATAAAAAAGAATGAAATCTTGCCATCTGCAACAACATGGATGGACCTAGAGGATATTGGGCTGAGTGGAGTTAAGTTAGACAAAGACAAATGCTGTAAGATTTCATTTATATGTGGAATCTAAGGAACAAAATAAACAAACAAAACAAACTCATAGAAACAGAGAATATTTTGATGCTTGCCAAATGGCAGGTGTGTTGTGAGGGGTGGGTGAAAAAGGGAAAGAGAATAAGAAGTACAAATTAGTAGTTACAAAATAGTCATGGGGACGTTAAATAAAGGATAAGGAATATAGTCAATAATATTGTAATAACTATGTACAGTGTCAGATGGCTGCTAGATTTATTGGGATGATCACTTTGTAAGTTATAACCACCATGTTGTATACCTGGTACTAATATAATATTGTATGTCAACTGTAACTATTTTTTTTTTATTTTGACAAAAGGTGGCTCAGAGGAAGAAAAGTTTAGACCAAAGTTTACAGTACTATCAGTATTACCCTTTCTTGTTAGAAATTCTAATACAACACTAGCAATGTTTCTTTCAACTGCAAAATAAAGGTATTATTGAATCTGAAGAGAAAAAAATAAAGCTTTAAAAAGGTTAAAGAAGTACAAATTAGTAGTTGATAGATGGTCACAGAGATGGGGAGCATGGCATAGGAACGCAGTTAGCATTAATATAATGGCTAGGTGGAGAGCTAGAGGAGAGAAAGAGCAATTAAGAGGATCATTTTATAAACTATATAAATGTCTAACCAATATACTGTTTACTTGAAACTAATAAAATAAAACTTTAAAAAAATATTAATAATCATACCAAAAAGAGTTCCACTTCTATATTCAAAATAATGGTCAAAATAATTATATTTTACATGTATATATTTATTATACACAAGTAATACAATCAAAATGTTAATTGTAGACCCTCATCCCACATTCAAAGCTTTTTCCCTTCCAAACTCAACTTCAGCACCAATTATCACTACAAATATAGACTATACATGAAGGTCAAGTTTTTAAATATATATTTGTTCATTTTTTTCCTTTCATAATGAAAACATATGCCTTGTTTCAAATGAAATTTGGCTTTTATTATTTTATAGTTTTCAAAATTTTAGTTATTTGTTTCCTTTCCATTTTATATTACAGATATTTTAAATATATTTTCCAACCTTTCTAAAAGCTAGTATATCTGCAAAAAATTAATAAATAATAGCCATATCATAGTCAAACTAATGAAATACCAAAATCAGGCTGAAAAAAGTAAAACATTTCATAGAGGCAAACAAGGATAAGGCCTACCATAGACTTCTTATCAGAAGCTAAACAAGTCAGAATACCATAGCATAATGTCTTTAAAGCACTAAGAGAGAAAAATCTATTGATTTTAAATTCCATCTCCAGTATATGCATTCTTGAAAAATGATAGCAAAATAACTCTTTTTTTAGGTAAACTAAAGATGAATTTATTGTCAATACACAGTAGAGAACAAGAAATGTTAAAGAGAACTCTTTAAGCAGTAGAATTGTGATAGCAGATGCAAATTTGATTGTGCACAAGGGAAAGAGTAATATTAGAAATGGTAAAGTAAAAGTAATCATAAAAGGTTTTTCCTTATTTTCAATCACTTTAAAGGTAATCGTCTAAAGCAAAAATAGAAACATGATTGTAAATTGATAAGAAATACAGTAGTAAAATGTGTGAAGGAATGTTTAAACATTCTGGCTCACCTCTTCTGAGGTTCTGGTCAAGACAGCGAAGTAGGAAAACGCAGTGCTTGCCTTACCCCATGACCACATCAAAATTATAACTAAATTTTAGAACAATCAACCTGGAGAATCATCTAGGACTAGCTGAATGAAACTTCTATAATTAAGGCTATAAAGAGTGAGCCATTTCAAGATTTGTAGGAGGGGCAGAGACACAATTGGGCTGGTCCCATACCCACATGTGGTCACTGAGAATCAAGAGGGATATTTTGGCTTCAGAGGTCCCCTCTAAGGAAGAAGGAACTAGAGCACCACATCAGGATTCCCAGCCCAGGAGTCCACTTCTTGGAAGAGGAATTCTCACAATTTTTGGTTCGATATTCACGAATCAATTAATGTGGCATGCCATATAAGCACAACAAAGGTTAAAAATCATATCATCATATTAAGAGATGCAGAAAAAGCATTGGACAATATCCAGCACACATTTATAATAAAAATTCTCATCAAAGTGGGAATAAAGTGAACATACCTCAACATAATAAAGGACATATATGACAAACCCATGGCTAACATTGTACTCAGCAGTGAAAAACTAAAAGTGATTTCCTTAAGATCAGGAACAAGACATAGTATTGGAAGTCCTAGCCACACCAATCAGACAGAAAAAATAAATAAATAAAAGTCATCCAAATTGGAAAAGAAATAAAACAGACATTTTTTGCAGACGACATGATATTATATATAAAGAATCCTAAATATTCAGCCAAAAAATCTATACTATTAGAATTGACAAATGAATTCAGTAAAGTAGTAGTATACAAAATTAATGTTCAGAAAACAGTTGCATTTTAATACACCAATAACAAACTACCAAAAAAAGGAAATTAAGAAAATAATCCCACTTGCAATTAAATTAAAAAATAATAATAAAATGGGAATAAATTTAATAAAAGACCTAAAAGATCTGTACTTGAAAAATTATAAGACACTAAAGAAAGAAATTGAAGAAGTTACAAATAAATGGAAGGATATGTGCTTACAGATAAGAAGAATTAACAACTTTAAAATATCCATGCTATCCAAAGTAATCAATAGAGTCGATGCAATCCCTATCAAAATGCCAATTACATTTTTCACAGAACTAGAACAAGTAATCCTAAAATTTATATGGAACTACAAAATACTCCAAATAGCTAAAGCAATCTTGAGAAAGAAGAACAAAGTTGGAGGTATCACACTACCTGGTATTAAACTATACTACAAGATTATAGTAATCAAAATGTCATGGTACTGGCATAAAAACAGACACATAGATCAATGGAACAGAATAGAGAGCCCAGAAATAAATCCAAGCCTATATGGTGATTTAATCTTGACAAAGAAGGCAAGAATATACAATGGGGTTAAGAGAGTCTATTCAATAAATGGCATTGGGGAAACTGGACAGATACATGCAAAAAAATGAAAATTGACCACATCTTCTTTCACCATATGCAAAAATAAACTCAAAATGAATTAAAGAGTTAAATGTAAGATCCAAAACCATAAAACTCCTAGAAGAAAACATAAGCAATAAACTCTCTGGCATTGCTTATATATATATACATACATACATACACACACACACACACACATATATACATATATATATATATAGTCTACTAGGCAATGGAACCAAAAGAAAAAATAAACAAATAGGACTACATCAAACTAAAAAGTTTCTGCACAGCAAAGAAAACCATCAACAACAACAACAAAAACAAAGCAACCAATATATTGGGAGCAGAGATTTGCCAATGATATATCTGATAGGGAGTTAATGTCCAAAATTTATAAAGAACTCATACAAGTTAACACCAAAAACCAAACAAACAATCCAATTTTTAAAATCAGCAGAGGACCAAAAGAGACATTTCTCCAAAGAGAACATACAGATGGCCAATAGACACATGAAAAGGTGCTCAACGTCACTAATTATCAGAGAAATGCAAATTTAAACCACAATGAGATATCACCTCACACTTGTCAAAATAGCTATCATCAATAAAGCAACAAACAAATGTTAGCAAGGATGTGGGAAAAGGGAATCCTCATGCAGTGTTGGTGGGATTGAAAACTGATGCAGCTACTATGGAAAACAGTATGAAGGTTCCTCAAAAATAAAAACTAGAACTACCATAGGATCCAACAATTCCACTTCTGGGTATTTATCCGAAGAAATAATTCAAAAAGTTACATGCACCCCTATGTTCATTGCAGCATTATTTGCAATAGCCAAGATATGCAAGCACCTTAAGTGTTCATTAACAAATGAATGGATAAGGAAGTGATGATAAATATATACAATGGAATATTACTTGGCTATAAAAAATAATGAAATCTTACCATTTACAAAAACATGGATGGACTTAGAGAGTATTATGCTAAGTGAAAGAAGTCAGACAGAAAGACGAATACCATATGATTTCACTTATATGTGGACTCTAAATTGCAATATAAAAGAACAAAGAAAATAGAAACAGATTTATGAATACAGAGAATAAACTGATGGTTGCCAGTCAGAAGGGGGCTGGTAAAAAAGATGAAGGGTTTAAAAAGTACAAATTGACAGTTACAAAATAGTCACAGGGATGTAAAGTACAACATAGGGAATAAATTCAATAGTATTTTAATAACTATATATGGTACCAGATGGGCGAGTACTAGGCTAATTGATGTGATCACTTTATAAATTATATAAATGTCTAACCATTATGCCGTATACCTGAAACTAATATAAAATAATAGTGAATGTCAACTATAATTGAAAATAAATAAATAAATAAATTTTTAATAAAGAAGCAAAAGAAAAACATGAGTGGCTGATGACCTTACAACTATGCAAAAATGAAGAGAGGTCTGCTGTATTGAATGGTCCTGAGAGGTTTTTATTGAATTCAACAACATGAATTTCACTGAAGCCCTGGACAAAAACAATTTCAGTGGAGTGGTGGAACCAGAAGCTGCAGGGCAATGAGTTGTGAATTAGCCATAGGCAGATAATTAGAATACCTCTGATTTCTATTGGCAGTGAACTTTTATGTCTAGAGAATGCTCCATAATCTGTTTCAAAAGATCTACCTTGGTGCCAATACCACCATAATGGATTTTAAAACTGAAAATCTATGATAAACTTCTTAATTTCAAAATGATTCTCTTTATAAGATCCTAATTTCTCCTTTGGAAAAGCTTGTAATTGCAAATTAAAAGAGATGTTCATGAGTTCACTTAGATTTCATACGATACTATATTCTAAATTAGAAGTGTTACTTCTAAATTAGAAGTGTTACTTCTTGCAAAAAAAATGTAGTAAATTATTCTAAAATCTAGCCAATTCGAAATTCATAATCACTACATTTGTATGAGATTAAAATAAGTATTTTGGTAGGTTAAGAAAGTCATTACTTTTAGTAAAGATAGTAAACTAATGCTGAGATTAAGAGAGAAGAGAAACTAAATCATTTAATCAATCTCTAGGGTTATTTAATGTGAATATATTCCAAAGTGATCAAGATTATGCAAACCAAACACTAGAAAAAAAACACTCTTTATCTAACAAAAGCAAAATATTGTACACTGCTTTACCAAGTTTTGCCAATGACTTAGAAGTTTGCTGCTCTTTTGTCTTGTTGTTGGGACAATAATGAGGTGATCAGAGGCAGTGGCTCTTTTCTCTGAGTCCCCTGCAGAGAATGGAATCCTCACTCTGCCACTTTATCTTATGTAAACCTAAATGCCTTACTTAATTTTTCGGAGTCTCAGTTTTCTCAGTTAAAGTAAAAATTTATTGATTTATGCAATAGACATTTGTTGAGCACCTACAGTGTTCTAAAATTGGTATCTATATCATGATACCTATATCACAGGGTCATTGTAAGAATAAAAGCTCCTGATTAAGGTTGAGTGCTCAGGCATTAAATCGCTTCTGTTTTTGTCAGATCAAGGTCTTTGCATATGCAATTTCCTCTGCCTGGAATATGCTTCCTCTCCTTACTCTCCAATTTTGTGTAGCTAACTCTTATGTATCCTTCTCATGTTAGGCTTCACTGACCCTCTCACACATATGAGGTCCCTCAGTTACTCAGTCTTCTAGCACCCTTTGTGTTTTCTTCATAGTATTTATCACAATTGTAATTATTTGTGATATAATTATAATAATTATTAATAATTATTTTTAAATTATGCCATTTGTTTATTGTCTGCCTCATCACTGTTCTGTTTACATGCCTAAAACATTGTCTGACATCTAGAAGGTATTTAATAAATATTGTTGAGTAAGTGTGAATTAGAATTTCATTAGAGGAAAGAATGAAAAGGGAATAATTCAAAGATAATGTCAATATTTCCAGTTTAAATAATGTTGGCGTTAATAAAGGAAGCAATAGATAAGGAAGAAAAGGATGAGTTTTCGTTTTAAACTCATGCTGGATCGATAGGACCTAAAGGACATCTGCGGGTAGGAGAGAACAGATGTTCAGGAGACAATTGAAAGTATGGTAAGAAATGAGAACTAAAGATATACATTTAAAAGGCCTTATTCTTTACATGGTAGATTAACTTTGGAGATAGCCAGGGGAGGCTTAAAACAGTATCCTGGAGAAAACAATAAAGTACATGTGAAGAGCTATGTGATGATTAATTTTATGATTCAGCTTGGCTAGGCCATGGTATCCAGGTATTTGGACAAACATTATTCTAGATGTTTATGTGAAGGTGTTTTTGAAACCTGAGATTAATGTTTAAATAAAATTGCCTTCTATAATGTATGTGAGTCTCATTCAATCATTTGAAGACCTTAATAGAAAAATAAATAAATAACCTTCCCAGAAGGAGAAAGAATTCTGCCAGCAAATTGCCTTCAGATTCAAATTGCAACTCTTCAGTTTTCTAGCCTACTAGTCTATCTCACAGATTTTGAATCTGTCAGCCTACACAACTACTTAAGAAATCTTTAAAAAAAATCTCTCTCTGTATGTGCCTATAGATGTACACATTTTATTGTTCTCTTTCTCTGGAGAGCTCTAATATAAGCTAACTGAAAATAAGAATAAGAGGGATAACTGATTTAACATAATACAAAATCACAAAAGAGGCAGAAAGTAAAATTCAAAATATTGATAATCAATCTGTGATATTTCTGATATAAATGATGATTTTTCTATATATATGTTTACCTATGCTGAAAGTGCTTTTATTATTACTGCTTCCATATCAAGAATCACAGTCTTTTCAAATACAGAATGGCTATTTCTTGGAAATTTTCTAATTTTTACTTTTGAGGAAGATTTCTGTGGTTCTAAGTTTTAAATATCTGATGGTGTGTTTTTGTGATATTAGTATGTAGATGTTTCTGTACAGGTCTTTTATGAGAACAGGAAAAAAGGTGAAAGAAAGGGTTAGTTTAGGTGTTAATTCGACTGATGAAATATTTACTCATAATTCTGCAAGCCTCGGCCAAAAAGAAGCAAGAATCCTGATGACCAAAACAGACATATTTTGTAACAGAATCTATAGAGTGAAGATAAACTAGACAAGGAAGTCAACAATGGAGATGATCTCTTTTCTACTTAGCCACATGCAAACAGGAAATGTTGAGTCTGAAGGTCCTTTCTGTGCCTACTGTCCCAGTTTTCAACACAAAGAATTAGTAATGAATGTGATAGAACACTGTAAGACTGAATTAGACATTAATAATCATCTACGCCAATATCTTCATGTTCTTTAAAGTAAACTAGTGTTCCAGAGATGTTAAGTGACTAACTTAAAGTTATACAGGAACAATCTTTAGAAATAAAAATAAGTTACTAGCAGATCTTCAACAAAGCAGTCTTATACAGCCAAAAACAAATCTAAGTAAATCCCATACAACTGGAAGAGCTAAGTGAACATATGTGTTGGATTGAAAGCCCAATACTCTGACTCTGATCTAATAATTTTCTTTGGGGATATTTTGTTGCTTTAATAATATATACATGTTCTCTAATGTTGAACTAATAAATGAATGAATATCATTTTCTACTTCACAAAAGACTTATAATACTTTATCTGACTTAATCTCAAAATATCCTGAAGTGAGATAAAATTATTCTCTCAGGTCACACAGTTCTAAGAGCTGAGTGGAACCCAGCTTTTCTAACCTTTATCAGTACCCTTTGACTCACTCCTATTTAGATCTAAGGTCATATTATTAATACATATGATGGGGTAAGACCTCAGGCTTGAGCAGTGTAGACAAGTGTTTTACTTTCCTGACTTGATAAGAAAAGACAGTTAAGAAATAAATAAATAAATAAAACCTCCAGCCAGTTTTATCATTTGAGTTTTGCATCTTCAAAACCCAAATGTCATCATCAAATTATTAAGTATAAATAGCCAAGCTTTGTACTTCCGATTTATAAGAAACCAAGAAAGAACATTAAAAAAAATGAATAAAAGCAAAAGTAAATTTGTGTATTTGAACCACATGTTTATTATAGCATTCAAAATCTCACTGCAGGTTATTAGGGAATGTAAATTTATTTTTCAATTTTTTTAGATTAAGTTTTTCCCTTATTTCTTAATGGAGCAATAAATCTTTGGGGACTGGGCATACCCACAGATTGTGACACATCGCCTTCAGACTCACATGGCATCTTAATAAATCTGTCAGTACGTGCAGTGATGACAGATGTGATAAGAGATTATCCTGGCTCTCACTGCCTATATTTTATTGTTTGTTACAGCCATCTTCTATTTCTGGAAACATTCTCAGCTGCCTGCAGCAGAGCTAGGAGACAGAGTTGAAAAATAAGTTGTTTTTTTTTTCACAATTTACAACCTAATTTGCCTACCACTAATTAAGCAGTACACAAGGTAGAAATATTACTAGAAAATATGTCTTGAACACTGGTTTCACTATTTGGTTTATCATAATAAATTTATTTCTGATCTTTCTTATTTCTGAGTTCTGGAAAACTCATTAAAACCATTTTCTGTGCAGTGTTCTATAAACTTTTGACATTATCTTTTTATACCAGTATGACAAATTTTTTCTTTAAGTCTATAAATAGGAAAGTTGAGAGGAAAGAAATGGACACATTAGCCTATTGTACATTTGGAGTATAACAATCAGATTTGAGGTGGGAAAGTTATATCAATATTTTGATTTTTGTTTTCTTTTGAGAATATATTATAAGATAACGAAAGCATCCATGTGAATTCTGTTACTCAACTTAACCATCAGTGAAATGCACATACATTTCATATACAATGTACTTACAATTGATATGAAAAGAATAGGAAATTGTGTTCTTTTTGATGAGTTTCTAAGAATAATTTTGGCCGCTTTCAAAGTTGTAAAGAATTTTCATAGTAGTTGGCAGAATCTATAATTATTTTATACTTTTCCAGGAACAGAAAAGGTGGAAGTATAAGTAAGTGATACAAAACCCTGGACTCTTTGATCACTTCTACATAAGTCTAGTTTTACTTTTGTTAATTATTATTGTCACTTGATAATTCCAGGTTTTAGTTATCTTTCCATCTATAAAATGATGACAAAAGGCAACCAACTGAATTGGAGAAGATATTCGAAAACAATGCCTCTGATAAGGGGCTAATATCCAAAACATATAAAGAGCATAAACAGCTCAACAATAAAAAAAAAATCCAATTAAAAAATGGGCCGAGGACCTGAACAGACACTTCTCCCAAGAAGACATACAAATGGCCAATAGACAGGGAAAGATGCTCAACTTCACTAGCTATTAGGGAAATGCAAATCAAAACCACAAATCAAAAACCACAAATCAAAACCACCTCACACCCTTTAGAATGGCTATCATCAACAGGACAAGAAATAACAAGTGCTGGAGAAGTTGTGGAAAAAAAGGAACCCTCATTCACTGCTGATAGGAATGTAAATTAGAACAGCCTCTATGGAAAACAGTATGGAGGTTCATCAAAAAATTGTGAATAAACTTACCAAATGACCCAGCATTCCCTCTTCTGGTTATCTACATCCCCAAATTTGAAAACATTTATTCATAAAGATATATGCACCCAATTGTTCATTGCACTATTATTCACAGTGCCCAAGTCATGGAAATAACAGAAGCGCTCCTTGATAGATGATTGGATAATGTGGGTGTTCTATATATAAATATTATATATAATATATATTATATTCATATGTATAAGATATGTATACGAATATTAGCCATAAGAAAAGATGGAACACTGCCTTTTATGACAACATGGTTGGATCTTGAGATTATCATGAAATAAGTCAGACAGAAAAATTTGAGAACCATATGATTTCACTCATATGTGGGATATAAAACTGAAACAAACAAAAACTTATAAACACAGACAACAGTTTAGTGGTTACCAGAGGAAAAGAGTGGAGGGTAAGAGGTAGATAAGGATAAAGGGGGTCAAATATATAATGAAAGAAGGAAACAACTTTGCGTGGTGAACACACAATGAAATATACATATAACATATTATTGAACTGTACACTTGAAACCTATATACTTTTATTAACCAATGTCACCCCAATAAATCTAATAAAAAGAAAAACTGGCAAATCAAATGTTGAATTTTATCTGTAAAAAAATAAAAATAAAATAAAAACTGACCATAATAGAGAAACATGTTAATTAAAATTTTATATTTATTTTATATTTATTATTAGAGTAACTTCTTTCTAAACATCACATTCTCTTCAAGATCATTATTTTTGCATATATAGGAATAGTACATGTGTATATATTATAAATAGTTCTTGAGAAGTGTACTACAAAGTGATAGAAGATACCCATAATCATGTTCTATAAATACAGTTTGAGAATAATAAGTAGGTTACAAAACACAGCAATAAAATGAACACCCATGAATTTACAATTTAATCTAAAAAACAGAATATTACAAATAAAATAGAAAGTACTTCTTGATCTCATTTACAGCCTTCTGATCCTGAAGTGTGTCGAAATCAATCCATTCTCCTTATCAGATATACATCTTCCTTATTAAAGCATTAATAAGATTTAATGCTGAGTTGAATAAGTACTGCATTTTGAAGTAGCAAATGTAAACATACTAAGATATTTACCTCACTGTAACGTAGTATGAAAACATTTCAGATTTATAATAGTGACAAAGTCATAATTACTGCTAATATTACTGTAATCGATTATAGTCATTTGTTTCTAAATACTAAATTTCAGTTAGAGTAAAAAACTAATGTTTTCCATTTATGCCCAAGGCTGAGTCATCAACCACTAAAAATATACTTTGCCAGTTAATACATAAGTTATCATGCATGGAAGCACTTCTTTCAAATTAAGGTTTGACCTTAAATGGTAATAAAAGCAAAAACATTTTTTGTAAAAATGATAGAAATAAAAGCAATGCTTGAAATGATACTGAAAAATGTCCACAATCTCAATAGGTTGAAAGGAATCAAATATGTATTTAGCATCTACTCTAGGTTAAACTATTACAAACTGATGGTTTCATCTCTATGAATTAGAAAATGTAATTTTTCTACTACCATACTGATAACCAGTAGCAGAGTTGAGATTATATATAATGCTGAGATCCATCCATTTGACTCTAAAATCAATTAAGATCAAAATGCTTCACTTTAATTACTGTGTAAGCAATAAGGTAAGGAAAACAGGTCCTTGTACTAAATCCATTATACTATAGATAGGGAATAACATAAACAGATCCTTTCAATGTATGTTCAAGTTGCTAAACTTGATTCAGCAAGTTGAACTTCCATATGATTCTCTGGAGTCTTCTTGCTCTACATTTCGCTATTCACCAGAGAATATGCCTGCTAATATATGCACTATATTCTACAGAGAATAAAAATAATCATGCTTCAGTCATAAGTTTCCTCCAGAAGGTGCTATTCTTCTTAAGTTGATATTGTTAGTGATACAAAATGGAAGATGTGTACATTTTCATTTAACCCATGGTAATAGATCAATTTAACCAATTTTCTAATAAAGCTTGGAATCACAGCAAACTATAACTTACACATTTCCTAAAAGTTTTCCTATATGGAAGGTATCACCTAATAGTCCATCTTCAATCACTATAACTTACACATTTCCTAAAAGTTTTCCTATATGGAAGGTATCACCTAATAGTCCATCTTCAATCACGGCAGATATAATTTCCAAAACTACACATGATTCCATAAAAATATAATCTATTTTGACATATCTTCAAGTATAGATTATCCCCAAGGCAGATGACACATACAAAATCTCAAGTAACACATTCTAAGTAGTAGTGTCTGATATTATAAATATACGTATTTCCCTATTTAGTTTAGAGATAATTCGTAGGCTTTCTCTGATTACAATCTTGAGATAGTTGATCCTTTTCTTATTCCAGTACACCAAATGGTATTTTGAATGATTTTGCTTGCTATGTGAAATTGA
This sequence comes from Pteropus medius, assembly GCF_902729225.1. Taxonomy (NCBI): domain Eukaryota; kingdom Metazoa; phylum Chordata; class Mammalia; order Chiroptera; family Pteropodidae; genus Pteropus; species Pteropus medius. Next base: position 22,039,906 of record NW_024356249.1, read on the forward strand.
GAAAAAAGAAAGATGTACTGGTGTTTGTTACAGATTGCATTTTATCTGAGCGTGGTGTCAGTTTCTTTGTTCTAGTATTGTGGTGAATTAAACTGAATGACGTAGATTGCATTATAGTCTAGAAATAAATTTTGGTATACCAATAGGAGGGAATGCCTAGCAAATGCATTTTTTTTCAATTAACTAAAAACTATATTTAATTCACATCCCCTTAGTTTTTACCTGTCTTTTTCTGGTCCAAGATAATACACTACATTTAATTGTCATGTCTCTTTAAGTTCCTCTTGATTGTGACATTTTCTTAGGCTTTCCTTGTTTTTGGTGATCTTGACAGTTTTAAGATTTGGTCAGGTAATTTATAGAAATCTCCTCAACTGGAATATTTATGATTTTTTTATGATCAGATTTGCATTATGGGTTTTAGGAAGAAAGACGACAGCTCATAGCAAGGGTACAAACTATCAACAAACTTAGCACTATTGGTTTGTAACCTTGACCACTAGCTGAGATTGTATTTGTCCAGTTTCTCCCTTGTAAAGTTACTTTTTCCCCCTCTTTGGAAGAAAGTCAGTATCCAAAGCTCACTTTTAAGCCATGGGAGGTCATGCTTTACCTCCCTAAGGATGTACTATCTGCATAATCTTTTGAAATTCTAACAGAAGATTTTGCTGTCCTCTCCTTCTTGATAAATTTATTCAATTATTAATTTACATAAGTATTGACTCATAGTTACAGATGTAATTTTTATATAGTTTCCATAGAAAAGAGTGATTGGAGGTTTTAAATGTAAAAGTTAACCTTAAAGAAAAAAACATAAAATAATACCATCGAGGATTTTAATTTAAAAACTATTGAAAAAAATATTGAAGAAAAACTAATTTCAACTAACTTAGAAAAAAATATTTTTGCTATTATTTAATATTTATAAGATATAATAAGAAAACCAAGAGATAGAAGATATATAGCCCAAGTGGAGATTTTAAAATCATCTAGCAAATCCAATCATAGGAAAAATACATGATTCAAAGTTCATAAAAGAGGTTTGAGATTGTTTTTGCTTACTTACCAGTCAAATTAATTTAGTAATTGCTAGTTATTTGGACAGGATGCAATAGTCCAAATTCTATTTTATCACACTTAAATCAATGAAATTTCATTGATTCAAAAAATAAAAAATATATCAAAGAGAACACATGCATGAAAGAAAATCGTCAAAATTTTAAAGCATCATGGTATTATTTATTTTAAATATAGCCTATATAGATTAAGTACAAACACATATTATGGTGTAAAATAATATAAATTAATGTAAAATTTAAAATGCCACCTGTTTCAAAATACATGATCATGCATCCTAAAGAGAAATGCCTTTTAAAAAAACAAAAACAAAAAAAATTGTATTTCTCAGAATTTGAAATTACATTGAAAGAATAATTATACTGATGACTTTTTTTAAGTTACTAATGTTAACCTGGTTCTCCTATGTGAATAAAATGCCAAAAAATTGAGAAGAAAGACACAATTTCTATTTTCCTATTAAATAAAATTACAAGTTGAATCCAAATTAGAGGTGGAGTAATAAAGAGAAATGCAAGTAGCTAAAATACATCCAAAGCTTATATTCATACTTTACATATATAGAGAATTATAGGTTGCTTACTTCTATTTTAACTAATTTTCTTCAAATAGTAATAGAACACTGTATAAAATCACAATCACTTAAGAAAACTTTGATGGAGTAACCCTCAAAAGTAATTCTGACACTCTGCACACTAGGTGCTATACATTCCTACACTTTTTGACTTTAAAGCATTTGTTCTTCAAGGCCGCAGTGTAAAATATACAGCTACTCAAGATCCTCAAGTCCTCTGTCAGCCTCGGTCCATTAATTAGGATTTAATACTCAAATATCTACAAGCTATCCTACCAGAAATGCTGAGATTTTTTCTCTCAAGACTTTGAGGTCACCACTTCTTGAATCTCACAAGGCCTAAACCAAAAACAGGCCTAAACAATACATTCTGTGTCTATCCTGTTGGGCATCATTTGACTCTCCAAAGATTATCACTTAAATGACAAGGGTAGGAAAAGGAAGTGTGGAAGAGACGTCCTTCCTACCTAAAGTATCCTTTTCATTGTTGTCCCACCTGAACTTCAAGATGAAGAGAATTTTCTGAAATGGGAGAAAACATTAGGGCTTCAATTATACTAACAGAATTATAGGCTGGTAAAAAGAAATAAAAAGCTAACTCTTATATTATCAAAATTTATTATTTAATTAATCATTATTTTATTATTTCCATTAAAAACTCAATCTCTTAGTAATATTGCTTATTTGAGTTATTGAGAAATTAATTTTGTGTTTGAATAATATCAAAACAATATCAGAGAAAGAGAATTGGAAACCTCGATGTCCCATAGAGTACATGACTGAGAATATCAAAAACACTCCAGACCCCTGAAACCATTGTTTAAATAAGATTTTGTAGACAGAAAATGTGATCAAAGAAGATCAACTCATGACTGATTCTTGGAGAAAGCCTAGTTATTTAATATCAATTTGCTATGATGTTGCTGGTGGTAACAATATTCTTAAGAAGGTATATCCGGTCCTTCGGAAACATGGCGGAGTGAGAGATATCCTCAGATCTCTTCCCTTGAAACAAGAATAAGGTGAACATTTAAAACCCAACAAAAAAAACACCCAAACTGCACACCAGCATATCTGAGTGTGGGATCTGCACATAAGAGCTACCACAGGTCAGAACCCCAGGTGTCAGGCAGTGGACTGGAAGAAATACAGAGGCTATCTTTCACTGTCACCAGAGCTCCTTGCAAAGAAGGGAGAAAGGTGAAGGTGGGGACTTCCCTGAGCAGCCTGCCTGGAATTGCCAGAACTTCTAGCCTACAGCAAGGCCCAGTCAACAGGGCAGAAAGCAGAGAAGTGGGACAGGACCACAGAGAAACAACAGTTGATTATTAGCAGCCCCGATTGCAAAACCGAAGCTAAGCCACAGCCCCCGACCGACAACCCAGAAGGCCCCTCCACCCATATCCTTTAAGACTGAACACTTTGGAGCCCCAGGAGAATCTGAGCAAATGCTGCCAATGATGAAGTTACCTCTCACAGCCTCTGGAGTAAAGGTCTGGCGACTTCCCTGATTAGCCTGCCTGGAAGTGCTGGAACTTCTAGCAGCTGACAGCAGGGTCCAGTCATCAGAGAAGAAAGCAGAGAAGCGGGACAGGACCGCAGAGGAACAACAATTGATTTTTACCAGCCTGGGTTGCAAAACCGAGGCTGAGCTGCAGCCTCCAACACCCAGCCTAGAGGGCCTCTCCCCTCATACCCTCCAATACGGATCATCACGGAGCCCCAGGAGAATCTGAACAAACGCTACCAAAACTGTTGTGAACACTGATAGAGACTGAAAATGAGAGTAGCAAGTGTGATTGATTGAATATCCTCAAGAAAATAAATAAGACATTTAAGCTTTATATAAAGCAGGAATCCAAGAGGCTTAGACACCACCTACTGGAAACCAAAAGAAAAGCACCTTCTTTGCAGCAGGCTAAAGAAAGGCATTTATATAATAAATCTTCTTTCTGAAAGAAAAGCAGAATACATTTCCATTAATCCCCAGGTGGAGAAATAGTCCATTAAACACCATGAACAACCAAGGTGACATGGTTTCTCAGAAAAAAAAAATCTCCAGAAAATAAGCTTACAGACATAGAAATATGAGACTTAAATGACAGAGAATTCAGGATGATACTTCTGAAAAAATTCAATGAGATCCAAAACAACTCAAATCAACAATTTCAGGAATTGAAAAAACAACTAGACTAGCAGAGCAAGGAGATTGAAATTCTCAAAAAGAACCAAATAGAACTTCTGCAGATGAAGAACACAATACATGAGTTGAAAAATGAAATAACAAGCTTGGGAAATAGAGTTGACCAAATGGAGTAAAGGATCAGTGATATCAAAGACAGAAATCTAGAAATAAATCAGAAGAAGAGGGAAACCAAAGAATGAAAAATAATGAAAGAGAAATCAAGAACTAGCTGATACCATCAGGAGAGGAAACATAAGAATAAAGGGCATCACTGAAGGCAAGGCAAAGGAGCAAGGACTAGAGAGCATTTTCAGACAAATAGTGGATGAAAATTCTCCAAATTTAAGAAATGAGCTGGAGTTAGGAATTCAAGAAGTCAACAGAACACCCAATTATCTCAACCCAAAAAGGTCTTCACCAAGAAACATTGTATTAAAGTTATCAAAAATCAACGACAAGACAGAATTCTCAGGGCAGCCAGAGAAAATAAGACGGTAACCTATAAATGAAAACTATTAGATTATCACCAGACTTTTCAGCTCAAGCCTTACAAGCCAGAAAAGAATGGAATCGAATATTTAAACTATTAAGTAAAAGGAACTACCAGCCTAGAATAATGTATCCAGGTAAACTCTCCTTTAGATATGAAGGAAAAATGAAGACCTTTCCAGATATACAAAAATTGAGGAAATTCTCCACTAAAAGCCCTGCTACAGGAAATACTGAAAGATGTCAGCTCATATAAAACAAAATAACATAACAACAACAACAACAAAAAACATAATTAGGAGTAAAGTGCCTATCAGGAAAATAGAAGCAGAAGAGTGCAAACTTTACTAAGCACAGGGCATTATAGGCTTAAATAATAAGAAAAGAATTGCTATAGCAAGATAGTAATGAATGTTCAAAATATCTAGGGAAAAATGAGATAATAATGACTGAAAAGAGGAGGATTCAAAGATCCAAATTCGCAAAGGGGAATAAAGAAAAGGCACATGCAGAAAAAAAAAATGGATGAGACTATATATGTAACTATCCTTTACATATTTGTAATGGTAAGCACACACCAAAGATTCAGAGCTGAAGTATATAACATAAAACAAAAAGAACCCAAGGGAAAACCCACAAAAGCCAAGTAAGTAAGTAAGTAAGTAAGTAAGTAAGTAAGTAAATAAATAAATAAATAAATAAATAAATAAATAAATAAATAAAATTAAAAGAAAAAAGAACAAACCAGAAACCTAAGGACAAGGAAGCAATGGAAACACCAAGCTACCAGAAAAGAAAAGATAAAGTGACTATAAGAAAACCTCATATTTCAATAATCACCCTAAATGTAAATAGACTGAACTCACCAATAAAAAGTTACAGACTTGCAGAATGGATCAAAAAACAAACCTAATGATATGCTGCCTCAGGAGACACATCTCAGCTCCAAAGACAAATATAGACTCAAAGTGAAAGGGTGGAAATGATATTTCAAGCAAATGGCATTCAGAGAAAAACGGGAGGAGCGGTATTCTTATCAGACGAAATAGACTTCAAAATAAGAAAAGGTAAAGAAAGATACTGAGGGACACTTTATAATGATACAGGGAATCATGCACCAAGAAGACATAACACTTATTAATATCCATGTTCCCAATCAGAGAGCCCTGAAATATGTAAAGTAATTACTAACAGAAATAAAGGGAGAAACATTATCATACTAGGGGACCTAAATACTCCACTGTTGGATATGGACAGATCATCCAAACAGAAAATCAATTAGGAAATAACATTCTTAAGTGACACATTAGACCAATTGGACATAATTGACATTTACAGAGCCTTTCATCTCCAAACAGCTGATTATACATTCTTCTCTAGTGCACATGGAACATTCTCAAGAATCAACCACATAATGGGACACAGAGATACCCTCAACAAATATAAGACAATTGAAATCATGTCAAACTTATTCTTAAATCATAATGCTTTGAAACTAGAGATCAACTGCAAAAGAAAGGAGGAAGAACCACAAATACACGGAGAATAAACATCATGCTACTAAAAAATAACTGATTCAAGGAAGAAATAAAAAGAGAGATCAAGACATAGATAGAAATAAATTATAATGATAGTACAACATATCAAAATGTGTGAGACATGGCAAAAGCAGTCATAAGAGGAAAGTTTATACCATTACTGGCCTATCTCCAAAATCGAGAACGAGCTCAAATAAACAACCTAATGCTTCATCTTTAAAAAATAAAATAAAATAAAATAAAATAAAACTAGAAAAAAAAAGAAGAAATTAAATCTAAAGTCAGCAGGAGTAAAGAAATAATCAAAATTAGAGGAGAAATAAATGAAATTGAAAACAAAAACAAAAAAATAGGAGCTGGTTCTTTGAGAAGGTGAATAAAATTGACAAACTCTTAGCTAAACCCACTAAAGAAAAAAGAGAAAGGACACAAATAAATCAGGGATGAAAAAGGGGAAATTACAACTGACATTGTAGAAATACAAAGGATCATACAAGAATACTATGAAAAAGTATATAACACCAAACTTAATAACTTAGAAGAAATAGACCAGTACTTAGAAAAACACAATCTTCCTAGACCGAATCAAGAAGATCTGGAAAATCTAAAGAGACCAATCTGCAGTATGAAAATTGAAATAATCATCAAAAACCTACCAAGAAGTAAAGTCCAGGACCAGATGGCTTCACCAGTGAATTCTACCTAACATTCAAAGAACATTTAATACCTATTCTCCTCAAACTCTTCCAAAAAATCAAAGAGGAGGCAATACTTCCAACTCATCTTATGAGGCCAGTATTACTCTGATACCAAAACTTGGTAAAGATAACACAAATAAAGAAGACTACTGACCAATATTTCTCATGAACACAGATGCAAAAATCTTAAATAAGATACTAGCGAACTGAATACAGCAACATATGAAAAATATTATATAACACGATTAAGTGCACTACACCCCAGAGGCACAGGGATGATTTAACATATGTAAATTGATTAATGTGATACACCACATAAACAAATTAAAAACTAAGTGTCATATGATCATACCTATAGGTGCACAGAAAGCCTTTGACAAGATACAGCATCCATTTATGATCAAAACACTTAAGAAAATCGGTATAAAAGAATAATAGTTACCTTAACATAATAAAGACCATATCTGACAAACTCTCAGGCAACATTATGATTAATGGTGAAAACTAAAAACTTTCCCTCTAAGATCAGGAACAAGACAAAGCTGTATACTATTGCCACTGTTATTCAATATAACACTGGAGGTCCTGGTGAGTGCAATCAGGCAAGAGAAATATACAAATGGAATCCAAATAGGAAATGAAGAAGTCAAACTGTCACTATTTGCAGATTACATGATTTTCTATATAGAAAACCCTAAAGACTCCACAAGAACACTACTAGAAACAATAAGCAATTACAGTAAAGTCTCTGGATACAAAATCAATGTTCAAAATCCATAGCATTCCTATAGTCAAATAATGAAGTGTCAGAAAAAGAAGTGGAAGAAATAATTTCTTTTGCAATTACAAAAAAAAATAATAAAATACCTAGGAATAAATTTAACGAAACATGTGAAGTACCTATATAATGAAAACTACAACTCTATTTTTAAAAAAAATCGAAGCACATACAAAGAAATGGAAAGATATTCCATGTTTTTTAATTGAAAGAATCAACATACTTAAAATGATCATATTACCTAAAGCATTATACAGATTTAATGCAATCCTCATCAAAATTCCATTTGCATTTTTTAAAGAAATAGAACAAAAAATCATCAGATTTGTATGCAAATACAAAAGACCCCGAATTGCACAAGCCATCCTGAGAAAAAGAACGAGGCTGGAGGTATCATTCTGCTCAACTTCTAATTATACTACAAAACAACAGTAATCAAAACAGCATGATATTGGCAGCAAAAGAGACACATGGACCAGTGGAATAGAATCAAGAGTCCAGAAGTAAACCCATATTTATATGGACAAATACTTTTCGACAAAAATGACAAAAACATACAGTGGAGAAAGGAAAGTGTCTTCAATAAATGGTGCTGGGAAAACTGGAAAGCCACATGTAAAAGAATGAAACTAGACTGTTATCTATTGCTACACACCAAAATTAACTCAAAATGAATTAAGGACCTGTATCTAAGACCCGAAACAATAAAATGCATAGAAGAAAACATAGAAACAAAACTCAAGGATCTTGGACTTGAAGAGGATTTTATGAATTTGACCTCAAAGGCGAGGGAAATAAAAATAAAATAAATGAATGGGACTACATCAAACTAGAAAGTTTCTGCTCAGCAAAAGAAATCATCAACAAGGTAAAGAGACAACCATCTGAGTGGGAAAATATATTTGCAAACAATGCCTCCGATAAGGGCCTAATATACAAAATATACAAAGAACTCATACCACTCAATAACAACAAAAATACAAATGAGCCAATCAAAAAATGGGCAGAGGATCTGAACATATCCTTCTTCCCAAGGACATACAAATGGCCAATAAATATATGAAAAGATGCTCAACATCAATAGCTATTAGAGAAATGCAATTCAAAACCACAATGAGATACTATCTCATAACTGTTAGAATGGCTATAATCAACACGACAAGTAATAAATGCTGGCGAGGATGCGGAGAAAAAGGAACCCTCATACACTGCTGGTGGGACTGCAAATTGGTACAGCCACTATGAAAAACAGTATGGAGTTTCCTCAAAAAACTAAGAATTGATCTACTCTCCACTGGGTATTTACCCCAAAGACTTAAAAAATCATATCCATAAAGATATTTGCACACCAATGTTCACAGAAGCATTACGAACAGGGGCCAGGACATGGAAGCAACCAAAGTGTCCTACAATAGATGATTGGCTAAAGAAGCTGTGGTACATATATACAATGGAATATTACTCAGCTATGAGATGAAATACTGCCATTTGCGACAACCTGGATGGACCTCGAGATAATTATGCCAAGTGAAATAAGCCAGACTTAAAAAGTAGAAAGTCACATGATATCACTTATATGTGGGTTATAAACCTAAAAGCAACAAACGAACAAGACAAACAGAGAGACTCGCAGACATGGACTATAGACTTGTGGTTACCAGCGGGTAGGGGTAAGGGAGGAGGGGGAGTTGGATGAGGTAAAGGGGCTCAAATATAGGGACATAGGGGGAGGATGAAGTGGGTAAAGGAGATCAAATATATGGTAGCTGAAGGAAACTGGACTTTGGGTGGTAAACACACAATAAAATATACAGATGTTAAATTATAATGTACACCTGAAAATTATATAATTGTATTAACCAATGTTACTCTAATAAACTTATAAAAAATAAATAAAATAAAATAAAAATCACAATGAGATACCATCTCACACCTGTTAGAATAGCTGTTATCAACAGAACAAGTAATAAATGCTGGAGAGGATGCGGAGAAAAAGGAAACCTCATTCACTGCTGATGGGACTACAAATTGTCACAGCCGCTATGGAAAACTGTATGGAGGTTCCTCAGAAAAACTAAGAATTGACCTACCATATGATCCAGCAATTCTTCTGCTGGGTATTTACCCCAAAGACTTAAAAACCCATATATGAAAAGATATTTGCACACCGATGTTCACAGCAGTACTATTCACAGTGGCCAAGACATGGAAGCATCCAAAGTATCCTACAATAGATGAAGCTGTGGTACATATATACAATGGAATATTACTCAGCCATAAGAAGAGATGAAATACTGCCATTTGCAACAACCTGGATGGACCTCGAGATAAGCATGCTAAGTGAAATAAGCCAGACTGAAAAAGTAGAAAATCACATGATATCACTTATATGTGGGATTTAAACCTAAAAACAAGTGAACAGTACAAGCAGAGACTCAGGGACTTGGACAATGGACTAGTGGTTACCAGAGGGTAGGGGGTGGGAGATGAGGGAAGAGGTAAACAGGGTAATGGGGGTCAAATATAGAGGGAATGAGAGAGAGTGAAGTGGGTAGAGGAGATCATATATATGGTAGCTGAAGGAATCTGGTCTCTGGGTGATAATCACAAATAGAATATAAAGATGTCAAATTATAATGTACACCTGCAAATTATATAATTACATTAACCAATGTTACCCCAATAAACTTTAAAAAATTAAAAAATAAATAAATAATATTAAGAAAGATAATATTATCTTTAAAAAAAAAGAAGGTATATCCAACATTCATCTGAGCCAGGAAAAAATTACTCAGTAAAGACTTACAAAATGTCTACTTTTCATTAACTTAACTCTCTAGTGTGTCCTTTAAGATAAAATCATCGCAAATTAAATTAAACACCTTGCATAACAGAGTTATTAAATTGTCACACTACCAAAAATGACTTTTTGGTTCAAAGTTTATCTGTGGTACTATCTTTGGCAAGTTAGAATTAAAGCGGTTTTTGCTTTATGAAGATAACATGAAATGCTTTTTTTTCCCAGCTTTATTGAAATATAATAGACAATTAGTTGTTCATATTTACATTGTACAATTCAATGAGTTTTTTGTTATAGTTGGCATACAATAATATACTAATTTCAGTTGTATAGGATAGTGATTAAAGATCTATATAACTCACAAAGTGATCACCCCACTAAATCTTGTACCCCTCTTCCCCCTTACATAGCTTTTTACAACATTGTTAACTATTTTCCTTATGCTACACTTTGTATTTCCATGCCTGTTTTGTAACTATCAATTTGTACTTCTTAATCCCTTTGCCCTTTTTCACCATGCCTTCAACCCCCTTCGCACCTAATAGCCCTCAAAATATTCTCTGTATCTATGAGTTTGTTTCCATTTTCGTTGTTCTTGTTGTTGTTTATTTTGTTCTTTATATTCCACATGTACATGAAATCATGTGGTATTTATCTTTATCTGACTCACTTCATTCATCACAATACCCTTTAGGTCCATCAAGGCAATATCTTTTCCATTCCTTTCCTTTTAGCCTCTGTGTGTCTTTTAATCTGAAGTGAATCTCTTGTAGACAGCATATGTAGGGGTCTTGTTTTCTTATCCATTCAATCATCCTATCCTTTGGTTGGAGCACTTAAGTCTTTTTCATGTGAGGTTTTTGTCGATAGACATGTAGTTACTACCATTCTTTATTCATGTTTTTATACATGTTTTCCCTTTTTAGAGAAGTTCCACCAACATTTACTCTAATACTGGGTTGGTGTTGATGAATTCCTTTAGCTTATTTTTGTCTAGGAAGCTGTTTATTTGTCTTTCAACTTTATTTATTTATTTATTTTAAGCGAGGTGACCTTTGGTTGACCTCACAGATTGCAAAGATCTTGTCAGCTTACAATCCCTTATTTTTATTTTTTTATTTTTTTACTTTTTACACCTACAGTACCTGGTCTTCCTAAGTGGTCTTCCATCCAAGTACTAGCCAGGCCTGACCCTGCTTAAGCTTCCGAGATCAGACAGGATCGGGCTTGTTCAGAGTGGCATGGCCATAGACTATATGTCCTTCAACTTTAAATGAGATAAGATATTGCTGGATAAAGTAGTCTTGGTTGCAGATCCTGGGTTTTTATCACTTTAAATATTTTGTGCTCAGCCCATCTGCCCTGCAAAGTTTCCTTTGAGAAATCAAAAAGATTTCTGCCAGTCTTATGGGTGCTCCCTTGGAGGTGACTAATTGCTTTTCTCTTGCTGCTTTTAAGATTCTCTCTTTGTATTTAACCTTCCACATCTTAATTATGATGTGTTTTGGTGTGGGCTTCTTTGAGTTCATCTTTTTGGGGAACTCTCTGAGCTTCTTGGGATTTATGTCTACTTCCTTCACCAGGTAGGGAAAGTTTTCCATCATTATTTCCTCAAATAGCTCTTCAACCTCTTGTTCTCCCTCTTCTCCTTCAGATAACCCTATGACATGGATATCTTTGCATTTAATTTTGTCCCATAGGCTACTTTAATTATTAATATATTCTTGGTGACTTCTTTCTTGCCATTCTGATTATATGTCCTTGGCTTCCCCATCCTCTATACTGGTGGTTTGACCCTCTTCTTCATCTGCTTCATTCTCTCTAATATATTCTTCATCTCAGATAATATATTCTTCTTTTCTGACTGGTTCCCTTTTATAATTTCCATTTCCATTTTTATGTTTTTTATTTCTTTGTTGAAGTTCTCACTGAGTTCATCTACACTTACTCAGAGTTCACTGAGCATTTTTATAACCAGTGTTTTGAACTCTGAATCTGTTAGATTGCTTAACTACATTATTCCTGGATCTCTGTTCTTTTCTCTCATATCTTTTCTGCTTCTTTATCTTTCCATTTTGGCTGCCTTTCTGTGTCTGTTTCTATGTACTAAGCAAAGCTCCTAAGTCTCCCAGTCTTATTGGTGTGGCTTTGTGTAGCAGGTGTCCAGTGGAACAGTCCTGAGAGGGGTTCAGCTGCAGGTCAAGTTTAGCCCCAGCCTGTGCCCCTCCAGGGCCACCTGTTAAGATTCAGCAAGCAATCCACAAATGCTGTGCTTACAGTTATCTCAAGAAGCCATGACAGAAACCAAGGTGAGCTGCCACCAGTGTGGGTCTCGGAGCTGCTCTGAAGTGTCACAGGACTCACCAAAGACACAGCTGGATATGGCTTAGGTAGGGCAGAGAATTGGGGGAGGTAGAATTTCAGAGCATCCTCTGGCCGGAGTGAACTCTATTATCAAGTTTCATGATGTCTCAGCTATGGTGGCACTGTATCCACACATTGGGAGGGGGGAGGGCTCAAAAGAGGATCAATGAATATAGCCAGCACTTCTCCCTGGGAGAAAGTCTCACCTACAGGCCTCCTTCCAACAACTCAGTGTTCCACCGTAAGTCCCTGGTGCCCCCTAGGCAGCTGATCCAGTGCTGGTTCTCAGAGCAAGCAAGTCCATCACTGTCAAAGTCCATTTACTGATATAGCCCCTTTAGGAGGAATGTATGCGACTGCCATAGCATCTGTCCCACTCAGGGCGTGCAGCCTCGCATCTTTGCCCCCTCCTACCTTCTACTGTTGCAAGATAATTTATTTCTCTCCCTAGTTGTAGGGCTTCTGTTCATCTAGACCCTAGGTGACTGCTTGCTGTTTGCTCTGTGTTTCCATCACGATTTTGATGTGTTTGCAAGAGTAGATGAACAAAGCCTCTATCATCTATGTCATTTTGCCCAGTCTTAACATGAGGTGATTTGTACATAGAAGCATGTTAGTTCTAGTTCTTAAATTAACAAATATTTTATGTTTAACAAAAAATAACCAATAATTTAAAATGAGATCATTTCAATATAGCTTCTAATTCTAAATATTTTTTTTGAATGAGATACTTTCTTAATGGGTATATGCATGGAATATAGGTCTACTGAGAATTGAAACATTTATACTTTACGTAATTGTGATGAACATATAATTTGTTCTTCATTTTGAAGAAACAATAGAATTCTACGATATGGTGACAAGAGAAAAGGGGAGAATTAGGTTTATGACTTATCCAAAAATATCATAATTAAGAATTGAAAGAAAAAATCTTGACCATTTCCTTTTTAACCCATCAGAAATCATCTGATTTTCCAAAATATCATTGTCACTGAACTTCATTGTAACGTTAAATAAAGTACAGGCTCATCTAAGCATTATTAATGCTTAATTAAAAGGAGGCCTGCACTCTGTTCACCATTGTACATAATAAACAAAGTCAAAAAGCAAAGAAAAGCTCTTAAACCTTTACTTTATTATTAATGGTGATTGCTAATTATTTTTTTATCATTCAATTTTTTAATTTTGATAAATAAAATCCTAAAATATGACACATCTTCACCCATTCAAATATATTTTCCAGTAAATGTATATTTAATTTGAAAATTATTTCAATTACCTTTAGGTCCCTTAGTTTAAATTCTGCCTTTTTCTTTGAAAAACAGACCAGTCCCTTTTAATATTAATTCAGTTAAAGGATTGTCCTCTCACATATTCACCAGTAAAATTCTCTGTAAGCTTACCCTAGCTTCTCTTCTAACTAAAGCTGCATATAAACTAACAAGATGGCTTAACTGAGTGGTCCAGTTGGACTAAATAATTTGGTGTGTATGTTTTGAAATGAAACAGTTTACAATTAATGAAATCAGTGCTTACATAGAAATATGAAGTCTGTTTCTATGCAAATAAAAAGAAATAGAGACCAGAAGAAACATTATAATTTCCCAAATAATGCAGGTAAAGTTTTGAGGGAAATCCTGAAGTATTCAAATAGAAATCTTTCTTTTTCTTCACAAGAGAAACCTAAAATAATGTGGATATATCTTAAAGAAAGTTCCAATTGCTTGGAAGAAATGGAAGTAATGATTCCTGTAGAAAGCTGTTTTCATTGATTATGCTTTTAAGTCTAGTGTACATGATGAGTCAAGAGATATTAAGACCATCAAAGATAAAATAAATATGATGCCCTTGTAATACCTGCAATTCGAAACACAAAATATGAAAAACCTATATCGGCCATTTTTATACCAAATTAACTTTCTCCAGTTCAAACCTCGAACTTGAGATCAAACAAAATCGTTTGAGAAGCAGAATATGCTTTAATGTTCTATTAGTTTTTAGTCAAAGTAAATGGTATGTATCAGGATTAAGAAAAAAAAAATCTCTGTACATTTAAGAATCAAATGAACATTTTCAAATTTTGAGATGAATTAAAGCTTAGACATAATATACTCAAAGGAATTTAGTTTTTTTCATTTATATTTATCAAATCAGTTTAAGCTCAGCCTTACTTCTCTGCATATCTTTATTTCCTGTGAATGAGTTGGTAAAAAGAATGCCACAGCACCCATTCTGATTAGCTAGCAGTTAATGTGGAAACTGATTTAAAGTCTCTGCCACTGAAGATGTCAAAATAGATGTTACAAGATGATAGCACTGGGCTTGAGATGTCAAACATAATTAAATTTTTTTTTCGAATGTACTCCACAGTTTATACATACTGAAATATGTCTTGCCTTTTGAACTTGTAGAATGCTGTGCTCTGCAAAATGAGAGAGGCTTTATTTTAGTTTAGACTCCATTTAGGAGTGAAACCATTTCATTTGTTGATACCCAGAGGGTTCTTCATTTTGGCAGGACTGATTTCTCTCACCCTCTTATCTATGACTATCAAGGTTGCTTTTTCTTCTCATCCCTGCGGGTTATCCAAATTAGAGAATAAATGAAGACATCTTTCTTTTTACGATGATATCACTCATTTTTTTTTCTTTGAAAGGGGAATCAGAAGTTGCATGTTACTTAGCCATATTTATTTACTATTTACTAAGCTTATCCTAAAGTATTTCCCTTGGCAACATGTGTGGTAAAATGATGGAAGAAAAAACAAAATCTATCTCTTTGCCTTTTTATGACATGTGCTCAAAACACACTGAAAGTATAGAATGAACTATGTACTTCAGAGAATATCACCATAGATTCGCACCCTTATATGGAAAATACAGAATTCCAAAAGCATGGATCCTGCAAAGAAAATTCTCTGTCTCCACATTCTCAAAAAGTAATCTGTGGAGCGCTGACTCATCCCCAATCACAGCCAAGCACCCTATATCTAGCTTTGAAGTATATGTAGTTGGTCAATCACATTGTTTATATCTTTTCTGTCATGAACTTCTAATTTTTATTTCATTGTGATCAGAAGATGTAGTTGCAGTCTTTCCAATCTAAAATATTTATTAAGGTTTTCTTGTTTGCCTGCTACATGGCTGTTTTTGTAAATGTTTCATAGCACTTAAAACTATTTGGTTTTCATTTGAAGAGCACTAAGTACAGTACATTCTGTTACTAATAATTATTTGTAATAATTGTTCAATTCATTTTGTACATTTCATAAATCTTCTTACTCTATCAAGCCCCAATTAATGATGTAATACAGCTCTCTAGAGATGAGAATGAAACTTTTGTTTTTTACACAAAAACTACATAAGATAAAGAAAAAAGATTAATGCTAACAAAAATGAGTTAAAAAAGTAAGACACTTGCTAATTCCTCATCTTTTATAAAATGACATCAATATATATAATTTCATTTCTCAAGCTATAAAATGAAACTATTAAAATTAATGAATAGGCCTACAAATATGCTGCAATACATATTTTCAGGTTACTGAGATATGTGGAGGAATTGAGAGCATGCATAGTGGAAACAGATATTATAGAGCCACAGAAAGGAAACGAAACACAAGAAAGCCAAAGATAAGATCACATATACTAATACAACAGAATTAATATCAAATGTCTATCATAGAAATGTAAGTGATATTAAAATCACTTTTTAAAAGAAACTGACTCCTTAATTGAGATAAGTTAAAAGAAACAAGTCTCAGCCATTTATTGTATACAAGATGATACCTAAAACAATGTAATTCATAGCTTGAATATAAAAGAGTAAGCAAAAAAACAAAATTATACAAATAAAATGAAAACAAACAGAGCAATACCAATGTTGGGCAAAAATGAACACAATATACAGAACATTAAATAAAACAAAGAATGTTGCTTTTTTTTTTTCATTTTGATGAAGGATTTCTTGTTCAGGTAACGCTAAGGATTTCTTACAGAGAAACATGGGTGTTCTTTTTTAGGGTCTTTGTATATTTAAGTTTATATTTAGGGTACCTTCACACATGAATGAAAACATGGTTTATGTGAATATTGGGACTGTGTTAGTTTATGCTTATGACTCTTAATGTAGTTTGCTTGGTTAACTACTGGTATCTAATGTCCCCAAGAGATTATTGAAGCCAGTAGACTTTTTCCTAACATTTCTGAGTGATGTGTTTCTACTGCTTGGATAATGAATGTTTAGAGCATAATTCTATTGAAGATTTATATTATATACCTGACATACATTACTACCTTTAATTCTTTCACAATTCCATGATATCTGAGACTCATTGCAACTTATTCAAAGTGAATAGCTCTTTTCTTAGTAATGGAGAGGGCAGATGCTATGGTACTTTGGATAAATTTCCTTAAACTGTTCTACTTATACTGCACTTTCTTAGACAAATTCTAAGAAATTTCCTAAAACTCTGCTGCTAATATAAAGACCTTATTGATGTTGCATTTTATCAGAGTCCATAATATTAAGCTGATATCAATACATCAAAATAAGAATTAAGGCATATCATCTCAAAAGCAAGTTCTTATCTGCCAATTAATTATTCCACAAGATTTTACTCAATGTTTAAAAAATATTATGACACTTTGATACCAAAAAACCTGGTAAGTTTCACACACACACACACACACACACACAGAGATGCAAAAATTCTAAACAAAATACTATCAAATTGAATACAATATATTAAAAAGACTATACATCACAATCAAGTAGGGTGCATTCTAGGGGCACAAGGATGGTTCAACATATACAAATCAATCAATGTGATGCACCACATAAATAAAATAAATGATAAAAATCATATATCAATAGATGCAGAAAAAGCATTTGACAAGATACAGCATCCATTAATGATTAAAATACTTAATAAAATGGGTAGAAGGAAAATACTTCAATATAATGAAAGCCATATATGACAAACCCTCAGCTAATATCATACTTAATGATAAAAAACTGAAATCTTTTAAGATCAGGAAAAGAAAAAGATGCCCACTCTCACCACTCAATTCAATACAGTTTTGGAAGTCCTACCAAGAACAATCAGGCAAGATAAAGAAATAAAAGGCATCCAAATTGGGAATTAAAAAGTTGAATTGTCACTTCTTGCAGGCAGCATGATTCTTTATATAGAAAACCCTAAAGACTCCATCAAAAAAAAAAAAAACTATTAGAAACAATAAACAAATAAGTAAAGTTTCAGGATACAAAATTAATGTGCAAAAATCTATTGTGTTCCTATAAACCAACAATGAAATTGCAAGAAAAAAAAGGGAAAATAATCCCTTTGCAATTGCACAAAAAGAATACAATTTCTAAAAATAAACTTAACAAAGGATGTGAAGGATGTATACACTGAAAATTATAAACCATTATTTAAAAAAATTGAAGAAGACACAAAGGAAAAAAAATTGAAGAAGACACAAAGGAAAAAAAAATCATGTTTATGGATTGGAAGAATCAACATAGTTAAATATTACTATATTACTCAAAGCAATATATAGATTTAATGCAATTCCCATCAAAACTCCAATGGCATTTTTTAAAGAAATAAAACAAAAAATCATCAGATTTGTATGGAATCACAAAAGATTCAATAGCAAAAGCAATCCTGAGAAAAAAGAGCAAATATGAAGGTATCACACTGTCTGACTTCAAATTATGCTATAAAGTGACAGTTATCAAAACAGCATGGTATTGGCAGAAAAACAGACACACAGACCAATGGAACAGAATTGAGAGTGCAGAAATAAACCCACTTATATATGAGCAAATAATTTTCAAAAAAGGAGCCAAAAACATATAATGGATTAAAAAAAAAAAAGCCTTATCAAATGGTTAGCAATTCTAACAGGGATGAGATGGTATCTCATTGTGGTTTTGAATTGCATTTCCGTAATAGCTAGCCATGTTGAGCATCTTTTCATGTATTTGTTGGCCATTTGTATGTCCTCTAGAGAGAAATGTTTGTTCAGGTCCTCTGCCCATTTTTTGATTGGACCATTTGTTTTGTTGTTATTGAGTTGTTTGTATGAGTTCTTTGTATATTTTGGATATTAGGCCCTTATCGGAGGCGCTGCTTGCAAATATGTTTTCCCATTAAGATGGTTGTCTTGTACTTTGTGGATGGATTATTTGATGAAGCCCATATAAATATGTTTACTTCAGGACTCTTGATTTTCTTCCACTGGTCCTTGTATCTGTTTTTCTGCTAATACCATGTCATTTTGATTATTGTCAGTTTGTAGTATAATTTGAAGTCGGGCAGAGTGATGCCTACAGCCTCCTCCCTTTTTCTTAGGTTGGCTTTGGCAATTCGGGGTCTTTTGTGCTTCCATACAAATCTGATGATTTTTTGCTCTATATCATTAAAAAATGTCAAAAGGATTTTGATGGGGATCTCATTAAATCTGTATAATGCTTTAGGTAATATGGTCGTTTTAACTATGTTGATTTTTCCAATCCAAGAACACGGAATATCTTTCCATTTCTTTGTATCTGCTTTGATTTTTTTAATAGGGTTTTGTAGTTTTCATCACATATTTCATTTATTACTAGGTATATTTTTGTTGCAATTGCAAAAATAATTATTTTTTCACTTCTTTTTCTGACACTTCATTATTAGAATATAGGAAGGCTATGGATTTTTGAACGTTGATTTTGAATCCAGAGCCTTTACTGTATTTGCTTATTGTTTCTAGTAATGTTCTTTGGATGCGTTTTATATATTTCTCTTGCCTGATTGCACTCGCTAGGACATGCATTGTTTTATAGAATAACAGTGGCGATAGTGGACAGCCTTGCCTTGTTGCTGATCTTAGAGAGAAGGTTTTTAGTTTTTCACCATTAAGTATAATATTGGCTGAGAGTTTGTCATATATGGCCTTTATTATGTTAAGGTAATTCCTTCTACACTGATTTTGTTAAGTGTTTGAACATAAATGGATGCTGTATCTTGTCGAAGGCTTTTTCTGCATGATTGATATGATCATATGATTCTTAGTTTTTAATTTGTTTATGTAGTGTATCACATTAATTGCTTTGCATATGTTGAACCATCCCTATGCCCCTGAGTTGAAGCCCACTTGATCGTGGTATATAATCTGTTTAATATGTAGCTGTATTCAGTTTGCTAGTATCTTATTTAAGACTTTTGCATCTGTGTTCATGAGAGATATTGGTCTGTAGTTTTCTTTTTTATGTTATCTTTACCAAGTTTTGGTATCGGAGTAATACTAGCCTCATAAGATGAGTTGAGAAGTATTACCTCCTCTTCAATTTTTTGGAAGAGTTTGAGGAGAATAGATATTAAATGTTCTTTGAATGTTAAGTAGAATTCACTGGTGAAGCCATCTGGTCCTGGACTTTTACTTTTTGGTAGGTTTTTGATGATTGTTTCACTTCCATACTGCTGATTGGTCTATTTAGATTTTCCAGTTCTTCTTGATTCAGTCTAAGAAGATTGTGTCTTTCTAAGTACTGGTCTATTTCTTCTAGGTTATTAAATTTGTTGTTATATACTTTTTCATAGTATTCTTGTATGGTCTTTTGTATTTCTGCAGTTTCTATTTTAATTTCCCCTCTAACATCCTTGCTTTTGTTTATGTCCTTTCTCTTTTTTCTTTAGAGAGTGTGGCTAGGAGTTTGTCAATTTTATTAACCTTCTTAAAGAACCAGTTCTTTGTTGCACTTATGTTTTCTATTTTTTTTTGTTGTTGTTTTCAATTTTATTTATTTCTACTCTAATTTTAATTATTTCTTTTCTTCTGCTGACTTTAGGCTTCATTTCTTCTTCCTTTTCTAGTTTTTTAAGATGAAGTGTTAGGTTGTTCATTTGGGCTCATTCTTGTTTTTGGAGATAGGCCTGTAATGATATGAACTTTCCTCTTATGATCACTTTTGCCATGTCTCACAAGTTTCGATATGTTGTACTATCGTTATCATTTGTTTCTATGTATGTCTTGATCTCTCTTTTTATTTCTTCCATGACCCAGTTTTTCTTCAGCAGCATGTTGTTTAATCTCCATGTATTTGTGGTTCTTCCCGCTTTCTTTTTACAGTCGATCTCCAGATTCAAAGCATTATGATCAGAGAATATGTTTGGTATGATTTCAACTGTCTTATATTTGTTGAGGCTATCTCTGTGTCCCAGTTAGTAGTCAATCCTTGAGAATGTTCCGTGTGCACTAGAGAAGAATGTATAAGCAACTGTTTTGAAATGGAAGGCTCTATAAATGTCAATTAATAGACAAAGCTGGTCTAATGTGTTACTTAAGGATGTTATTTCCTTATTGATTTTCTGTTTGGATGATGTGTCCATATCTGACAGTGGGGTATTTAGATCCCCTATTATGGTAGTGTTTTGGTCTGTTTCTCCCTTTAGTTCTTTTAGTAATTGCTTTACATATTTTTGGAATCCTTGACTGGGAGCATAGCTATTAATAAGTGTTACATCTTCTTGGTGCATGATTCCCTGTATCATTATTAAGTGTCCCTCAGTATCTTTCTTTACCTTTTTTTATTTTGAAGTCTATTTTGTCTGATAAGAGGACTGCTCCTCCTGCTTTTCTCTGAATGATATTTGCTTGAAATATCATTTTCCACCTTTTCACTTTGAGTCTATATTTGTCTTTGGAGCTGGGATGTGTCCCCTGGAGGCAGCATATGGTTCGTTTTTGTATTTTGATCCAATCTGTAACTCTGTGCCCTTTTTTTGGCGAGCTCAATTTATTTACATTTAGGGTGATTATTGAAATATGAGATCTTCTTATAACCATTTTACCTTTTGCTTCCTGGTAGCTTCATGTTTCCATTGCTTCTTTGTCTTTGTGTGTCTTTTTTTTTTTTAATTTTGGTTGAGTTTTGTGAGTTTTCCCTCTGTTCTTTCCTGTTTTATATTATATACTTCAGTTCTGAATCATCGTAATGTGGTTACCATTATGAATATGCAAAGGATAGTTTTATATATATATACATATATGTATGTGTGTGTGTATATGTGTGTGTGTATATATATATACAGTCATCCATTTTCTTCTGTGTATATCTATATTTTCTTCTGCACCTGTCTTATCTCCATTTTTCTCTATGAATTTGGATCTTTGAATCCTCCCCTTTTCAGTCATTGTTGTCTCAATTTGTCCATATGTTTGCTGAATGTTCATTACTACCTTGCTATAGCAAATCTCTTTTTTATTGATTAAGCTTATAATTCCCTTTTCTTAGTAAGGGTTGCGCTCTTCTGTTTCTATCTGTCGGCTAGTCACCTTACTCCTAGTTATTTTTGTTGTTGTTGTTATTTTGTTGTAGGTGAACCTACTCCTTACCATATTTCCTGTAATGCAGGCCTCATAGTGGGGGATTCTCTCAATTTTTGTATGTCTGGAAAGGTCTTTATTTCTCCTTCATATCTAAAGGAGAGCTTAGCTGGATAATTTATTCTTGGCTGGTAGTGTCTTACATTTAATAGTTTGAATATTTGATTTCACTCCTTTCAGATTTATAAGGTTTATGCTGAGACTTATGACGATAACCTAATGGGTTTACCTAATAATCTAATGGTTTTATTATATAAAAGAAGAAGGTTACTGTCTTCTTTTCCCTGGCTGCCCTCAGAGTTCTATCTTTCTCATTGATGTTTGATAATTTTAATACAATGTGTCTTGGTGAAGGCCTTTTTGGGTTGAGGTAATTGGTTGTTCTGTTGACTTCTTGAATTCCAAGCTCCGGTTCATTCCTTAGATTTCAGAAATTCTCATCAACTATTTGTCTGAAAATGATTTTTAGTCCCCGCTCCTTTTCCTTACTTTAAGGAATGCCCATTTTTATGTTTCTTCTCCTGATGGTATCAGCTAGTTCTTGTATTTCTCTTTCATTATTTTTCATTTTGGTTTCTCTCCTTCCTTCTGATTTATTTCTAGATTTCTGTCTTCGATATCACTGATTCTTTCCTCCATTTAGTTGACTCTATTTCCCAAGCTTGCTATTTTTTACGTCTTGCAGTGTGTTTTTCATCTCCAGACGTTCTATTTGGTTCTTTTTGAGGGTTTTGATATCCTTGCTGAAGAACTCATTCTGCTCATCTAGTTGGTTTTTAATTCCTAAACTTGTTGCTATGAATCTTTTCAGATCTCATTGATTTTTTTCATAAGTACCACCCTGAATTGTCATTTAAGAAGGTGTTTTTCTTTTGGTTTCCAGTAGGTGGCATCTAAGCCTGTTGGATCCCTGCTTTATATAAAGTATTAATAATGCCTTTCTTTTTTTCTTATAGATATTCATTCATGCTTGTTACCCTCAGTTTCAGTCTCTGTCAGTGTTAGCGACAGGTTCGGTAGTGTTTGCTCAGATTCCCCAGGGGCTCTGTAGTGTTCAGTCTCGGAGGATATGGACAGAGGGACCCTCTGAGTTGGGGCATGAGGTCTGTGGCTCAGCCTCGGTTTTGCAACAGGGCTGGTAAAAATCAACTGCTGTTTCTCTGCTGTGCCCACTTCTCTTTCCTGTCCTGATGCCTAGGCACTGCCTCCGGCCATAGGGAGACAGTTCTCCTAGGGAGAGCTGTTTAGAGAACCCACCACATATTACTCATTCCTCTCCTCCTACAGAGAGCTCCATCCTGAGAGGCAGCTTCTTTGTTTCTTCCAATCTACCACCTGACTCTCAGGGTTCTGATCTGTGATAGCTCTTATGTGCAGATACCATGCTCAGATGTTCTGGTGCACAAGTTTTGTGGTTTTTTTGTTGAATTTTAGATGTTAAGCTTATTTTTGTTTCAAGGGGCGAGATCTGGGGACATCTCTCCTCCATATTTCTAACCAATGTCTTTTTTAATTCAGAATCTGTTACAGCTAAAGAATATTATAGAGAAACATATTTTTACTAGTAAAATCTGCCCCAATTCACCTGAAAGGACAAGACTTCCTTGAAACCAATGACACTCACATATCCTTTCCCAGAATGGTGAAATGTACTGAGAACTAAATGAATCAGACACTGAACCAATTAGGAAAATAATGACTTTAAAGGAATATCCATAAGGAAACTAAACGTGAGACTGACTGAATGTTTGTTACAGAACATTTCAATGCACTTTGAGCCTTTACCAAGACAAATATTGGCAAGATTAAGTCAACCATTTCTATTAAAATAACTATCGATCATCCTTTGCTGTTACCTAAGAGTTGCCAACATTTTTTAAGACCTGATACACTAGATGGAATCAGCCAATTATACAGATTACTTTTAAAAATGAGAGCTTATAATTCCATGTATGAGCCCTTGTAATTCTCTTATTTTTTCTGGTAAAGAAATCCAGTGGGAAAGGATGGAGATTTGCACAGAATCTCATAGCTATAAAGACATCCTGTGGTTCCAAATCTACATGAGCTATTATCAGTTATTCTCGTTGACTGCCAATATTTTTCAGTGATAGATGTAGTGCCTTTTTATCATTCCTGTTAAAAAAAAATACAAGAAATATCTCTTTGCTTTCCACTTGGAAAGATCGTGAGTTTTCTAGGACAGTATTGTCCAAGGGATAAACAGAGTGCCACCTATTTCTCTCAGATACTAAAAACTGATTTGAATGATGTTAAATATCCCAGAAATTCCAGTCTAATTCAATGTGTAGATGACTTACATTTATGCTCTAGGATATATTAAACCCCCAAGAGGACACAATTTATTTATTACAATAGCCAGCCATAAAGAGAAATAAGGTCTCAAAGGACACGCTTCAATTCTGTTTACCCCAAGTAAAATATCTTGGATATCTAATATCTAAAGATGTGCAACAAATTAACCCCGAAATATTCACAGGAATAATAATCTTTTCTCTTCTAAAAACAACAACAACAACAATAACAAAAACTGCTTAGAGGATTCCGAGTCTGACTGGATACTGTCACAACTGGGTTCCAAATTTTTCATTAATGGCCTAGCCTCTATGTGTCTTACTAAAATCAGTTTGACCAGATCCACTTCAATGAAACTCCAAAGGGAAACACGCTGAAGAAGATCTAGAAGTACCACCTAAAGCTCCTGCCTTGGGATACATTAATTATAAACTTTCTTCCTTTTTATACTTGAAAATAAAGAAAATCCTTTAGGAATATTAACTAAAAAACATAGAGAATATCATAGATGTATAGGATATCATAGTCAGCAATTAGACTCAGTAGCCAAAGGGCTCTCTTCCTGAATGACATCATCTCTGCTACAGCCATGTTATGCAAACAAACAAAATAGATAGTTATGGGCTCTCCTTTATTTATGTTCCTCATTCCGTTAATCTTTACTGAACTCTCATCACACTCAACACTTCTCTGTCAGTCAACTCGTTTCTTATGAAGTACTCTTGCTTTCTGCATCTAATATTGCTTTAACCGGATGTAACAGTCTTAACCCAGCAACTTTGCTACCTTCTTTGCAGGATGAAAACATCCATGATTGTGTTTTGCTTACTGACCATCTTCTTGTTCCTAGAAATGATTTACAGAAACTTCTTATTGGTATTGCTGACTTAATTTGGTTTACAGATGGATCTTATCTGAAAGATGAACAGGGACATTACCATGGAAGACATAACTATTTATTCTTCTGAATAAGATTTCCCAGCAAAATTAATTTTTCTAACTCAAGCTTGTCAATCGGCCAAAGATCGAATATTTACACTGATAGTTGTTATGCCTTTTGTGTAGCTCAAGACTTTGGAATGTTGTAGAAGGAGCAGGCTTCTTAACTACCTCAGGGCTGCCCATACGGAAAGGAAAACAGGTTACAAAATTATTACATGGTATACAGCAGCCAAAACAATTGGCAATTATCGAAATTACAGGGCATTCTAAAGCTGCCAACATGGAGGCAAAAGAAAATAATTTAGCTGACATTGCAGCTAAACAAACAGCAATAAACAGCAAAATTATCCAGACATGACAATGTTTCTTCTTCCTATTAAATAAAAAAAAAAAAAGACTCTCTTTTACAGATCTAACAGACAGCTACAGAAGAAGAAAAGAGGATATGGCAACAAAAAGGGAGAAACTTTGACCTAGACAAACAGATATGGCTTGGACCCAATCAGAAACCAATCTTACCTATAGGGGCTCAATTACCTTTACTTCAACATACATATGAGCTAACACATTGGAGTCCTGAAAAGATGAAAACCTTCTTCTACTGTAGCTCATAAAGTGTGTAACAAATGTTCTATCATCCAAAATATAACCTTAGAAAGCCACTGCACAGATCCCAAGAATGTTTCTCACTTCCTTTAGATCCATTTGAGGTATGGTAATTGGATTTTATCCAAATGTCACCATCTCAGGATACAAATATGTGTTAATCATTATTCGTATGCTGTCTCACTGGGTCAAAGCATTCCTTTTCAGGAGAGCAATGGCCTTAATGGTAGGAAAATTATTATTGGGAAAATAATCCCCAATTGAGAAATTCCCTTTGAGTTACATAGTGACTAAGGGATTCATTTCACTGGGCAAATAATGCAAAATCCATATGTAACATTTGGCCTGGTTACAGCATTTTCATTATGCTTATCACTCTAGTTCTCTGGATTTGTGGAATGTACAAATGGTAAAATTAAAACTCAACTAGGTAAATTTTCAGAAGTTTTTAATCTCCCTCGGCCAAAAGCTCTCTCTTGTAATTCTTCTTAACCTAAGATCTACTCCTTTTGGTAAACAGCCTTTCTCCTCATTAAATAGTTACTGGTCGCTCTATGCATCTAGATGAAAGGACGTATAAACCAAACCTAACTAAAAAGGAGACATTCTGAATTACTATCAAGGACTTATTAACCAGCTTAAAGAAATTGATAACTTAGTAACTGATTCACTTCACAGCGTGCTCCCAAGAGATAAACTTCAAAGACCACGATTTACAACCAGGAGGTTGTGTCCTTTGGAAAAGACAGCAATTAAAGACTCTCTTTGGGCTTTTCTCAAACCTTTTGATATAGCCCAACTGCTAATAATTCTAAAGGTGTATAAGGTTACTTTTATGTTATTAATAATATTTTTATGGTTTCTCTTTTGAAATGTATAACAAATATTATTGTGTTTTTGAGAGAAGTTAAAAAGAATCAATTTGTCCTAATAAGTTGGTTATTTCTGAAAGAATAAAAAGAGGAAAACTAAGAAGGACAAGGAAAGTTATAGAAGGTTAGTGGAAAAATAATATTGAGAAAAGAATTTCATGTATAAACACTAGAATCCAATTATAAGAATATGCTGACTCCTAACTCAACGACTAACTGTATTAATTCAAATGGAGCTGAAGTAGTTATATTTTAAAAAATGGCCTTCTGTAAAGGCCACTGAAGAACAAGAAATTTATATATGAAACTCTTACTCTCCTCCTGTCCTCTGGAAATTTTTAGATGGTAATTGTAATTTATACCATGCTGTTCTTATAGCTTTGGCCCTGATTAAACCTCCAAGTTACAGTTTCCAATTGTATAACCAGCAGGAATCAGATTAATAATGAATGACACTTGGATACTTTCAATGGGAAGTAGATAGGCCATATTAAAATAATAATAATAACAATAAAAACAACAACAGTAAATGGGAATCCATCTCATGGTAAAATTGTGAAAACTCAAAAGGTGTATGGAGTGCCTTCAAACTATAAGTAATTGTTATTATATTAGATATAAAATACAGAAAAGTGAGAGAGACAGAAAAACTTGAATTGTGATAGATTGTAGGTTAGAAATGATCCGGCATGTTTTTGTTTTTTTTTTTCTTAATGAAGGGTCATAAGACCTGACTGCTTTCCATTTACTTATCTTTCCCTTTTGAGAAAAAATTCAGCTTTGACTTACATCCAGATTATGGACTTGTCTCATCCCCAGTGGTCCACCATTTCAATAAGACACTAAGACTTCCTAGGAATGAGCCTTCTTAATACCATTGGACCACATTATTCAACCAAGAAGTTGGTTATCAATACATCTTTTGGATTGATTTGTAACCAAAAGGGGGAAGTATGGATGAAAAAGTCGCCACATACTAAACCTGACAAGCTCAGGGAAGGCCAGCATGGTGGGCCCTACAAACTCAGAGACCAAAATCAACCACATAGGATAGTCTGAGCATAAAAATTTCTAACTAAAAACAAGTAGATACATCCTGGGCTTGTAGCTTTCTTGACAAAGGTCAATCTTTATCTTAAGTGAGCTTGTCTATTGTCTTTTTGCATCTAAGATAACATACCCTTGGAATGTCAGAGTAATTCATTTTTTTCCAGAGCCCTCAGGGCACAACCCACTGCACCAGAGCATGAGACCACAAAACCTTTCATGGCTATCTTGTCTCCAGAACACCATCTCTATGTGCTGTAAATGTCAATTATTAACTCTCCTGTACCCACCATTCTAAAACAAATATGTATCCCTCCATTTTACTTTTTGTCCAGTCCCACAGATTTCCCCGCTTCACTTTCTCCCTTCCTCTTAATCTACCACCAATGAATTTCATATAACCCTCCTTAGATCTCCTCTTTTGATTCTAATGTATAAAATAAGCTGCTAAACTTCCATTCTCTAGAGCATTTCTTAATCTATTGAGATTGTGCTTCCCAGCATTTGTCATCAGTTGGCTCAAATAAACTCACTAAAATTCAAAAAAAAAGAAAAAATCCATTCGAGAACCACTAGGTTGAGCCTCTGCCTCTGCTACCATCCTTGGCAGTGTTCACACAGATTATTGATATTGATCAGACACTAGTTAGTTAATTACTCAATTGACCAAAATGGTCAAGCAGACATACTTTTAAGTTATTAAAAATATTTTGCTAACTGTTTGAATCCAGATATAATGGATCTTTGACCAATACTTTTTGCTAAAGTCTTCATTAACATCCAGTGTTAAGATAAGTATTATTGTAGATAAAGTTGGTTTTCAGTGTTCTATGCAGGAGCCAGCTTTCATAATTATAGTGAAGTTTCTCTAAATATTCAGGAGGAATGCCTTATTTTCATTTCTTCCCGGTCAATATATTCTACTCAAGCATTTGTCTGGAGTGGCTCAAAGATATGATTCCATCCAGTTTAAGGCTTTGGCCAAACTGATTATTCACCCAGTCATGCCAGTTTTGATAAATTGTCCATATTTCATTCATGTAGTCAGATTTATACAAATTGGATGTAAAAATGTACCTGTCACTTTACACAGATCATTCAAAAAATAATACAGGTTTCTCTGTGTCTTTGAGCTTGCCATGGAGAGAGCAAGCTAAACTCTATTAGACTGAGGCAGACATATGACTGGAAGGTAAAAGACCATCATTCATGTTTCTCATACATCATATAAAGAATATTTACACCACTATTCTGAGATGTTGTCAGTTCCTGAAGTTCATCTTGAATACTTTGAACATTATATCATCTTGTAGAGGGTTTAGGAACCACTTCTCAATCCTGGCAAACTTATTTAAGGATATTCACAAATGTTGACTTCCCTGTAGCAATGTTCCCTTCAGTGGAAAAATTTTTTTTGATGCAGGTCCCCTCAGAACGGGTCACCAGAGATAGGCAACTCTTCTTGGGTGGGGTGGCCATTCCTCATCTTGTAAGGGCCCCAGCACGAAAGGAAGGAGTAGCTGGAAAGTGCTCAAAGGTGCCTGGGCCACTACCTTCTGCCAACATGGCCTGACTTGCAGGTTGGACTCCAGCCTGTTGTAGACAGTCAGCCTCACAGGCCTCCAGATTTGATTTTGGCGTGCAAGACAGTGGCCAACCCGGACCAGCCTGCAGCAGGGACACTCACCCAGAGGGGAAGCCACACCCTCTCCCTGTGCCGATGATTTTTTTTAAGTCGAAGGATTCTAATAGCAGAAATTAGAATAGATCAGAAAGGAAAAAAGACTAGAGGCAAGGAGACAAGTTAGTAGGCCTTAGTAATTGCTCAAGGAAATGAAGATCTGAACTAAAATAGTGACAGTGGGAATGGAGAAAGAAGAAATGGATGAAAGGGCAATGATAAGCATAAAACTGACATACCTTGGCAAACTAGTGAATGTGAGGTACAAAGTAGAAGGAATTTTATCAGTCATCTTCCTAGAGAAGTAAGATCATCTGCTTACAACCCTCCAAGAGCTTCCCAATACACTTAGAGTCTAAACTCTTCATTGACTTATATGACCATATAATCTGGCCCCAGCCTACCTCAATTCCATTGCTTCCCAGCTTTATTTCTCTTCAATTTTTTGATATAAAGCTCCAGCATTACTAGATTTTATTTCCCATCTCAATGCCTGTGCACTTACTAGTTCTTTTGCTTCAAACTCTCTTCCCTGGACTTTTGTACAACCATCGTTTTCTCTCCATTGAGATCCCAAATCATATCTCCCTCTACTGCCTCAGTGTTTACTGGCTCCCTACCAGCAGTAACACCCTCACCAACCCAAAGTTACTCTTTACATCACCATATCTGTCCTTTCTAGAGCACCTATCAATATCTAAAGTTATCTTTTTTTTTTTTTTATTAAATGATTATGGTCTCTTTCTCCCTACTAGAATGTCAGCTCCTTCTGGACAGAGATCCTCTTTGTCGCCAGTGGCTACCATGTAATAGGCTTTCAAAGAATATTTATTGATCTGCTGATATATAGAAATACATCTATGTGTGTGCATATGTGTATTTGCACATGTGCCATATATATAGATATACTCTATAATAAAAAGTTATGGTTTGAGATTAAAACTATTAGACACAGATAGGTTGCTACATCCAAGTGTGATTCCTGTGCTGAAGTAAAAAGTATTAATTTATAAATCTAATGACAGGATCATTATATATTGAACTATACAAGAGATATAAATACTTTTAATAGAGGAGAATTGAGATAAATACTCATCTAGAAATAAATTTCTAACCCACAGCATCTAAAGAGAAACAAGCTACATCTCAATTTTATACCAGAAATTTGTAGATTAAAAGCCATATTTTGGAGTCATAGGAAGAAAGGAGCTGGCATGCTCATACCACCCACACCTAATATTTTTTTATATTATTATGAAATGGGATGACTTTTCTAGTAGAAGTGGTGGACGTATTTCAGATAAGACTATTCTTTTTTTCAGGGAAACTTACTACTTGATAGAGTCTATTTTAGGATGACAAGGAGAGGATCTTCAGGTTCTACATCCCAAATCATGCTTCTTTACGTACCTCACTGGGTGGTCAAAAGGGCCAAATAAGTTAATGTTATTTTTATCGACTTTACCTACACTTCATTTTTAAATCATTTTTGGATTTGAAATTTCATTCAGGGTCCAACATGAATCACTCTGAGTTCTGTATATCATCAGCAGAGTTCCAATGACCTCAATAGTTACTCTGTGCTAAAAGCAATATTGGATATGCTGGAGGCATGGAAATGATTGATCATGATTTTAAAATATTAAATATTCCCACATTTGCTTCGTAATTTAGAACTTAATTATTCGAAAAACAATTCTATCACTTGGGGAAAAAAATGACTCTCTTCAAGGAAAATGTATTCCATCCAAAACTGACTGCAGGCAATAGTACAATTCTTCAACAGATCTATGGATCTCACTACTAGGATTGCACTTTCCAATGACACTGAAATAGAATAGGCACATCACATCACTGAGTAGCTTTGCCTCGCCTTACCATGGTGCACCCCTGCCTATAGGGCTCGCTCAGTGTGCTTCTACTTATTGAGGCTGTGGCAGCAATAGCAAGAACAACATTAAATAGAAGGAGTGATCCCTATTCTCAGGGAGACTTCAATGAAAATAAGCCTCATGAGCTCTGTTTCATGGCACTTTTCATTTCTGCTCCAGTAAACATACACTAAAACTAGTAATCCTGGGAAATTTAACAAATACTGAAACAACAAAGATAAGGTAAATCATTCCAGTGAAGTTGCAAATGAAGAAACATACAAGGGCATTTTAAAGTATTTTTTAAAGAGTCACAAAAATAACTGCCTCGAGTATTTGATAAATATCTGAACAAAATTCAATTCCATGATGGATGAGCAACACAGTTTCATTAAGATAATTTTATAGGTGATGCTTTTGTGTAAATGGTTAGTTTATTAGATGTTAAAAATAAAACAGGATTGTTAATGGTGTTTACAAAACAAAAACAAAACATTTTCTTTACAAAATTTTTGAAGAGACTTCATTTTATTCAGGTATTTTATTTCAAGTAAATCATGATGAAGTTGTGGAAATATTAAAAAGAATAGCATAATATTAAAATAATTTAATAGTAATAATAGTGTTAGTGTAACTATCCTAATATGTTTATGTTATCTTCAACATGAATGGATATTTATATAATTTATATAATAATTCACATATATTTAGTATTGTTATATTTCACCCAACATTATTCATTTTCAATTCTGTTTTATGTGGCCTTCTTAAGTGTTTTATTAATATTTTTATTACAAATTTTTTCTTCTTTCTTTCTTTCTTTTTCCAACTCTTTTGAAATATAATAGACAATTAGTTGCTCGTATTTATGTTGTACAATTCAATTAGTTTTTTCAATAATAGTTGGTATACAATATATTAGTTTCAGTTGTACAGCATAGTGATTAAAGATTTATATAACTCACAAAGTGATCAACCCACTAAATCTAGTACCCCCCTCTTCCCTCTTACATATTTTTTACAACACTGTTGACTATTTTCCTTATGCTACACTTCATATCTCCATGACTATTTTGTATCTATCCATTTGTACATCTTAAGCCCTTTGCCCATTTTTGCCATTCCCCAAGCCCCCACCCATCAAGTAGCCCTCAAAATATTCTCCGTATCTATGTTTATTTCTGTTTTCCTTGTTGTTGTTGATTTTGTTCTTTATATTCCACGTGTACATGAAAACATGTGGTATACGTCTTTATCTGACATTTTAGTCAGCGCAACATCTTCTAGGTCCATCAGGGCAATATCTTATTCCATTCTCTTTCTTTTAGTCTGTGTGTGTCTTTTAATTTGAAGCGAGTCTCTTGTAGACAGCATATGTAGTGGTCTTGTTTTCTTGTCTCTCTTTTAGTTGGAGCACTTAATTCTTTTCCATTTGAGGTACTTGTTGAGAGGAATGTAGTTATTACCATTCTTTATTTGTGTTTTCATACAAATTTTTTCTTCTTAGAGAAGTTCCACTAACATTTACTCTA
Source organism: Pteropus medius (assembly GCF_902729225.1). NCBI lineage: Eukaryota > Metazoa > Chordata > Mammalia > Chiroptera > Pteropodidae > Pteropus > Pteropus medius. Next base: position 22,072,653 of record NW_024356249.1, read on the forward strand.
ATATTGGTTTGGTGTTGATAAATTCCTTTAGCTTATTTTTGTCTAGGAAGCTCTTTATTTGTCCTTTGACATGAAATGATAGCTTTGCTGGATAAAGTATTCTTGGTTGTAGATCCTGGGTTTTCATCATGTTGAAGATTTTGTGCCAAACCCTTCTGTCCTACATAGTTTCTTTTGAAAAATGAGCTGCCAGTCTTATGGGTGCTCTCTTGTAGGTAACTAACTGCTTTTCTCTTGCTGCTTTTAAGATTCTCTCTTTATATTTAACATTTGGCATTTTAATTATGATGTGTCTTGGTGTGGTCTTCTTTGGATTCATCTTTTTGGGGACTCTCTGAACTTCCTGGGGTTCACCAGGTGAAGGAAGTTTTCCATCATTATTTCTTCAAACAGCTCTTCAACTTCATGTTTTCCGTCAAGTACCCCTATGACACAGATATTTTTACATTTAATTGTGTCCAATAAGCTCCTTAAATTATGACTATAGTCTTGGCTTATTTTTCCTTTGCCATTCTGAATGAGTGTCCTTGGCTTCCCAATCCTCAGTGGTTCAATCCTCTTTATTCACTATGTTAATTCCCTCTAATATACTCTTTATCTTGGATAATATGTATTTCATTTCTGACTGGTTCCCCTTTATAATTTTCATTTCCATTTTTATGCTTTTATCTCTTTGTTAAAGTTCTCCCTGAGTTCATCTACACTTCTTCTAAGTTCCCTGAGCATCTGTATAACCAGTGTTTATACTCGAGGCAAGTATAAAAACAGCATCTGTGGATTTGGCAAGCAATCCACAGATGCTGTTTTTATACTTGCCTCAAGAGACCACGCCAGAAACCGAAGTCAGCTGCCACCAGTGTGAGTCTTGGAGGAGGTATAGCAAGAGCACCTGACTCTCCAAGGACACAAATGGATGTGGCTTGGGTAGGGCTGCAAGTTGGGGGAGATGGAGTTTCAAGGAATCTTCTGGGTGGAGTGACCTCTGTTTTCCAGTTTGATGTCGTCTCAGCTATGGAGTTGCTGAGTCTGCCCACTGGTAGGGGGAAGGACTCAACAGAGAAACAATGGATACTGTCAGCACATCTACCCAGAAGATAGCCTTCCCTCTGACCCTTGCTCTGACAGCTTAGTGTTCCCCTATAAGTCCTTGGTGCCCCCGTGCAGCACACTCAGAGCTGGTGCTCAGAGGGAGCAGGTTTGTCACCAGGAAAGTGAGTTCACAGACATGGACCCTTTAAGAGGTATCTGAAGGTGCTGACTAGCTGCCGCAGCCTCTGTCCCACTCAGCCACTCAGGACAGCCTCATATCTTTGCCCCCTCATACATTCTACTGTTACAGGGTGATTTTTTATACTTCTCCCTAGTTGTAATGTTTCTGTTCATCTAGGTCCTATGTGACTTTTCTTGCTCATTGCTCTGTATTTCTGTCACAATTTTGATTTGCTCACAAGAGGGATGAACAAAGCCTCTATCATCTATGCTAGTCTTCATTATATTTTTTAATTTTTTAAAAAATTAGTTTTTTCAATAATTAAAATATTTTTCAGTTACAGTTGGTATACAATATGATATTAGTTTCAGATGTACAATATGGTAACTAGACATTTATATAACTTAGAAAGTGATCACCCAAATAAATCTAGTAACTACCAGACAGCATACATAGTTATTATTACAATATTATTTTACTCCATCTTTCTAAATTTATTTCATGCCTTTATTTTTATTTATTTTTTTAAATGTGTTTTTATTTATTTATTTTATTTTTATTTTTTAAGTCTACTAGAATTTTTATTTATTTATTTATTTTTAACTTTTTTTTTTTATATTTTCTCCCTCCTCCATCCCCTCCAATAACCACTAGTCTATTGTCCGTATCCATGAGTCTCTGTTTGTTTGTCCAGCTCATTTGTTACTTTTAGGTTTATATACCACATGTAAGGGATATAATGTGATTTTCAACCTTTTCTGTCTGGCTTATTTCACTTGTATGATTATTCCAAGGTCCATCCATGTTATCACAAATGGCAGTATTTCATCTCTTCTTATGGCTGAGTAATATTCCATTGTATTTATGTATCACAGCCTCTTTAGTCAGTCATCTATCTTAAGACACTTTGGTTGCTTCCATGTCCTGGCCATTGTGAATAACGCTGCTATGACCATTGGTGTGCGGATATCTTTTTGGATATAAGTTTTCAAGTCTTTTGGGTAAATACTCAGTAGAAGGATTGCTGGATCACATGGTAGATCAATCTTTACTTCTTTGAGGAAACTCCATACTGTTTTCCAAATGGCTATACCAATTTGAAGTACCACCAGCAGTGTATAAGGGTTCCTAATTCTCCACATCCACTCCAATATTTGTTATTACATATCCAGGTGATTATAACCATTCTAACAGGTCTGAGAGGGTATCTCATTGTAGTTTTGATTTGATTTCCCTAAGCTAGCGATGTTAAGCATCTTTTCATATATTTGTTGGCCATTCATATGTCCTCTAGAGAGAACAGTCTGTTCAGGTCCTCTGACCATTTGTTAATTGGATCTTTTGTGTTTTTATTGTTATTGAGTTGCACGAGTTCTTTGTATATTTTGGATATTAGGCCCTTATCGGAGGCATTGAATGCAAATATATTTTCCTATTCAGATGGTTGTCTCTTTACCTTGTTGATGATGTCTTTTGCTGAGCAGAAGCTTTCTAGTTTGATGTAGTCTCATTCATTTATTTTAGCTTTTACTTCCTTTGCCTTTGAGGTCAAATTCATAAAATCCTCTTTAAGTGCAAGGTCCTTGAGTTTCATTCTTATGTTTTCTTCTATTTCTCTTTCATTATTTTTCATTCTTCGGTTTCTCTCTTCTTCCTTCTGATTTACTTCTAGATTTCCGTCTTCGCTGTCACTGATTCTTTCCTCCGTTTTGTCGTCTCTATTTCCCAAGCGTGTTATTTCATTTTTCAACTCTTGCAGTGTGTTCTTTATCTTCGGAAGGTCTATTCTGTTCTTTTTCAGGGTTTCAACCTCCTTGCTAAAGAACTCATTCTGCTCATCTAGTTGTTTTTTGTTGTTGTTGTTGTTTGCTGTAGTTTTTGATATGATTAGTTTCGGATCTCATTGAGTTTTTTCAGAAGTACCACCCTGAATTGTCTGTCATTTAAGTAGCATATTTCTATGTCTGTAAGTTTATTTTCTGTAGATTTCTCTCTTTCTTTCTGAGATGCCTTGTCACCTTGGTTGTTCATGGTGTTTACTGGACTATTTCTCCACCTGGGCATTAATGGAAGTGTGTTCTGCCTTTTTTTTCCAGAAAAAAGATTTATTACATAATGGTCCTTAGCCTGTTGCAAAGAAGGTGTTTTTGTTTTGGTTTCCAGTAGGTGGCATCTAAGCCTCTTGGATCTCTGTGTTACATAAAGTCTTAATAATGTCTTTTTTTTCTTTATAGATGTTTAATCACACTTGCTACCATTAGTCTCAGTTTCTGTCAGTGTTAGTGGCAGTTTCGGTAGCGTCTGCTCAGATTCTCCTGGGGCTTCACGGCCTTTCATCTCAGAGGGTGGTGGATGGGACCCTCTGCATTGGGGGATGGGGAGTGCGGCTCATCCTCTGTTTTGCATTCACGGATGGTAAAAATCAACTGTTGTTTCTCTGCTGTCCTCATTTTTCTACTGTCTCCTTTTCTCTGCATTCTGCCCTGATAATTGGGCACTGCCGTGAGCCGCTTAGAGCTCACGACACTCTCAGGCAGGTTTGTTCAGGAAACTTGCCTCACATTCTCCATACCCTCTCCTTCTACAGGGAGTTCCTATGGCAGTGAGAGGCAGCTTCTATGTTTCACCCAGGCCACTGCCTAACACCTGGGGTTCTGACCTGTGGTAGCTTTTAAGTGCAGATTCCACACTCAGACATGCTTGTGTGCAGTTTGGGTATTTTTTGTTGAGTTTTAGATATTCAGCTTATTGTTGTTTCAAGAGGAGAGATCTGGGAACATCTCTCACTCTGCCATGTTTAATCCAATCCCCAATATTATTAACTATATTCCTTATGCTATACTTTACATTCCCATGATTATTTGGTAACTACCAATTTGTACTTTTTTTATTTTATAATATTTTATTTTATTTTTGATTTTTGGGGTGACATTAGTTAATGAAATCCAGTAAGTTTCAGGTGTACGATTTAACAGTAATGCATATGTATATTTACATTGTGTGTTCACCTCGTATAGTTAGATTTCTTCCTGTCATCACATATTTAACACATTTACTCCATCTACTTCCCTCATCCCCCTCTTCCCCTACATTCTGGTAACTACTAGTCTTTTGTCCATGTCCATGAGTCCCGGTTTGTTTGTCCTGTTCATTTGTTGGTTTCAGGTATAAGTCCCACATATAAAGGATATCATGGGGTTTTCAACTTTTTCTGTCTGGGTTATTTTGCTTAGCATGATTATCTCAAGGTCCATCTACATTGTCACAAATAGCAGTATTTCATCTCTTCTTATGGCTGAGTAATATTCCATTGTATATATTACCACAGCTTCTTTAGCCAATCATCTATCATAGGACACTTCAGTTGCTTCCATGTCCTGGCCACAGTGAATAATGCTGCTATGAACATAGTTGTGCAAAAACTTTTTCTGATATGAGTTTTCAAGTCTTTGGGGTAAATCCATTAGAAGGATTACTGGATCATATGATGGATCAATACTTACTTTTTTGAAGAAGTTCCATACTATTTTCCATAGTGACTGTACCAATTTGCACAGTCACCAGCAGTGAATGAGGGTTCCTTTTTCTCCGCATCCTCTCCAACACTTGTTATTACTTGTCTTGTTGATTACAGCAATTCTAACAGATGTGAGACGATATCTCATTGTGGTTTTGATTTGCATTTTCCTAATAGTTAGCGATGTTGAGCATCTTTTCAAATATTTGTTGGCCATTTATATGTCTTTTAGAAGGAAGTGTCTGTTCAGGTCCTCTGCCCATTTTTTGATTGGTTCATTTGTTTTTGTTTTAGTTGTTGTTGCTTTTGAGTTGTAATAGTTCTTTGTATATTTTGGATATTAGGTCTTTATAGGAGGTGATGCTTGCAAATATATTTTCCCATTCGGATAGTTGTCTCTTTACCTGGTTGACAATGTCTTTTGCTAAGCAGAAGCTTTCTAGTTTAACATAGTCCCATTCATTTATTTTTGCTTTTACTTCTCATGATTTTGAGATCAAATTCATAAAATCCTCTTTAAGTCCAAGGTCGATGAGTTTAGTTCCTATGTTTTCTTATATGCACTTTCTTGTTCCAGGCCTTATATTCAGGTCTTTAATCCATTTTGAATTAATTTTGGTGTATAGTGAAAGACAACAGTCTAGTTTCATTCTTTTACAGGTAGCCTTCCAATTTCCCCAGCACCATTTATTAAAGAGGCTTTTCTTTCTCCACTGCAGGTTTTAGGCTTTTTTGTCGAAAATTATTTGCCCATATAAACATGAGTTCATTTCTGGACTCTCAATTCTATTCTGCTGGTCCGTGTGTCTGTTTTTCTGCCAATACATGCCATTTTGATTATTGTCAGTTTGTAGTATAATTTGAAATCAAGCAGAGTGATGCCTCCAGGCTTGTTCTTTCTTTCTCATGATAGCTTTTGCAATTCGGGGTCTTTTGTGCTTCCATAAAAATCTGATGATTTTTTTGTTCTATTTCTTTAAAACTGTTGATGGGATTTTGATGGGGATTGCATTAAATCTGTACAATGCTTTAGATAAGGTCATTTTAACTATGTTGATTCTTCCGATCCAAGATCACAGAATATCTTTCCATTTCTTTGCATCTACTTAGATTTTTTTAATAAGGTCTTATAGATTTCATTACATAGGTTCTTCACATGTTTCATTAGATTTATTGCTAGATATTTTATTCCTTTTGTTTCAATTGCAAAAGGAATTATTTTTTCACTTTTTTTTTTTTTTGATGCTTCATTATTAGGGTATAGGAATGCTATGGATTTTTGAATGTTGATTTAGTATCCAGAAACTTTGCTGTATTTGCTTTTTGTTTCTTGCAGTGTTCTCCTGGAAGCTTTATGGTTTCCTATATAGAGAATCATGCCTTCTGCAAATGGTTATAGTTTGACTTTCTCGTTTTCTATTTAGATGTCTTTTTGCCTGATTGCATTCACTTGGACCTCCAATGTCATATTGAATAACATTGGCAATAGTAGACAGCGTTGCCTTGTTCCTGATCTTAGAGGGAAGGTTTTTAGTCTTTCACTACTAAGTGTAATGTTGGCTGAGGGTTGTCACATATGGCCTTTATTATGTTAAGGTAACTACTATCCTTTTTAACTGATTTTGTTAAATATTTTGATTATAAATGGATGCTGTATCTTGTCAAAGGCTTTTTCTGCTTATGTTGATATGATCATATGATTCTTAGCTTTTAATTTGTTTATGTGGTGTATCACATTAATCGATTTACGTATGTCAAACCATCCCTGTGACTCAGGGATGAAGCCCACTTGATCGTGGTGTATAATCTTTTCAATATGTTGTTGTATTTGGTTTGCTAGTATCTTATTTAGGATTTTTGCATATGTGTTCATTAGAGATATTGGTCTGTAGTTTCCTTTTGTGTGTGTTGTCTTTACTAGGTTTTGTTATCAGGGTAACATTGGCTTCGTAAAAGGGGTTGGGAAGTATTGCCTCCTCTTCAATTTTTTGAAAGAGTTTGAGGAGAATAGGTATAAAATGTTTGAATATTTGGTAAAATTCACTAGCGAAGCCATCTGGTACTGGAATTTTACTTCTTGGTAGGTTTTTGATGATGGTTTCAATATCCATACTGCTGATCGGTCTATTTAGATTTTCCAGTTCTTGATTCAGTCTAAGAAGGTAGTATCTTTCTAAGTACTGGTCTATTTCTTCTAGGTTATTAAATTTGGTGTTATATACTTGTACATAGTACTCTTGTATCATTCTTTGTATTTCTGCAGTGTCTGTCAAAATTTCTCCTCCCTCATCCCTGATTTTCTTTATTTGTGTCCTTTTTCTTTTTTCTTTAGTGAGACTAGCCAGAGGTTTCTCTATTTTATTAACCTTCTCAAAGAACCAGCTCTTTGTTGCATTTGTTTTTTTATCTTTTTATGTTTGTTTGTTTCTTTGTTTTCAATTTCATTTATTTCTGCTCTAGTTTTGATTATTTCTTCCCTTCTGCTGACTTTAGGCTTCATTTGTTCTTCCTTTTCTTGTTTTTTAAGATGAAACATTAAATTGTTCATTTGGATTATATTCATTTTTTGAAATAGGCCTGTAGTGATATTAACTTTCCCCTTTTACCACTTTGTGGTTTCTCATAAGTTTTGATATCTTGAACTATCATTGTCATTCATTTCTATATATCACTTGATCTCTCTTTTCATTTCCTCTCTAACCCAGTCATTCTTCAGTAGCATATTGTTTAATCTCCATGTATATATGGTTCTTTCTGCTTTCTCTTTACAGTAGAACTCCAGCTTCAATGCATTATGATCAGAGAATATGTTGATATGATATCAATCCTCTTATATTTGTTGAGGCTATCTCTGTATCCCAGTATGTAGTCACTTCTTGAGAATGTTCCATGTGCACTAGAGAAGAATTCATAAGCATATTTTATAAAGAAAGACTCTGTAAATGTCAATTATGTCCAGTTGGTCTAATGTGTCATTTAAAGATGTTATTTCCTTATTGATTTTCTGTTTGGATGATCTATTTATATCTGACAGTTGGGTATTTAGTTCTGCTACTCCGATTGTGTTTTTAGTCTGTTTTTCCCTTTAGTTTTGTCAGTAATTGCTTTGTAAATTTTTTCAGGTCCCTGATTGGGAGCATAGATATTAATAAGTGTTATGTCTTCTTGGTGCATGATTCTTTGTGTGATTATGAAGTGTCCCCTCAGTAACTTTCTTTAACTTTTTTAGTTTGAAGTCTATTTTGCCAGATATTAGTACCACTCCTCCCGCTTTTCTCTGAATGCCATTTGCTTGAAATATCATTTTCACCCTTTCATTTTGAATTTTTATTTGTTTTTGGAGCTGGGATGTGTCCCCTGGAGGCAACATATGGTTGGGGTTTTTATTTTGATCCAATCTGTAACTCTGCGACTTTCTATTGGTGAGTTCAATTTATTTACATTTAGGGTGATTATTGAAATATGAGATCTTCTTATAGACATTTTATTTTTTGCTTTCTGATAGCTCGGTGTTTCCATTGCTTCCTTGTCCTTGTGTGTCTGTTTTGTTTGTTTGTTTGTTTGTTTGTTTGTTGTTTGGGTTTTGTAGGTTTTCCCACTGGTCCTTCTTGTTTTATGTCATATACTTCAGTTTTGAATCTTCATAGGACAGTTATATATATATACAGTCATCTATTTTCTTCTGCACATGCCTTATCTCCATTCCCTTTTGCGAATATGGACCATTGCATCTTCTCTTTTTCAGTCATTGTTGTCTCGATTTGTCCCTATGTATGCTGAAAGTTTATTACTATCTTGCTATAGCAAATCTCTATTGATTAAGCTTATAATGCACTGCTCATAGTTACACTCCTTTGCTTCTATCTATCTGCTAGTCACCTCACCTCTAATTATTTTTTATTGTTATTTTGTTGTAGATGAGCTTACTCCTTTCCATATTTCCTGTAATGCGGGCCTCATAGTGGAGGAGTCCCTCAATTTTTATATGTTTAGAAAGGTCTTTATTTCTCCTTCATATCTAAAGGAGAGCTTAGCTGGATACATTATTCTTGGCTGGTAGTTTCTTTCATTTAGTACTTTGAATATTTGATTCCATTCCTTTCTGATTTGTAAGGTTTGTGCTGAGACTTCCAACAATAATCTAATGGGTTTTCCTTTATATGTTACCGCCTTCTTTTCCCTGGCTGCCCTCAGAGTTCTGTCTCTGTCCTTGATATTTGATAATTTTAATACAATGTGTCTTGGTGAAGGCCTTTTTGAGTTGAGATAATTGGGTGTTCTATTGACTTCTTGAATTCCAAGCTCTGGCTCATTCCTTAGATTTGAGAAATTCTCATCAACTATTTGTCTGAAAACACTTTCTAGTCCCTGCTCCTTTTTCTCACCTTCAAGAATGCCCATTTTTCTTGTTTCTTCTCTCGATGGTATCAGCTAGTTCTTGTATTTCTCTTTCATTGTTTTTCATTCTTCGATTTCTCTCCTTCTTTCTGATTTATTTCTAGATTCCTGTCTTTGATTTCCTTTATTTGGTTGGCTCTATTTCCCAAACTCGTTATTTCATTTTTCACATCTTGCAGTGTGTTCTTCATCTCCAGAAGTTCTATTTGGTCCCTTTTGAGGTTTCGGTCTCCTTGTTTAAATACTCATTCTGATGATCTAGTTGTTTTTTCAAGTCCCGCAATTGTTGATATGCATTATTTTGTATCTCATCGAGTTTTTTCAGAAGTACTATCTTGAATTCTTTGTCATTTAAGTAACATATTTCCATGTCTTTAAGCATATTTTCTGGAGATTTTTTTTTCTGAGCTGCCTTGTCACCTTGGTTTTCATGGTGTTTAATGAACTATTTCTCCACCTGGGCATTAATAGAAGTGTATTTTGCTTTTTTTCAAGAAAGAAGATTTATCGTATAAAGGTGTCTCTTTAGCCTTTGCAAAGAAGGCTTCACTTTTCTTTTGGTTTCCTGTAAGTGGCGTCTAAGTCTCTTGGATTCCTGCTTTATATAAAATCTTAATAATGCCATTCTTTTTTCTTGTAGGTATTCAATCACACCCTCAGCCTCAGTCTCTGTCAGTGTTAGCAACTGTTTCATTAGCATTTGCTCAGATTCCCCTGAGGTTCCATAGTGTTGGGTCTTGGAGGATATGGGAGTCGGTCCCTCTGTGTTGGGGGATGGATCTGTGACTTGGCTTTGTATTTTGCAACCAAGGATGGTAACAATCAACTGTTTCTTCTCTGCTTTCCCCATTTCTGCTGTCCTTACTTCTCTGCTTTCTGTCCTCATCCCTCGGCAGTGCCTCTTTGAGGAGCTTACAGCTCTCTCATGCAGAGTTGTTCAGGGAACCCGCCACACCTTCTCCTGTCCCTCTCCTCCTGCAGGGAGCTCCAGCTGCAAGAGGCAACTTCTTTGTTTTTCTTGGTCTACTGCCCAACTCCCTGGGTTCTGACCTGTGGTAGTATTTATGAGCAGATCACATGCTTGGACATGCTGGTGTGCAGGTTGAGTGTTTTTTGTTCAGTTTTAGATGTTCAGCTTATTGTTGTTTCAAGGGGAGAGATCTAGGGATATCTTTCACTCCACCATGTTTGTCCAATTTCTAGTCTTCATAATTTTAATAGCTCCTAGCTATTTTATTTTTCCTCAAGTTTTTTTCAAATATATTACTCTTTTCTAATATAGTTTTGAGATATATTTCATGTTCTTTCTTTTTGTTTTAAAATGAAGTGAAATATTTTAATATTTAAATTAATATAATAGATCTGTTACATTTCATAATTATTAGCTCATAACTACATAATTTATATTTATTAACTTTCTTCAAATATATAATTCAATTTGGGCCCTTTTTTCCTTTCTAAAACTCATTACCCCATCCCAAAGTTATAACTTTGTACAGAGGTTTATTATTTCTACATTAAAAGTTTTACCTTTATGTTCTACTTTCGTTTTAACAGGTAAATGAGTTAGAAATCATTCATTTCCTTTATTATAGTCATTTAATAAACATTAACTCAGCATACACACACACCTTTTATTATCATGTTATCTCTAGAATGAATTGTTCTTTTTGTTTTTATCATAAGATCATTTTCTAGCAACCTCCCTAATCAAAAGTTTCCTCCTCTCTTCTCTACATACTCAATTAATTCACCTCAAATTCATTTTTCTTCTGGAGTTCTAGATAAATTTCCATTAGTAATATCTATAAAAATATATGTATTTATATAGTAAATATTCTCAAAGTTTGTAAATCAGAGGTTATGTTTCAGTAGTTCTCACCTATGAATAATAGAACAACTAAAGAGTTTTATTAGAACACACATTTTTTTCTTTAAATGTTTTTAAGTTATTATTTCATTATCACTTTTCTTGATTGGTGCTAAGAAGTAGTCCAACATTTTCTTGACTTTGGCTCTTTTGATGGTCATGTTTTTCTACATAAGAGTTTAAATGATGATTTTATATTTTAAGTTCAGTGATATTTAGGGAATATACTTGCTGATGGAATGTTTATGTACTTATTTTCTTAAAGGTCTATATTTAGACAATCTCATAAACTTATCCTGGCTGCCTAGAAGAAACAGATACTTATAAAAAGTGGCAAGGATTTTAATAAGAACTAAGAACTACCTTCACCATGTTATATATACAAAGCTCTGGTTCTCTGTGTCTATGAATGTATTTTCTCAAATACTTTGTATGATTTGATAGTTTCTATTATTCCCAGCTTTTATTCCATTTCACTCTGCTTTTGTGAGATTGAGAAAATAAACTTATAAATAAAGGTTTAAAGCTTTCTTGCTCTTTGTGGGTAATAAAAATAGACATAGAGAAAGCAAGAGCAAGGTTGAACTATTGGGTTATATACCAGGGAGAAATGACCCAGCTGTTTGAAGGACCCATTGATTAAACCATCCACAAATGAATAGAACAGTACTTCAAGGTCAGTGTTTTGTGTCACCAGATACACTGTCATTTCTTTGCTGTCAATTTTGTTCCTGTTGATTTTCTCCTCTACTGCAAGAGAAGCAAGAATGGGGAGGCTGCTTAAAAGGTTGGTATAGTCACTAAAGCTACCTAAAATACCCTTGAAAACCCATGCATATATTATCTCTTTTCCTCACAGAGAAAATCTGAATTAAGCAGAGAAACTTTTGAATAAAAGACTACTACTTTTCAGTACTATAAGAGACCATGACACTGCTTACTTCTACCATGAAATAAGTTACAGGAAAAATTTAACACAGAAGTCTCATGAGGTAGAGACATTTCTCTACACTTCAGATGACAAATCTTCAGTGACTTTAATGGCCTTTTCTGACATTGTGTAAATCCCTTGAGTATGAACTATGTTAAAACCTAAATATAATCACTTTCCAAAATTTCTCAGAACTATAAGATTTCAAGTAGATTTTGTTTTTGAGTCTCTTCCAACCAGCATAAGTCTTGCAACAATAACATGGATAAATCAAGCCAAAATATTTATTAGCCCAAATCACTTAGATATGCATATTTCCCATGTCCCCTGCTCTATCATTTATCAAAGCAACTGAAGCTCTTCTGTCACTGGAGCAGAAGCAAAGATTGAAGCCAGTTTGGGGGTGAAAACTGTGATTAAAAGAGAGGAGTAAGTGGAGGGGTTAACTGGACATAGAGAAGCTGAGGAGAAAGAGGAGATCTAATAGGGGAAAATGACCTTCAGCCACAAGAACAAAAGAGTAAAAGAAGCTCAGCATTTGGAGGTTCTTGAAAGTGAACCTCTTGCTAATCATTGCCTGGGAACTGCTCAATGTCTAGCAGTCTTGGATACTTGTAAGTGTGAAACAATGAAGACATGAATGCCTTGTATTAAGGTGGCAACTTGAAGAGAAAATCTTTTCCCCTGTCAAAGGTGGGTAGAAATTAATATCATCTGAGAATCTTTCTAGGAGTAGAAGCAATTATAGACAAATTGCCACATTTTCAAACATATATAAACATTTTTCACAGTTGAATTTTTATTGTATATATATTTTGTGTGCTTGGTTGAAGATAAACACTTTTTCTCACTATCCAAATTACTTTAAATAAATAACTAAATAGCATGTTTAATGGCTGTATAATGTTCTATCTCATAAATTACTGTAATTATCCCCTATTCGGCTATTAACAAATGTAAAAGTCTGGGATGACTATTTTAATACATGAATTTGAGAACACTTCTCCAAGATAGGGTTATTGAAATTTAATTATAGAGTGGGACAGAATGTACAGTTCTAACTTTTAATGAATACTGCCGAAATGCTTTCTAGAAGAGTCTTAAAAAATTCTTGTCCCATCGGGGTTTATGTGCTTGACCATATCATGCAATCAACATAAGCACTGAGTACCATTTTCTTTTAATATTGTTTATTTGAGAAGTCAAAATGATATTTATTATAGTTTTAGTTTACATTTCTATATTTATGACATGGAACATTTTTCATACATTCATTATCTCTTTCTCTCTTTACATATAAACATATTTTTTTCTAACATGTCTGCTTCTGCACTAAGAATCTCATTGATTAACTTGAGTGTATTATATACTAAAGAACAGACACTTTTGCCTATTTTTTCTTATATTGTTCCATTTGTTGTTCAAACTTTATTTTTTTGACAGTTTGAACATTAAAGGATGTTTAATCCCTTGATATTTTCTTTTTTATTGCTTCCATTATATACAGAGACCAAATAAATAAATACCTAAATAATGTTTACCTATACAGAGATCAGATAAATACCTAAATTAAATCATAGACTTTGCCTTATTTTTTTTTCATTTTATAACAGAATTTCTCTGGATTTTTTTGATATATTACAATTAATATTATTGTATAACCAACCAACCCAGGGCAACTCTCTGCTCCAAGTGGAGCAATGGTGTAGCATCTCTTGCACTACCAAGATCCTCTTTTCAAGGAAAAATTTAATGTGCACCTATAGGATGTGTAGTCAGCTGTCAACTCCTTCAGGGTCTGCCTATGCTACAAAAAACTGCTTCCTTTGAGATCACATCTTTCAAGAACAGGTCATACCTCATGACTGAGCGAGGCTTGGATATGAAGGTCCAGCCATCTCAGGTCAATCCTAAAAAACTTGATGGCAAAACTCACTGGAGAGCTTCATGTTTGGTTGCCATAGGTTTTATCCAACCTTCATTGAAGTTTAGATTCTTCCTCTGCCCAAGCCTGCTGTTCTCCTGCCTTACACAAGTGTTGAAGTCTACTAACCACTTGTATCATTAACTCCATTTCAGTGTTTGCTTCTAAAGAACCTAACCTATAGTAGGCAGCTCAACTGGGTATTGGAAGATCCTCTCTCAAAGTGGCTTACTCTTGTGGCTGGTATATTGGGGTGGTTGATAGCTCAGATGGAACTGTGTACTGAAAGCTCTTAATTTCTGTTGGTATAGGTCTCTCTTAAAATTCTTACCTATATTAGACAATAATTTTAATAAATTAATGGCATAAAAAATCTTTTTATTTCATTTCATTTTTAATATTCAACATAAAATTTCCAAAATAGGTATGTTGTTTGTTTGTTTTTTTAATTGTTACAAGTCTTTGAAATCCCATAGCATGTGTAACTGAAACAAAATGAATATTCAGCAACAGAGCTGTGTACAGGCTGACATATGGGAATAGTTTTTAACACCACAAGAGATATTACAAGGACAGAAATGAGGTCACTCTCCTTCTTGTGGGAATGCCTCCCCGGTATGGTGACTGTCATTTTATTATAATTAAAAACACAAAAGATACTTCATTGGCACTGTAACCAATATTATACTTCAAATTTGAGGTCCCAGGTTGTGGATGCTGCCATTATTTAGTAAGAGACTTAATGGACACAATATTTTCAGAAGTCTTTCAGGAAAGATTCACAAAATTGAAATCTCAATTGAATTTCATTTCATTAGCTTATTATATTAGCTTACAACATATTTTCCAAGTCATATTATTAAATTATGCCATTTATAATAAGATAGACTTGAAGCATAAATGCTGCCCACTCTACATCTTTTTAACATATACTTGGGAAAATGCTCTGTTTTTAAAAAGTACCATACTGCTGACTCATAGGGACTATTATAATTCGTTATGATTTTCAGATATTTTTCTGAGGCACTTTGATCTAGCACCTAATTACCCATTTTACATTTGTAAGATGTGTTTTTATTCTTTGAGTGTACTAGTGAATATCTATATTTGTTTCTTGCTCATCAAGGTCTTTTAAATTTTGCCCACCACAACCCTTACACTATATCCTAACTTATCATCAAGATGTTCTTTCATGCAAAACTAATTAAGGTCCTTACTTACAAGGGAGCCGCCTAAACATGTCTTTGAAGTACCTACTGGGTATACAGCACAATACTTAAATTAAAGAAAAATACAAAGGAAAGAAAGGATATGGCTCAGCTCTTTAAAATATCATACTTGAGATAAAGAGAATGACAGACAGAAACTGATGCATATTTTCCCAAGGCAACTCTTCCATTATGTCCAAGTGCAGATTCCAAATGAAAACTGAGTATACATTAAATGTTAGGAAATTATTGGTATCATATTTGGTCTGTCAGGGAAGGTCATAATGCATATTACTAATAAGAGTGTTTTAACTGAATCAGGACTAACTCTATTTTTAAAAACTACATATCAAGCCCTCAGTCATTTTGACTCCTATTTTTCTAAACTCACACAATTATACACTATAAAAATGTCCTTCAGGATACTTATATGCTATAGAAAACATAAATATATATATCATTAATATCACTAATGTGCATAAGAGAAATGAAGTAACAATTAATTGTAAAAATGTCCATATAATACTCTATACACTAGGATAAATTACATAATTTGAGACATTCTATAACAAGTAACTGTAATTTAGACATTCAGAATGTAAAAGAAATCTACTATCATACAAGAAAAAGAACAGAAACACACAAACAGATGGAGGCTAAATAACATGTTACTAAACAATGCATGGATTAACAATGAGATCAAGGGAGAAGATAAAAGATACCTTAAGACAAATGAAAATGAAAACACAAAGACCCAAAAACTTAAGACAGTGAAAACAGTCTTAAGATGAAAATTCATAGCAATACAGGCTTATCTAAAGAAATAAGAAAAATAAACAATCTAACTTTATACTTAAAAGAAGTAGAAAAAGTACAGCAAACAAAGCCCAAAGTAAGTAGAACAAAAAAAGTAATAAAGATTAGAACAGAAATAAATGAAATAAATCTAAAATGACAATACAAAAGATCAATGAAACCAGGAGCTGGTTCTTTAAAAAGATTAACAAAATTGATAAAGCTTTAACCAGATTCATCAAGAAAAAAAAAGAGAGGCCCCAAACAAATAAAATCAGAAATAAAAGAGAAAAAGTGACAATTGACTCCACAAAAATACAAAGAATAATTATATGCCAAAAAATTGGACAATCAGGAAGAAATTAATAAATTTCTACACACATACAATTTTCCAAGATTCAGTCAAAAAGAAACAGAAAATATGAATTGACCAATAACTACTAAAGAAATTGGATTAGTAATCAAAAAACTTCCAACAAACAGAAATCATTAACCAAATAGCTTCACAGACAAATTTTATCAATTGTTCAAAGAAGAGTCAACACCTATTCTTCTCAAACTATTTCAAAAATTTCAAGAGGAGAGAAGGCTCCCAAACTTATTCTACAAGGCCACCATTACCCTGATTCCAAAACCAAAGACATTACAAAAAAAGAAAAAGAAAAAGAAAGAAAATTATAGGCTGATATCCATGATGAACATAGATGCAAAAATTCTCAACAAAATATTAGCAAACCAAATTCAACAATACATTTAAAAGATCATATGTTATGATCAAGTTGGATTTATTCCTGAGATTCAAAGTTGGTTCAATATCCTTAAATCGATTAATGTGATGCCCCGCATAAACAAATTGAAAGATAAAAATTACGTGGTCATATCAATAGATAACAGAAAAAGCATTTGACAAAACCCAGAATCCATTTATGCTAAAAACTCTCAGCAAAGTGGGAATAGAGAGAACATACCTCAACATAATAAAGGCATTATATGACAAACCCACAGCTAGCATCATACTCTATGGGGAAAAGCTAAAAGAATTTACCTTAAGATCTGGAACAAGAATGTCCACTTTTACCGCTTTTATTCCACATAGTATTGGAAATCCCAGCCACAGAAATCAGACAAGAAAAAGAAATAAAAGTCATCCAACTTGGAAAGAAAAAAGTAAAATAGACATTGTTTACAGATGGCATGATACTATATATAGAGAACCCTAAAGATTCCACCAAAAAAAATCTGTTACAACTGATAAATGAATTTGGTAAAATAGCAGAATATAAATTACTATTCAGAAATTGATTGCAGTTTTATATACCAATAATGAACTACCAGAAAGAGAAATTAAGAAAACAATTCTATTTATAATTACATCAGAAAATGCCTAGGAATAAATTTAATCAAGAAGGTAAAAGACCTGTACTCAAAAAATTATATGTCATTGAGAAAGAAATTGAAGAAGATACAAATAAATGGAAGCATATATTGTGCTCATAGATAGAAAGAATTAACATTTTAAATTGTTCATACTACCCAAAGCAATCTATAGATTCAATTTAATCCCTATCAAAATAGCAATGGCATTTTTCACAGAAGTGGAACAAATAATCCAAAAATTTATTTGGAACCATAAAAAACCCTGAGTATTTATGGCAATCTTGAGGAAGAAGAACAAAGTTGGAATGTTATGCCACCTTATATCAAACTATGCTACTATAGTAATCAAAACAGCATGTACTGGCAGAAAAACAGACACATAGATCAATGTAACAGAATAGAGAGCCCAGAAATAAATCCATGCCTATACAGTCAAACTATGACAATGAAGGCAAGAATATACAATGGGGTAAAGACAGTCTCTTCAATAAATGGTGCTGAGAAAATTGGACAGATACATGCAAAAATATGAAACTGGACCATCTTCTTACAACATATACAAGAATAGACTCAAAATGGACTAAAGACTTAAACGTAAAACCTGAAACCTTAAAACTCCAGGAAGAAAACATAGACAGTAAATTCTCTGACATTGTTCTTAGTAATATTTTTTTCTGATATATCTCCTCAGGCAAGAGGGATGAAAGAAGTGGAACTGCATCAAACTAAAAAGTTCTTTTGTACAGTAAAAGAAATCATCAATAAAAAGAAAGACAACCTACTGAATGGGAGAGGATATTTGCCAATAATAAATCCTCAATATATAAAGAACTCATTAAATTTAACACCAAAAACAAACAATCCATTTAAAAGATGTGCAGAGAACCTGAATAGATATTTCTCCAGAGAGGACATGCAAATGACTATATACATATGAAAAAATGCTCACTACTAATTATCAGAAAAATGGAAATTAAAACTACAATGGGATATCACCTCACACCTGTCAGAATGGTTATCATTAATAAATCAATAAACAAGTGTTAAAAAAGATATGGAGAAAAGGGAACCCTTGTGCACTGTTAGCGGTATTACAAATAGGTACAGGCACTGTGGAAAACAGTTTCAAGGGGAGAGGGCCTCACAAAATTAAAAATAGAACTCTGGGTATTTGGATAAATACCCAGAAGTGGAATGACCTAGTAATTCCACTTCTGGGTATTTATCCAAAGAAATCCAAAACACTAATTCAAAAAGATGTATACATCCCTATGTTCACTGTAGCATTATTTAGTCAAGATATGGAAGCAAACTAAGTGCCCATTAATAGACGATTGGATAAAGAAAGGTGGTACATATATACAATGGAATATTAATCGGTCATAAAAAATGAAATCTTATCATTTTCAACAACATGAATAGACCTAGAGGGTATAATGCTGAGTGAAATAAGTCAATAGAGAAATACAAATACCATATGACCACATTTATATTGTGAATCTAAAGAACAAAATAAACAAAATAGAAAGAAACATATAGATAGATAGAACAAACTGGCAATTTCCAGATAAGAGCGGGGATAGGGGTCTGAATAAAAGAGGTGAGGGGCTTGAGATCAAATTGGTAGTTAAGAAATTGTCACTGGGATGTGAAGTGCAGCATAGGAAATATAGTCGATAACATTGCAATAACTATGTATGGTGCCAGGTGAGTAATAGACTAATGTGTGTGGGGGGGGATCATTTAATAAATTATACAAATTTCTAACTACTATGCTGTACACCAAAAACACATAAAATAATAGTGAATGTCAACTCTAATTGAAAAATAAAAACTTTTAAAAAACCCTTTAACAGTGCTTGTCCTTCCAAGGTTCTCTCATAGGTCTTCTGCAGCTCAAAGCCAATGGCACCCCAGTGTTTACTCTAGCATTATTCACAGTGGTCTTCAATAAGCAATTGGATAAAGAGGATGTGGTAAGGAGTTATGGTCAAGATGGCAGAGTAGGTAAATGCTGTGCTTGCCTCCTCTCACAACCACATCAAAATTACAACTAAACTACAGAATAGTCATCATTGGGAGTTGCCTGAAGTCTAGCTGTACAAAAGTCCTACAATTGTGGACACAAAGAAGAGGTATTTTGAGACTAGTCAGAGAAGCAGAGACACAGAACAAGCTGGTCCTACTCCTGCATATGGTGGTTGAGAATCGGGAGAAATAGCTTGGCTACAGATGTCTCCCCAGAAGAGCAAGGGAAGCCAGCCCCAAACTGAGTCCCCACACTCAGGATTCCAGTTCCAGTAAGGGAAGTACCCACAATTTCTGGCTGTGACAACCAGCAGAGATGGAGGGCAGGAGGAGACATAGGCACTGCTCTTAACGGTCTCCACACAAACTTAATAACAGACACTTTCTCTGAGCTCCAGCAATGGTGTAACAGCTCAAAACATGCTGAGGATATATGAGGAGAAACCAAATGGTGCGGTTTCAGGGCGAGGGCTGAAGAGGCAGCTTCCTCTCAGACAGAAGTGCTGGCAGGGCGTTGTCCCTTTGTTGAGCTCTTCTCAGTCTGGCTTGCAGACCCAGATGGCCACCATATATGAATCTCTGGCAATGTAGCTAATATCTGTCACTCCACCCTGGTGAGTCCCTGAGACTCCAAAGTTTCACAAAACCTAAACAAGCAGCATCTGGCCTTGGCATGTCCTGTACCTCTTGCTGAGCAACCCCAAGCCTGGTAAGAGGGGCGGCAGGCCTCGGTTTATGGCTGGCCTCTTGTGGAACCTCCAAGATAGTGTGGATGGTGGCCATCTACAGATGGCTTGGTGGCTCATGCCAGGTGGCCCCGGGCAGGGTACAGGCTGCAGGTGAACTTGGCCTGAGTCAGGGTACCTCCCACAAGCCCAAGCTTGCACACCTAGTGGCCAGCTTCAGTCTGAGCCAGAGCACAATACAAGGTCACATCGAAGGACCAGGCACCAGAGCCATGCTAAAGCAAATTGTTCTCTGTAGGTTCAGCCTCTGCACAACAGCTCCTCCGCTAGTCATGGCCAGTTCTCACAATCAATCAACCCAAGGGTCAATTCCTCCCATTGATGAGCAAACAGCAACTCAACAGGAGGGCACACACATCCCATACAAAAGACACACCTGGAGCACCTGGCTGAGTTGACTAGGGAGACCATCACTGTGCCCACAGCACACCTACTACATAAGGTCACTCTACTAAGACAAAAGACATAGAAACAAACACAAGTAGGCAGTCAAAATGAGAAGACAAAGAAACATGCCCCAAATGAGAAAACAGAACAAAACTCCAGAAGAATAAACAAAATGGAGACAAGCAGTCTATCAGATACAGATTTCAAAACACTTATAAGGATGCTCAATGAGTTTAGCAGGAGAGTAGTGGAACTCAGTGAGAACTTTAACAATGAAATAGAAAACATAAAAGCAGAGATAGAAAACATAAAAAGAACCAGTCAGAAATAAAAAAATATAATTGAAATGAAATATATCTTAGGAGTATTTAACCATCTATTAGATGAAGCAGAAGATCAAATCAGATTTAGAAGAAAAGGTAGCAGAAAATACCCAATTAGAACAGCAACAAGAACCCCCACCCCAAAATGAGGATAATTCAAAGGGCCTCTGGGGCAGCATCAAGTGTGCCAACATTCACATCATAGCAATGCATGAAGAAGAAGAGAGAGCAAGAAACTTAAAACCTATATCAAAAAATAATGACTGAAAACTTTCTTAACCTGGTGAAGGAAATAGACATACAAGCCCAGGAAGAGCAGAGAGTCCTAACATAGAGAAACCCAAAAGAGACCCACACTAAGACATATCATAATTAAAATGCCAAAGGTTAAAGACAAAATCTTTTATTAAAAGCAGCAAGAGAAAAGCAATTAGTTACCTACAAGAGAGCTCCCATTAGAATGTCAGCTGGTTTTGTAACAGAAACTTTGCAGGCCAGAAGAAATTGGTACAAAATATCCAAGGTGATGAAAACCAAGGACTTACAACCAAGATTAGTCTACCCAGCAAAGCTATCATTCAGAATTGAAGGACAGATAAAGAGCTTCCCAGACAAGAAAAAGCTAAAGGAGTTCATCACCACATCAGCCAGTATTACAAGAAATTTTAGAGCGACTTCTTTAAGAAGAAGAAACAAGAAAAAAAGATTAAAAATATAAATAATAAAATGGTAATAACTACATATCTAACAATGATTACTTTTAATGTAAATGGATTAAATGCTCCAATCAAAGATAAAGTGTCTGAATGGATAAGAAAACAAGCCCCTTGCATATGCTGCCTATAAGAGACACTTCAGACTAAAAGACACATTCATACTGAAAGTAATTTTTCATAAGAATGGAAACAAACAAACAAAAAAGCTGTGGTACAATACCTATACCAGACAAAATAGACTTTTAAAAAAGACTATAAGAAGAGACAAAGAAGGGCTCAGTATTTATTTGGGTATTTATTTGAAGGAACTCAAAACACTACTTTGAAAGGACATGTGAATTCACATGCTCATTGCAGCATTACTTGCAGTAATCAAGATATAGAGGCATCCTGGGTGTTCATCAATGGATGGATGAATAAAGAAGAGGTGAGATGTGTGTGTGTGTGTGTGTGTGTGTGTGTGTGTGTGTGTGTGTGTACACACACACAATGGAATATTACTTGGTCATAAAAAAAAGAATTAAATCTTGCCATCTGCAACAACATGGATGGACCTAGTATTGTGCTGAGTGGAATAAGTCTGACGGAGAAAGACAAATGTCATATGTGGAATCTAGAGAACAAGATAAACTAACAAACAGCAGAAATAAGCTCATATATACAGAGAACATTTTGATGGTTGTCAGAATGAGGGGTTTGGGGATGCATGAAGAAGGGAGAGGATTAAGAGATACATATTGGTAGTTAAAAAATAGTCATGGTGTTATAGTCAGTAGTATTGTAATAACTATGTTTGGTGTCAGATGGGTACTGGATTTATTGAGATGATCGTAAGCTATATAAATATCTAATCACTGTGATGTACACCTGAAATTGATATAATATTATATGGAAAATATAATTTAAAAATAAAAATTAAAAAAGAAAAAAGATGTAGTACATATATACAATTAAATATTACTCAGCCATAAGAAAAGATGAAATATTGCCATTTGTGACAGATGGATCTTGATAAAATCATGCTAAGCAAAATAAGTCAGATGGAAAAAGTTGACAAACATGATTTCACTCATATGCAGGATATAAAACCGAAAGCAACAAACTAACGTATCAAAAAAACAAACAAACTCATAGATAGACACAGAAAATAGTTCAGTGGTTACCAGAAGGATAAGGTAGAAGAGGGTGGTAGATAAGCATAAAGGTAGGTCAAATATATGGTGACACAACAAGACTTGACTTTGGGTGGTGAACACACAGTGCAATATACATATGACGTATTATTGAATTGTACACTTGAAACTAACATAATTTTATTAACCAATGCCACCCCAATTAATTTAATTTTTAAAAAGTCAATGACTGCAGCTAAATGAAGATCAGAGCATCTTCATGTGCCAAATTCTGTTAAAGAATTAATCCTTAACCTATTTAACTCCCAGACTATACAATCTGTAAGTTTGAACCTCTTACCTCTAAGACAGAAGCCAGATAGATCTCACTGAATTATATGTAGCATATAAATCTGATAATGAAAGATTCTGTTGCTAGGTTTGGAAATGTTAGGTACAATATTTCCCCCTTAGAAACATTAAACTTTAGCATTTAAGGCTTTGATAAACATATCAGTTAAATTTTTTGTTTGTTTGACTGTTTAAGCTAATATCTCCCAAACCTCTTTAGCCTAAGATTTTATTTAATACCGGCTGACATCCTATAGAAATAGTTCTGAAGAATTTACACAGAGAAATATTGACCTAGCATACCTCCACTTAATATATCCTTAGGAGCTAAGCATCTTTTTCATGACATTAGGCATCACCTGTGTGCTCAAGAAAGTTACAATGTAAAGAAAATGGGAAATTTAAAAGCTAACTGCATTCACAAGCAAAAAGAGTTTAGTGCCACAGTAAAGGTCCAAGAGAGCATGAAATTGGATTCCAATGAAGGAAATAAGTAAGGCCAATTAAATCAGAAAAGTGTTCAAAGAAAACTTGGAATTAGAGGTCTGCCTAAAAGGACAGGTGAGATTTTGCTATGTATGGGAAGGTAATAGTATATGGAGATGGCACCAAGGGGAAAAGGCAAAAGTGTTCATGAACAGATGCACTGGAATGTGCATAGAAACATAAAATTAAGCCAAACTAAGGCCAGAATGTTCTGGTGCTTAACTTTTAGATATAATGAACACCTACCATATAGCAGTGAAGCACAGTAGGTCAATAATTAAATCAAGATTTGCAACACACTTTGGTAAAAATTTATGACAAGAAAAAGACAAAAATCATTGAGCACAGAATATATCTACTAAACATAGTCAAGAAGTGCATATCATAAAGAAATTCATAATTAAAAAAGGAAATGCTACAAATGTGAGGAAAATATACAAAACTAGTGTTTGCATCAAGTCACTAGTGTATTTCTTCGAACTTCTGACAAGTTGCATGTGTGCCTTGGGAGGGAATTTGCACTGAAGCTGGAGAACCTGAAAATTTTTTAAAGAAAGATAACAAGCAAATGCAAAATACATCCAACACTGCAGTTTATTTGAACCCAAAGAATGTGTAACTAGGAGGATCTTTGGAAACATGGCGGAGTGAGAGACATCCCCAGATCTTTCCCGTTAAAACAACAATAAACTGAACATCTAAAACTCAACAAAAAGCACCCAAACTACATACACACCAGCACATCTGAGCATGCGATCTGCACATAAGAGCTACCATGGATCAGAAACCTGGGAGTCAGGTGGTAGGCTGGTAGTAATAAAGAAGCTGTTTCTCGCAGCTGCCGGAGTTTCCTGCAGGAGAAGAATGGGAGAAGGGGTGGCGAGAACATGCAGCGAGTTCTCTGAATATAACTGTCTAGGATAGCTGTGAGCTCCCCGTGGCTGGCTGGCTGCAGGGCCCAGTCATCAGGGCAGAAAGCAAAGAAGCAAGTCAGGACTGCAGAGAAACAACAGCTGATTTTTGCTGGTAGAGGTTGCAAAACCGAGGCTGAACCGCAGCTCCCCAACCTCCAACCAAGAGGGCATCTCCTCCTATACCCTCCGAGACCGAACACTGTGGAGCCCCAGGGGAATTTGAGCAAACACTGCCGAGACTGTCATTGACACTGACAGGGACAGAGGGTAGCAAGCATGATTAAATATCTACAAGAAAATTTAAAAAGCATTATTGAGACTTTATATAAAGCAAGGATCCAAGAGGCTTAGATGCCACATACTGGAAACCAAAAAAAAAA
Organism: Pteropus medius; assembly: GCF_902729225.1. Lineage (NCBI taxonomy): Eukaryota > Metazoa > Chordata > Mammalia > Chiroptera > Pteropodidae > Pteropus > Pteropus medius. The sequence goes on from NW_024356249.1 coordinate 22,097,326, forward strand.
ATGCCTTCTTTGCAACAGGCAAAAGAAAGAACTTTATATTATAAACCTTCTTTCTGGAAAAAAAAAGGCAGAACACACTTTTTTTAATGCCCAGGCAGAGAAACAGTCCATTAAACGCCATGAACAACCAAGGTGACAAGGCATCTCAGAAAGAAAGAGAAAAATCTCTAGACAATAAACTCACAGACATAGAAATACAAGACTTAAATGACGGAGAATTCAGGATGGTACTTTCAAAAAAACTCAATGAGATCCAAAACAACTCAAAACAATAATTTCAGGACTTGAAAAAACAACTAGATGAGGAGAGCAAGGAGATTGAAACCCTCAAAAGGGACCAACTAGAACTTCTGGAGATGAAGAACACACTGCAAGAGTTGAAAGTGAAATAGCTAGCTTGGGAATTAGAGTTGACCAAATGGAGGAAAGGATCAGTGGTATCGAAGACAGAAATCTAGAAATAAATCAGAAGAAAGAAGAGAGAAACTGAAGAATGAAAAATAATGAAAGAAAAATCCAAGAACTAGCTGACACCATCAGGAGAGGAAACATAAGAATAATGGGCATTATTGAAAGTGAGGAAAAGGAACAGTGATTAGAAAGCATTTTTAGACAAATAGTTGATGAGAATTTCCCAAATCTAAGAAATGAGCTGGAGTTTGGAATTCAAGAAGTAAACAGAATGCTCGATTATCTCAACTCTAAAAGGCCTTCGACAAGACACATTGTATTAAAGTTATCAAAAATCAATGACAAAGAATTCTCAAGGTAGCCAGGGGAAAAAAAATGGCAATTAATAAAGGTAATCCCATTAGATTATCCTCGGACTTCTCAGTACAAACTGTACAAGCCAGAAAGATATGGAATCAAATATTTAAACTATTAAGTGAAAGGAACTACCAGCCTAGAATAATGTATCCAGCTAAGCTCTCCTTTAGATATGAAGGAGAAATTAAGACTTTTCCAGACATACAAAAATTGAGGAAATTCTCCTCTACGAGGCCTGCACTACAGGAAATACTGAAAAGGGTCAATTCACCTAAAACAAACTGACAAAAAAAATACATAATTAAGAATAAAGTGACTATCGGACAAATAAAAACAGAGGAGTGCAACCCTTACTAAGAACAAGGCATTATAAGCTTAAATAATAAAAAGAGAATTCTTATAACAAGATATCAATGAACATTCAGCATACATAAGGACAAATTGAGATAACAATGACTAAAAAGAGGAGGAGTCACAGATTCAAATTCGCAAAGGAGAATGGAGATAAGGTATGCACAAAAGAAAATGGATGACTGTATAAATATAATTATCCTTTACATATTCATAAAGGTAACCACACACCATAAAGTCAGAACTGAAGTATATAATATAAAACAAGGATCAGAGGCAAAACCCACACAAGTCAACCAAAATAAAGAAAACAGAAACACAAGGACAAGGAAGCAATGAAAACACTGAGCTACCTGAAAGCAAAAGAAAAAATGGCTATAAGAAGTCCTCATATTTCAAAAATCATCCTAAATGTAAATGGACTGAACTCATCAATAAAAAGACACAGACTTGCAGAATGGATCAAAAAAGAAAACCCAACAATTTGCTACCTCCAGGAGACACGTCTCAGTTCCAAAGACGAATATAGACTCAAAGCGAAAGGGTGGAAAATGATATTTCAAGCAAATGGCATTCAGAGAAAAGTAGGAGAAGCGGTACTAATATCAGATGAAATAGACTTCAAAATAAAAAGGATAAAGAAAAATACTGAGAGACACTTCATAATGATAAAGGGAATCATGCACCAAGAAGACATAACACTTATTCATATCTATGCTCCCAATCAGGGAACCCTGAAATATGTAAAGCAATTACTAACAGAACTAAAAGGAGAAACAGAATAAAACACTATTGTAGTAGGGGACCTAAAACCCCACTGTAGTGTATGGACAGATTGTCCAAACAGAAAATCTATATGGAAATAACATTTTTAAATGATACATTAGACCAACTAGATATAATAGATATTTACAGAACCTTCCATCCCAAAATAGCTGCTTATACATTCTTCTCTAGTGCACATGGAACATTATAAAGGATTGACCACATACTGGGACACAGAGATAGCCTCAACAAATATAAGAGGGTTGAAATCATAACAACCATATTCTCTGATAATAATGCTTTGAAACTAGAGATCAACTGCAAATAGAAATCAGGAAGAACCACAAATACATGGAGATTAAACAACATACTACTGAAGAATAACTGGGTCAGAGAAGAAATAAAAAGAGAGATCAAAAGACACATAAAACAAATGATAATGATAGTACAACATATCAAAATTTTGGGACATGGGAAAAGCAGTCATAAGAGGAAACTTCATATCATTACAGGCCTATCTCCTAAAACAAGAATGATCTCAAATAAACAACCTAATGCTTCATCTTAAAAAACTAGAAAAGGAAGAACAAATGAGGCCTAAAGTCAGCAGAAGGAAAAAAATAATAAAAATTAGAGCAGAAATAAATAAAATTGAAAACAAAACAAAAAAAATGATAGAAAAAATAAATGCAATAAAGAGCTGGTTTTGGAGAAGTTTCATAAAATTGACAAACCTCTGGCTAAACTTACTATAGAAAAAAGAGAAAGGACACAAACAAAATGAAAGAGTGGAAATTATGACAGACACTGCAGAAACACAAAGTATCATACAAAAATACTATGAAAAAATATATAACACCAAATTTAATAACCTAGAAGAAATGGACCAGTATTTAGAAAAATACTGCCTTCTTAGACTGAATCAAGATCTAGAAAGTCTAAATAGACCAATCAGCAGTATGGAAATTGAAATAATCATATAAAACCTACCAAGAAGTAGAGTCCAGGACCAAATGGCCTCACCAGTGAATTCTACCAAACTTTCAAAGATTTACTACCTATTCTCTTCAAACTCTTCCAAAAAAATCAAAAAGGAAACAATACTTCCCAACTCATTTTATGAGATCAATATTACTCTGATACCAAAACCTGGTAAAGATAACACGAAAAAAAGAACACTACAGACCAATATCTCTCATGACACAGATGCAAAAATTCTAAATAAGATACTAGCAAATCGAATACAGCAACATATTAAAAAGATTCTGTACCGCAATCAAGTGGGCTTCATCCCAGAGGCACAGGGATGGTTCAACATACACAAATCGATTAATGTGATATACCACATAAACGAATTAAAAAATAAAACTCATATGACCCTATCAATCGATGTAGAAAAAGCCTTTGACAAGATACTGTAATAGCCCGCTGAAATGTGAAAGGGTTAAAGAATAATTAAAACCTGAAACTGGACAAAGGAAGTCTATAACTTAGGCCTAGTTTCTGGAACCCCTAACCATATTCTGTTAATCATGAAACTTGTAACAATGAGCTCATACGCTAACTGCCAATTTTAGCCTGTGTAACCCTGCTTGCTTGCGTGGCATGAAAAATAATCAATTGTATATAAGCTGAAAATTACTGTTTGGCCATCGCCCATGGGAACACTGGCTATTGCCCATGGGAACATAGGCAATCACCCATAGGAACATAACATTCTAACAACAAGCTTTCTGCTTCTGTACTTCCCGCTTGCACACCTGACCAGTGGGTTGACAGGTAGTGAATAGGAGAAAGATGGACCTTTGTGTTTAAGACAGAATGAGGAATGGGATTTGGGGCTTAAAAACCTTGTATCTTGGCAATTCGGGGCTGCTCTTTTGCAAGGACAGCCGCCGGCTAATAAACTGTCTCCTGGTTAAGAGCACTCAAGTTGGGTCTGGTTATTCTGGACACAACAGATACAGCATCCATTTATGATCACAACACTTAAAAGGCCATATATCGCAAACCCTCAGACAAAATTATACTTAATGGTGAAAAATTAAAACCTTCCCTCTAAGATCAGCAACAAAGCTATACTACTCACTATCGCCAATGTTATTGGCAGTCCTAGCGAGTGCAATCAGACAAGTGAAAGATATAAAAGACATCCCAATAGGAAACAAAGAAGTCAAACTGTCACTATTTGTGGATGTCATGATTTTCTATATAGAAAATCCTAAAAACTCTGCAAGAACACTACTGGGAACAATAAGCAAATACAGTAAAGTCTCCGGATACAAGATCAACGTTCGAAAATTCATAGTGTTCCTGTACTCGAATAATGAAGTGTCAGAAAAAGAAGTGGAAAAAAAAATTCTTTTTGCAACAGCAACAAAAAGAACAAAATCTCTAGGAATAAATTTAACAAAACAAGGGAAGGACCTATATAATGAAAACTATAAGACCTATTAAAAGAAATCGAAGAAAACACAAAGAAATGGAACGATATTCGTGTTCTTGGATTGGAAGAATCAGCATAGTTAAAATGACCATATTACCTAAATTAAGTACTGCTTTGAGCCCTCTGGCAAGAAGGGGATTGCAGATTTAATGCAATCCCCATCAAAATCCTATTGGCATTTTTTAAAGAAATAGAACAAAAAGTCATCAGATTTGTATGGAAGCACAAAAGACCCCAAATTGCCAAAGCCATCCTGAGAAAAAAGAACGAGGCTGGAGGCATCTCTCTGCATGACTTCAAATTATACTCAAAGAGACAGTAATCAAAATGGCATGGTATTGGCAGCAAAAGAGACACATGGACCGGTGAAATAGAATCGAGAGTCCAGAAGTAAACCCATACTTATATGGAAAAATAATTTTCAATAAAAAGCCAAAACTATACAGTGGAGAAAGAGAAGCCCCTTCAGTAAATGGTTTTGGGAAAACTAGAAAACCACCTGCAAAAGAATGAAACTATACTGTTGTCTATCACCACACATGAAAATTAACTCAAAATGAATTAAGGACCTGAATATAAGACCTGAAACAATAAAATGCATAAAAGAGAATATAGGAATGAAACTCAAGGACCTTGGACTTGAAGAGGATTTTATGAATTTGACCTCAAAGGCAAGGGAAGTAAAAGCAAAAGTAAATGAATGGGACTACATCAAACTAGAAAGCTTCTGCTCAGCAAAAGAAATCGTCAACGAGGTAAAGAGACAACCATCCGAATGGGAAAATATGTTTGCAAACAACACCTCCAATAAAAGCCTAATATACAAAATATACAAAGAACTCATATTACTCAATAACAACAAAAAAAAAGAAATGATCCAATCAAAAAATGGGCAGAGGATCTGAACAGATCCTTCTTCCCAGAGGACATACAAATGGCCAACAAATATATGAAAAGATGCTCAACATCAATAGCTATTAGAGAAATGCAAATCAAAACCACGAGATATCGTCTTACACCTGTTAGAATAGCTATAATCAACAGGACAAGTAATAACAAATGGTGGAGAGGATGTGGAGAAAATGGAACCCTCATACACTGCTGGTGGGACTGCAAATTGGTACAGCCACTATGGAAAACAGTATGGAAGTTCTTCAAAAAACTAAGAATTCATCTACCATATGATCCAGCAATCCCTCTACTGGGTCTTTACCCCAAAGACTTGAAAACCCATATCCAAAAAGATATCTGCACGCCGATGTTCATAGCAGCATTATTCACAGTGGCCAGGACATGGAAGCAACCAAAGTGTCCTACAATAGATGATTGGCTAAAGAATCTGTGGTACATATATACAATGGAATATCACTCAGCCATAAGAAGAGATGAAATACTGCCATTTGCGACAACCTGGTAGACCTCGAGATAATCATGCTAAGTGCAATAAGCTAGACAGACAAAGTTGAAAATCACCTGATATCATTTATATGTGGGATACAAACCTAAAAAGAACAAATGAATAGGACAAACAAACAGAGACACATGGACATGGATTACTAGCCTCTGGTAAGGCTAGTGCTTACTAGAGGACTATAGCTAGTGGTTACCAGAGGGTAAGAGGTAGGGGAGGAGGGGGGTATAGATGAGGTAAAGGAGGTCAAAATAGGGGGGTAGAGGGAGGGTGAAGTGGGTAAAGGGGATCAAATATATGGTAGCTGAAGGAAACTGGTCTCTGGGTGTTAAACACACAATAGAATATGCAGATGTCAAATAATAATTTACACCTGAAAATTATATAACTGTATTAACTCATGTTACCCCAATAAACTTAATTAAATTTTTTTAAAAAGGAAATGCTGAATTTTATTTTGTTGGCCATGGGGAGCCATCTAAATTGCTCTGTTTTCTAAGGGGCAATTGAATCAGATCTCTCTTCGGAATTCAGAGATAGAGTGTAAGAGAGAGAGGGGTTGGCGGAGAAAGAGAGAGAGAGAGAGAGAAAGAGAGAGAGAGACTCTTCTGTACAAACATGTATTATAATCCAGAGTCGACAGTCTGGTCATGGTGAAGTAGAATAATATACTAGAGTGATTTCAGTAAAATGCCTAAAGAAGTTTTATTATCTCTGAAATTCCATGAAGCTTTCTAGAAATCTTTACTTAAGAATTTTTTCCTGGCAAATGTCTTTTGCAAGACAATTGATCACCGTCAGACAATTGCTGGGTATGTCTGATTTTCTGAGAGTCTTATCTTTGTAGAATATTTTGCAATATGTTTTCATTTTCACTCTGTCTTCATCCAATTTTCTCTATTAAATATATACAAATTTAGAGTTTTGTAATCTCTTGCATGAAAATCATTTTTTATTCTACTCTACTAGCCATGAATATTAACTCGTTAAATAAATATTTGTTATTATAATTCGCTAGAAATATAAATCCTATCTATTTTACAACTTTAGGAATCCAACTTACTTCAATTCGCTTAATCATAATAGTTGTTTTAGGACATTAAGAGTCATAAATCTGTCAAAATAAGAATTACATGAGTTAATGCTTGTAAGACACAGACTCTTGCAAATAATAAACAGACCTTACAAGTTAGCTCCCCTATTTAAGATAATACTAAGAAATTAAGTACTGCTTTAAGCCCTCTGGCAAGAAGGGGAGAGTCCTTCAACACCCATATATTCAGGATATCAAAGCTGGCATAGCTCATCTGAACAATGGGACATTCATAACAGAATCTGCCTAAACTGGTAGCCAAACTCCATGAACACAACCAAGCAACTACTGTAGAGGAAGATGGTAATTTGACTCTTTTATTACTTTATCAAGACAAAAACAGTAGACTTGGGGTGATATCCAATCATAGGTCTCTTACTTCATTTAGGAATGAACAGGTAATTCTCTCTCAACTCCCTGGGAGTTAATCATCAGGTAAGCATAATTCTTGAGTAAATAGAGATTTCTTCTTGGAATTTGGTGGCATTATACTTTTCCCTCTCTTACTGCAATATGTATAATTTATTCTTCTGGGAAGGGGCACACAGAGCTTCGCAATACCTTGCTTACGAATAATGGCCACATTTCTATTGTGACTTATGAGAAACAAGAATTGCCACATGTCCCACATGTCATTGTTAAAGAACTCCTGGCCCTTTACATTTTCTGAAAGCTTTTCTATCACATTTTAGTTCCTTAATTCTTCCTACTAACTTGGATCAAATAAAGGCAATAGTCTCTGAAAAGTCGTAATCCTCTGGTTGGCCTTTATTCAAAGTTAAAAAGAAGTAGGTAGGATATGTGTACTTGGTGCTATCTGCCATGCTAAGAGCTGGAATGACAACTCATCCAGGAATCATGAAAAATAATGAAAATCCAAAATTGTGAACAAATTTAGATTTTCCTCAGGGTTAGAGAAGCCATCAATCACACATTTCACTTCAGTTAAGAATATGTGCAATATATTTGCCTTTGTCTGTTTTAAAAATCTCTACCTGATCTTCAATTAATTTTTACCTAACTATGTCAAATAAGGCACTAGAATTTTAGTCTGATCAAACTAATTTATTCACGAATTGAAGAAAATTCTGTTTCTTATCTTTCAAGATGATAATTTGATCCTTGATAAGCTTTCTCCCTAAAAATTTATATTCTTTTGCAAGAGTGGGCCTTTAAAAAGCAAAAAAAAGTTAGGGTCTTGGTGACCTTGGTGTGCTGAAATCCTTATAAGTTAAATTTGTTGATTTGATTAAATTATCACTCCTGATGATTTAATTCAGTGATAAAGCTTCTGAGTTTTTTTCTCTCATCTTATAGCTGTAAGAGGTCAATTTAAATTATTTCTATGGTCATGTGTCCTAGTTCATAACTGCTGTCTCTAAGAGAAGATGGCTTGTTTGACAATATAGTTACAAGGTTTGATAATGGTGGCTCACGGGTTGTTATGAAGGGAGGAAGAAAGAATTAGAGAGGGAGATGGGGGAAGAAGGAATGAAGAGAGGGAGGAAAGTAGGATGAGTTCTCACCTTTAATAGAGTGGATTTCAGCTAAAATTTTTGTTGGACAAAAGGTTGTGAAACAACAGAAAAAGTTTGTAAGCCTATTTATAGGGAAAATACATCTCCACGGCCCCTTCCAGTTCTAATGTGTGTTATTGTATAAATCTGCAATACTCTCTCTTATCTGTGATTCTCAGAGTAGCATGGGAAAGGTTAGCCTGAAAACACATGTTTCCAAGGCTATTGTGTATAATTCAGTAGCCTACTTCTTTCATCTGGATATTTACCAACTGGTATTTTCAGTCAATAGTTTTACATATATGAAAATATTATTTGTCTTTTTATAATGAAAGGAATGTGGGTTCCAATTTGACTCTGTCGCATCTTAGGCATTTACCATTATTCAGTCTCGAAAAGAGAAAACAGTCTCAAAAAGAGATAACAGAACCTAGTTGCTAGTGATTTAAAGCTTTTCTTAAGTAACTTTATATGTAGGGTACCCAGATCTGAACAATTGAACAGATCTAATGTAATTAGGAAATGTTTACTCATTCTTCCCTGTTGTAGCATATTTGTCCTGAGGCCCAAAGCCACATTGAGCCCAGTTCAGACTATAGATTTCAGCTTTTCCTGCTAAAAATATTAATTTTTTAAGCATTAAAAACCTTTCATGCTTTGTTATTCTCTTTTTAATTATTGAGAAGAAGATATATCTCCTTATTATTTTCCTTTATTGAGTGGCCTACTCACAAGTAATAAGTTCCCCAGAGCTACAAAAGTTCGTTGTGGGTGGATGATAAGTTTCAGCAATGTTATAGAAGTAATTCCTACATTATATAATTAATTTTACTTAATAATTGCTAAGATCCCATTTGTTTTATGATTCTATTATCCATCTTTTATTTTTGGTAATTCAGAAATTCCTGCTCTACTCTCCATAGGTTGCAACTCTTTTCTCACTCAGGTATTAAGAGTTCAATTTGATACTTTATATTCTTCACTGAGCATAGAACCTAGTTCCTGTTACATATACTTTTTTCAACTGTACTTGACTTTTACTGAATTCTTTTTTTTAAGTCAAGCTTTCTACACAATTAAGTATAATATTAAATTTTTCTAATATCTGTAATATTGTTTTCTTATAATTTTTTTTTTACCTAGTGTAATTCTATCTCATGAGAACCATGTGATAATTTGAGCAAGACCCATGAGCTATGCTGGGAACTCTGCCAAGCAGGCTGAAAGGACTAACTTGTTCTGAGAATAAATGTCTAGCATAAAGGCTGGGTCCTTGTCCCAGGTATACAAAAAGTGACAACAAATTCCAGCTTACTTCTAACAGCATCTGAAGGATATTACCTGGATATAAGATTAGAGATATAAGTCAATAAACAATATTCAACATTCGGTAGATGTCATCACTCTAATGATGAGAAATAAGTTCCTTCTGAACAGTTCTTTCAGCCAAATGCATAAAATGCTAGGAATGGGATTCATTTCAATGGCAAGCATCAAGAAGTGCGTTGAGATAATAGCTAAAAACAAAGGGCTCTCATCCAAGCTGGAAACTAAGGCAGTTGCCCTAATGAAGATGGCAGCAGTACAGAAAGAGAGTGTGCTTTCTTGGGCACAGTTTACACCAGGATCACCCCAAGTTCATGAATATGGTCTATCCTAATTCCAATTAAGCATCTCAGGTACTCCCTGCCCTAGTAGAATTGACTCAGGGCATTGCTTGTGTCTGAGCCTTAGATGAAGAACATCTGTGATTATAACTTTGCAAGATGTTGAAAAATGGACTGAATGCAAGGATGTTAAAAAAATTAATTGAAAGCCTTCCCTATAATGTCCCATGTTTGCCAGAATCAGCTTTCTAAACTCTCATGTTATTTTTCAGGATTTTTTTAGGCTTTCTCTCAGAATCACTAATTTTGCCAACTGATAATTGCTTACCTAAAGATTATGTTCTAATTTTAAATCCTTAAGCATTTCCCTGTCTGAGAAATGAGATTAAGAATGACATCTGCTCTAGTTGGCACCTCTATGTGATCTTTGCCTCACTATAAGAATTTACTGACAGGATTGGTAATCCAGGGGCACTGATTTTCAACAAATGTTCATTAGTAAAAAGGATCTCATCAGCACCATCTCTATACCTGAAAAAAGTTTCAACAAGTTTCTCTAAAAAGGCTAGCTTCTTTTTCCCCTTTATAGTTTTCAGATTGATTATAAACTCCAAGTAAAACATTTCTTTCTTTCTTCTCTTTCTTACCTGAAGAGGGATTTTCTAAACTTCTTTCTCTAGTCTTGACATAAAAGATCATCTTAATAAAAGTTTATATTTTTTAATCAAACATTTCAATAAATCTTCTGTAGAGTTAACTGCCCCTCCACATACTCATAAAATAGATGGTTGCCTAGCCTGCAGCCATAATGAAGATAGTGCACAAAGGGTTCTCGGCAGTGCCTGCTCCCAAGGACATTTTCCACTGTTCCCATGGACATTATATGCTTGTTCTACTCAAGAAGGCAGCTGGTTTGCCATTCCCATGGATGTTATCTGCTTCTGTGACTAGCAGTACATCTTATTCTGATCCACCTGAGAAGGCAGCTGCTCCTCCAGTGAAGTAATCTCAATCCCTACCTCTGCTTGTGTATAAAAACGTTGCTTGCCCTTGGCCTGGTGCTTTTTCCTGCAGTTCCAACCTGCCACTGCTGAAGCTTCCCTACCTGGTGAGTAATAATTGTCATGTCTCTCTCACCCCTCTTGCCCTCCTGCAATTTTTTTTTTTTTCGAATGTCCACAGCCTAGGTGCAAGTTCCATACCTAGGGCTCCTGTGTTACATCTTTCATTTGTACACTGTTGAAATTTTTTATCATAAATTACTTATTAAATTCTTTATATAAAAATATATATCCATTCTCTTAAAATTACTGGTAGTTATGATTTTTAACCTCTGCAAGTCTGTTAATTTGGTAGTAGCGTAATGTGTAATAGTACCTATCTCATAAGATTGTGAGCATTAAATGAAATAATGTATGTAAAAAGGCTTAGCTGTCCATAATCTGTTAGTATTTGTTTGTTTCTAATGGATAAACTTATTTGTTTCTCCCACTATGGTCCCTTATCTAAGTGTGAGAATAGGTTTACCAACACAGAGAGACTCAAGTGTTCTGGATGAGGCATGAGAAAGCAGCATTTCACAGCTGATGTTTGGGAGACTCATGTAAGGCCAAAAAATCTGAGATACCTCTTACAGGGTTAAAAAGTCAGTCCCAAGCAACATAAACTGAGAAGAGCAAGCCGAACTGAGAAGGCAAGAAAATCTAGAATCATGGGGAGCTGATGGGTCTACATCTTAGAAAGAGAGGTTTTCCTAAGCCAAGAAGGAAGTAGACAACCTTTTAATATACTTTCAGCCCAGAAATGAACCTCTACCACATATCATACCTTCAACCAACACTGAAATGTTAGGAAATACCCTGAACTTCTTTATCACACAGAAAACAGTAGTGCAAATATGTGTGACCTAGAATATAGTAGGCCAAGGTTACATTCTGTGCTAACTTTGACTGTTGAAGATACACACTTTCATTTTCAACTTTCTATTTTATTTAAGCAAAACTGCTGCAGATTTCAGAAGTACTCAGTAGGCCTGAGAATTGTACTCACAAAATGGATTTCAAGATTTTATTGAGTACTTTAAACTAAATTAATCGTAAGTCACTGTTCAGAAATTGTTGTACACCATTTTGGTAATTGATTTGTAAAAACATATATCCAATTTCATTATGTTTATTTTTTGTGGTCTGTAAATTTTTAAATTCCTACATTTTTCAAATGTTTCACCTATGATATTAATATCAATTTACCCTTACTAACATTTATGTATGCTTGTGTATGTAACACCTAATTTGATTATGGTTACCTTACTTGGTTGTCTTATTTGATTATCCTTACCTTACTCATAAACAAATATTTTAAGTGTTTCAAGGTTGTTTCATTAATTGGTAAGAGAATCAAGATTAAAACCAGACAAAAATATCCAGTCTTTTTCCTAAGGTAGCTTTATTTCCTTTACACATTCTTATATTACTTGTAATATAGGAAAATTGGAGAAATAAATGTATTCAAGCACTTATCACCCCATATTATAAATGTCTCTGTCATGTCTATCGTTACACTACCCTAGGGAATCTTTGAAGATGGAGAATTTTAGTCCTGGCCTAGTATTACACTTGACACTTAGTAATTATTCAACTAATGAATTAGTAAATTAAAAACACAGTAAAGACAAAATTGCTTCTAAACTCTAAAACAACATTTAAATATTTTGAAATTTGAAAGTAATTTATAATATGAACTCTAGAATTAGCATGAAATCGTTATTTATCTTGTATTTGCATTGCTTACATTATATATACTTATACATAAAAATAGGAAAAAATATTTACTAAAGAGTATACTTAAAGAGAAAAAAAGCTATAAATATTTGAAGTGACAGGAAAGTTTTTCATTTTTCACATTTTTTCTCTCATTTTTTTATGAAAAAGTATCTCAGACAAGATTAGTTAGAAAAGCGCAGATAATCCAAAGATAACCTCAATATTCTCTCACTGAGTATAGACAACAATGTTGAGGAAGATAAAAGAAATAAAATCTTCCTGTTGATATATCAATCAAGTTTCAAGTACTTTATAAAAAGAGATCACTAGGAAGAGAAATTAATGCTTTTCAGGTCTAAATTTGTTTTTACCAAAATTGAATTAGATCAGAATGGAATTCAACATACTATAACAAATTTTTAACTCTTAGCACTATATTGGCAGAGAAAACAAATAGAACCTTTTAAAAATTATTTAAATGATTATGGAGAAAACTGTCTTTTAGGGTATCTTCTGCGATTGAAAGTGGTAAAGCTGACTGCAATGCTTCCACATGCCAGTCAGGGCTGCCTGTGTGGGGCTAGACAGAAACTTGTCCCCATGGAAAGCTCAGAAGAACCTACCAGGTAAGAGCTCTCTGCAGAGTGGACTGAAACCACTGTTGCAGCTGCATCACAATCCTGCCTGCTCCCTCTGCCCATCCTGTTTTTCTCCCTTTCCTCCATGACAGATGCTATTTCCAGGGCTCTTCACAGTAAACTTCTTGTACACCAAACTCCATCTCTGAGTCTGCTGCAGGAACCCACCCTACCATCCCAACCCTGTATTCTCTCCCACTGGTGATATAATTCAGCACTCTAGAAATAAACAGTTTGCCTTGTAGAAGCCTGATAAGGCTCTGAAAAATTGCATTCTCTGGCAAATCTGAGGCAGACATTTAGAGTTACCTAAGCATTTTGGCAAAACGCAACAAAAATGTCATTACTATTGACACTGCTGTTGGTATGTCAGGGATTTAGTATTTTGAAATTAAGTAACTTTGGAAAAACTTTTGAGAATGTCTTTGTAGGAAATAATAAATGCAAAGCAATAGCATATTCAAGAGATTATATGTAAACTTGCTGATGGTAGTGTCCATCAAATTTAGGAATTACAGAAAGACAACTGCCCAAATACGTTAGCGATTCCTTCTAGACTAGAAATGTTCTTTTATTTTCTGTGTGGTTTATAAATATCTTCTTATTATGTGGCATACAATCTAGAACATTAGGTAAAATGCTATGCATTTGGAGCTTATTTCTGATTATGGGTGCATTACATTACATACAAATGAAAATAATTTGGCTGCGTCTTTCAGATATTGCAGGACTCTATCACTTCAGCACCAAATGATTGTAGCATCACATCCTTTTCCCCAGGATCTTCCAGGAATGTTCTGGAAGACAAAGAGACTAAAGACCATTCATGGTTCCTTTGTATTTGTTCAGAAAAACAAAAAATAAAATAAATAAACAAATGCTCTTGGAATGCATCTACTGCCTTGTGTAGAGATCCCACTTCTGGTTCAGCTTACCTCTTCTCCAACACCTTGTCTCCTCCACAGATACTCTTTTACCTATACTTATAACTTCTAGGTAGCCTGTTCTTATTTTCTCCATTTTTTTGTTAGCTTTATATTTTGGGTCTTAGCTTTACTTACTGGTATAGAACTTTTAAATTTCACATTAACTGAGGCTTTTCAACACTAAAATATTATTATATGTGTTAATGTTACCATTTTATTAAAATATTTTTAAAGAACATTTTTCAATTTTCTAATTTTATCTTGTAGTTTTCTACTAATTTTAACATTTATGTAACTCATTTTTTACCTCATCTAGTTTACATATTCTTCTTCTTTTTTCTTACATATTTGCCTTCTTTTAAAGATCAAATAGTTCTTGATTTTTTTCTTAACTTTAATTTTTACTTTTAGTCCATCTGAATCTTAAACCTTGCTATAAATATCTCAATTTTCATTGCTTTTGTAATTGCCCACAAGGATCCCAGCTGCAGGAGCACTAACACTAGAGGATTTCTATATCAAGAAGCAGTGAGAGTATGTCTGCCTCAGCTGCACTAGTGACATTGAGCAAGAACACCCAGGCTGCCTCTGCATTAAGAACTCTAGTTCCCCTAATCAATGGCCTTCTCAAATTAAAGGTGTTTCCAGAGACCTTCAGTTCTGTACACTCACAGTTCAGGCACCCATTCTTCTACCTTACCAGCTGGAGCTGGCCTTATGAGACAGGAGGAACTACGCTATGAGAACATTTTTTAAGAAAAAAGGAAGTAACAGCTCTATAAATATAGTTCCTCTACTTTTCCTTCATGATACTTAATTCAATCATTATTGTATCATTATGTGTATCATTATTTATTTAAATTCTATCTCTTTCACTAAACTTCTAAATGAGGGCAGAAATCTTGTTTCTCTTGATCACTGATGAAGTCTTAGTCCAAGGTTTGGTGTAAAGTACAATTGCAAAAAATATTTTTTAAATGAATCGATGAACAAATGAATAAAGTAAGTATAAAATATGCTGATTAGACAGTAAATTAACTGAAGGTTTTCTGACCTTTGACTTTTTTTAATTGTTGCTGACTTTTAGTTGGTACAGGGTCTTAAGTCAAAATGTCAGTAACTCTGTACATGCAGTAGATAACGTAGTGTATTTCTTTAGAGAAATAAATTAAGAAGAAAAATAAATAAGAAAAATTTTATTCTACAGACTTTCTTCAAAAAAAAAAATTGTTCAGTATTGGACTGTGTAATAAAACTGAATGTTTGTATTTCCCCAAAATACATATGCTGAATCCTAACCCTTAACGTAATCATTTTAAGAGGTAGGCCTTTGGGAGGTAATTACCACATTCATTAATCATGAATGTGATAAATGCTCTTATAAATGGGACCCCCAAAGTTCTCTCTAAGCCCTTCGCATGTAAGGATACAATAAGAAGTTGGCAGTCTGCAAACTGGAGTAGGATTCTTATCAGAACCCAATCATATTGGCCCCCTGATCTTGGTCTTCCAGACTCTAGAA
Organism: Pteropus medius; assembly: GCF_902729225.1. Classification (NCBI taxonomy): domain Eukaryota; kingdom Metazoa; phylum Chordata; class Mammalia; order Chiroptera; family Pteropodidae; genus Pteropus; species Pteropus medius. The sequence goes on from NW_024356249.1 coordinate 22,113,132, forward strand.
CTAGGAAAAATAAATTTCTGTTGTTTATAAGCCACTCAATCTATGGTATATTTTTTGTGGTATATTTCTTATAATAGCCTAAATGAAATAAGATTGATCACAATATTATCTTGATTTGATAAGTGTTTGCTTTTGATGCTCAATTTGAGGTCTCTCTTTTTTAATTTTCTTCTTATATATTTTTGTATTTTTATATTAACTACTTAGATAACCAGACATTTTCCTACTCCAAATTTTGGTTAATATTTAGAAATCGTTCTACTCCCTATTACATATACCTTTTGCAAATATACTATTAGATATTTTGAGAGTGATATGTTATTAATCTTGATATAATTACAGATTAAATTTGTAATTAATAAAAAGCAGAGGCACTTATAAAAAAAAAAAACTGTAATCCACTCCAACTGAGAACAAATGTAAGATTACTGTTTGTAGGACATCTTCAATTTTAAACACCTGACTGTCTCTTTATTAGCAATTTTAAACACCTGACTGTCTCTTTATTAGCAATGAATGCTATTGTATCATACTTTCTTAATTTAAGGCTTTATTGTTAGATATGGGAGAATAGTGATATTAATACCCTTTGGGAGAATGCAAACAGAGTACACTATATTTTACTCACGCTGGTGGCTTCTTGAGGCAAGTATAAGCACAGCATCTGAGGATTGCTTGCTGAATTTTAGCCGGTGGTCCCAAAGATGCACAAGCTGGGGCTAAACTTGGCCTGCTGCTGAACCTCTCTCAGGACTATGCCACTGGACACCTACTACACAAAGCCACACTAATAAGACTGGGAGACTTACAAGCTTTGCTTTGTACATAGAAACAGAAACAGAAAGGCAGCCAAAATGGGAAGACAAGTAGAAACCATATGAGAGAACAGAACAGAGATCCAGGAATAATGGAGTCGAGCAATCTAACAGAGGCAGAGTTCAAAACACTTGTTATGAAGATGTTCAATGAGTATGGAAGATGATGGTTCTAGGTAAAAGCAGGGTTCGCTTCCTCCCAGGTCCGCATTAAAATTACAAACAAATTATAAAATAATCAACATGGAAATCACCTAAAGTCCAGCTGATCATAACAAGTATGTCTGATAATATAAAGGAGCCACATAAAAGCCTTTAGGAGGGGCAAAGTCATGAATCGCACCCATGGGTGGTAGAAGATCACTGGGAGGGAAAGTGAGGCTGCAGAGGCTCCCCCAAAGGAGAGGGGGCTCCAGGCCTCATTTGGGAGCTCCCCATCTCAGGGTCCCAGCCCAGAGAAAAAGGAAATTCCAATAACTCTGACTATAAAAAACAGAGGGCATTCCAGCTATCTGGGTGAGACGGAAGAAGACTAAAACCTTAGATGCCTCTTTAAAGGGCCCACTCACAGGCTTTCTGACCTGCAGACACTCACTCGGGACACCGTCAGTGGGTCAGAGGCCCGAGCAGGATTTATATTAAGAAAGTCTGCATTAGCTGGCAGCAGAAAGAGGGCTGGAAGGGCAGTCACCAATGTGTCCTAGTCCAGCCCTCCTAATGGGCAATCTACAGGCCACCAGCTTGACTGTGCAGACCCCTCCCATAAGGCCATTAGGAAGTGCTGGCTTAAGGAGATTAGCCCACTCCCACCCAACCTGCAGTGCTTTTGTTGCTGGATGGCTGCCAAGCCCTGCACTGATTTAGGGCCAAACATTCTTAGATGGCAGCATTTCTGAGATAGTCTCAGGCAGATCACTGCTGCCAACATGAACTTGGGTGGATCTCAGGGATCTGTGGGCCAATCCCAGACAGCAGGTGGTCTGGCTGTGATCTGGGACTTTTGTGGAGTTACTGAAGTTACAGCAAGACTGAGGCTGTATTGATCTGACTGCCATTGTCTCACTGAGATCCTGCTTCACTCAAGCCACAAAGTGCCTTTAGCCCATCGACAGGCGTCCCCTGACCTGCTTGGATCTGGGGTTGCGCATTCTGTGCAGGCAACAGACCTTGGCTAGCGCAGGGAGTGTATTTCAGGGAAAACAGTTGTGGGCAAATCACTGCTGCCTATATGAGCTGAAATATCTCTTGAGGGGATTGCAGGGTTCTCTGGGACTGCTCCATGTGATCCGTGACTACTGTGGGAACGTGCAGACATAGAAATTGCAGAAAACTAAGGCTATCAGCCTAACAGCCCTTGACTTCCTGAGCTTCTGACCCATCCAATACACAAAGTGTTTTGTCCATCCAGTCACATGTTGATAGGCAGCTGCCCCGGTGCTGGGGTGGAGCATTCAGGCCTAAGGTGAGCAGCAGCTGACCTTGCTATGATTGGAAACTTAAGCAGGAAGTGACAGAGGCAGCACTGGCATGTGAAATGACACTGCAGTGGCAGGGGGAATTTTACTCAATAGACTCAGGAGACTCCCAGTGTCCCTGCATTACCCAACATGCATATCATCCAGAGGCTCTTCCACTTTCAGAGATTTGCAGGCAACTGACAGGCAGTGTCAGACCTGAAGGAGCACTGGTCTTTCTGCCAAACTGCCTTAGGTCAGGGACAGGTGATAATCAGACCGCTGCCTACATCATTGTATCTTCCACTTACCTGTAGATCCAGCATAGGCAACAGCCATCTGCGGGTTGCTTTGTAGTTCCCACCAGATAGTCCTGAGCAATCAAAAGTAGCAGCTGACCTTGGCCTACTGGGGAGCCCTTCCCAAGGGGCTACAAAACCAATGCATTTGGAGACTAGCACCAGACCACAACAGAGCAAATCCTGACTAGCCCCATTAGCGGTATACACAAAAGATGGTTATAACAAGTATACAAGCCTGCTAGGGCAAATCTCACTCAGTGGGGTCAGCCCCCACACAGCAACTCTTACCCTGTGGTGCAGTCAAGTCTCACAATTCATCAGCCTGAGTGTTAATCCCATCTACTGATATGCTAACAAAAAATAAAGGCTTGGCAACAACAGAAGATCACACACACCCACACAAAGATCATGTCCAGAGCCCCTGACATAGGGTATTAAGGAGACTGTGCCACTTGGCCACACAGGACACCTTCCACATTAGGCCATCTGGTCAAGCCTGAAAGATGAAACAAATATTCCTGACACATAGAATGAACACAGAGAGGCTAATAAAATGAGAAAACAAAGAAACATGCCACAAATGAAACAACAGGAGAAAACTCAAGAAAATAAGCTAAATGAAATGGAGGCAAGCAACCTACCAAAGACAGAGTTCAAAATAATGGTTATAAGGATGCTTAATGAACTTAGAGGAAGAATGGATGAGCACAATGAGCATACCAACGGAGAAATAGTAAGCATAAAAAAGGACGTAGAATCCATAAAAAGACCAGACAGAAATGAAGAATATAATAACTGAAATAAAGAATACACTAGAAGGATTCAACAGTAGATTGCATGAAGCAGAAGATAGAATCAGCTAACTGGAAGACAAGGTAGCAGAATACACCCAATAATAACAGCAAAAAGAAAAAGGAATCTTTAAAAATTAAGATAGTTTAAGAGACCTCTGGGACAACATGAAGCATAACAATATCCATAACATAAGAGTACCTGAAGGAGAAGAGAGAAAGTAGGGTTTGAGAATCTATTTGAAGAAATAATGTCAGAAAACTTCCCAAACCTGGCAAAAGAATTATACATAAAAGTTCAGGAAGCACAAAGAGTCCCAAATAAGAGAAATTCAAACAGACCCACACTAAGACACATTATAATTAAAATGCCAAAAGTCAAAGACAAAGAGAGAATCTTAAAAGCAGGAAGAGAAAGGCAGCTAGTTACTTTCACAGATACCCCATATGAATGTCTGCTGATTTTTCAATGGAAACTTTGCAGGCCAGAAAGGACTGGCAAGAAATTTTTAGTTATGAAAAGCAAGAATCTACAACCATGATTACGCTACTCAGCAAGGCTTTCGATTCAAATGAAAGGTGAAATGAGAGTTTCCCATACAGGGAAAAGTTTAAGGAATTCATAACCAAGAAGCCAGTATTATAAGAAATCTTAAAGGAACTTCTGTAAAAAGAGAAGGGGCAAAAAAGAAAATAGAAATAACAAATAGAAATAATAAAATGTAAGTAACCATGTACCTATCAGTAATCACTTTAAATGTAAATGGATTAAATGCTTCAATCAAAACACATGGCGTAGCCGAATGGATAAGAAAACAAGACTCATACAAACACTGTCTACAAAAGACCCACTTCATATCAAATGATACTCACAGACTGAAAGTAAAGGGATGGAAAAAGATATTTCACACAAACAGAAATTAAAAAAAAAAAAAAAACCAGGGTAGTGATAGTTAAATCAAATAAAATAGACTTTAAAACAAAGGCTATAATAAAAGATAAAAAAGGGCATTGCATAATGATAAAGGGATCAATAAATCAAGAGAACATAACCCTAGTAAACATATACACACATAGGAGCACTTATATACATAAAACAATTATTGGCTGACATAAAAGGAGAGATCAACAGTAATATATTCATAGTAGGAGAATTTAACACTCCATTGACACCATTGGATAGATCTTCCAGGCAAAAAATCAACAAGGAAACAATTGGCCTAAAAGACACACTAGACCAGATGGATTTAATAGATATTTTCAGAGCATTTTACTCTAAAGCAGGAAAATATACATTCTTCTCAAGTGCACATGGAACATTTTCCAGGAGACACCACATGTTAAGACACAAAACAAGTCTCAATAAATTTAAGAAGACAAATCATATCAACACCATTTTCTCTGATCACAATGACATGAAACTAGAAATCACTACAAGAAAAAAACTGGAAAATATGCAAACACGTGGAGGCTAAATACCACGTTACTAAACAATGAATGGGTTATCAATGAGATCAAGGAAGAAGTCAAAAGATACCTAGAGACAAATGAAAATGAAAACAAAATAACTCAAAATCTATGGGACACAGTGAAAGCAGTCCTAAGAAAAAAATTCATAGCAATACAGGCCTACCTGAAGAAACAAGAAAAAGCTCAAATAAACAATCTAACGTTACACTTAAAAGAACTAAAAAAGAACAGCAAAAAAAAAAAAAAAAAGCCCAAAGTGAATAGAAAGAATGAAATAATAAAGATCAGAGCAAGAAATAAATGAAATAGAGTCTAGAAAAACAGTACAAAAGATTAATGAAACCAAAAGCTGGTTCTTTGAAAGGGTAAACAAAATTGACAGACCCTTAACCAAACTCATCAAGGAAAAAAGATAGAGAACTCAAATCAGTAAAATCAGAAATGAAAGAGGAGAAATAACTATGGACTCCACAGGAATACAAAAGATCATGAGAAAATAATATGAGCAATTATATGCCAGAATTGGACAATCTGGAAGAAATGGACACATTCCTAGAAACAATCTCCCAAGACAGAGTCACGAAGAACCAGAAAATCTGAGCCAGCCAATGAAATAGAATCATTAATCAAAAACCTCCCGAAAAAACAAAAGTCCTAGACCAGATGGCTTCATAGGCAAATTTTGCCAAACATTCAAAGAAGAATTAACATCTATTCTTCTCAAACTATTCCAAAAAATTCAAGAAGAAGGAAGGCTCCCTAACTCCTTTTATGAGGCCACCATTACCTTGATTCCAAAATCAGACAAAGTTATTACAATAAAAGAAAACTATGGACATATATCTCTTATGAATATTGATGCAAAAATCCTCGACAAAATATTAGCAAATCGAATTCAACAATACATTAAAAATATCATACACCACAATCAAGTTGGATTTATTACTGGAATGCAAGGTTGGTACAATATCTGCAAATCAATTAATATAATACATCACAACATGAAAGACAAAAACCATATGATCATATCAATAGGTACAGAAAAACCATTTGACAAAATCCAGCATCAATTTATAATAAAAACTCTCGGCAAGGTGGGAATAGAGGGAACATACTTCAACATAATGAAGGCCATATATGACGAACATACAGCTAGCATCATACTCAATGGGGAATGGCTAAAAGCCTTTTTCTTAAGATCAGGAACAAGACGAGGATGCCTTCTTTCACCAATCTTCTTCGACACTGTATTGGAAGTATTAGCCACAGCAATCAGACAAGAAAGAGAAATAAAAGGTATCTGAATTGGAAAGGAAGAAGTAAAACACTCATTATCTGCCAATGACATGATACTATATAGATACAAGTCCCACCAAAAACTACTAGAATTGATCAATGAATTCAGTAAAGTAGCAAGTTACAAAGTAAATTTTCAGAAGTCAGTGGTATTCTTATACACCAACAATAAACTTCCAAAAAGAGAAATTAAGAAAACAATCCCACTTACAATTGCATTGAAAACTATAAAATACCTGGAAATCAAATTAACCAAGGAGGTAAAAGATCTGCTTTCAGAAACTTATAAGTCATTAAAAAAGAAATTAAAGAAGATAGACATAAATGGAAATATATCATGCTCACGGGTAAGAAGGATCAACATTGTTAAAATGGCCATACTACCCGAAGCAATCTATAGATTCAATGCAATCTCTATCAAAATACCAATGGTATTTTTCAGAGAGCTAGAATAAATAATCCTAAAATTTATATGGAACCATAAAAGACCACAAAGAGCACGGCAATCTTGAGGAAGAACAAAGTTGGAGGTATCACACTACCTGATATCAAACTATACTACAAGGCTACATTAATTAAAACAATATGGTAATGGCATAAAAACAGATACATTTATCAGTGGAACAGAATAGAGAGCCCAGAAATAAATCCACACCTGTATGCTCACTTAATGTATGACAAAAGAAGTAAGAATATACAATGAGGGTAAAGAAAGTCTCTTTAATAAATGGTGCAGGGAAAATTGGACAGATACATGCAAAAAAGAAAAAGAAAAAAGAAAAAGAAACTGGACCACCTTCTTATACCATCTACAAGAATAGACTCGAAATGGATTAAACCTAAATATAAGACCCAAAACCATAAAACTTCTAAAAGAAAACATAGGCAGTAAACTCTCTGATATTACTAATAGTAATTTCTCTTCGGATATATCTCTCTAGGCAAGGGAAACAAAAGAAAAAAAATAAACAAATGGGACTACATCAAACTAAAAAGTTTTCATACAATAAAGGAAAATATCAACAAAATAAAAAGACAACCGACCAATTAGGAGAAGATATTTGCCAATGATACATCTAATAAGAGGTTAATATCCAAAAATATATAAAGAATTCATACAACTCAACAGCAACAACAACAAAAAAAACAATCCAATTAAAAAATAGGCAGAAGACCAAACAGATACTTCTCCAAAGAGGAAATACAGATGGCTAATAAACATATCAAAAGATGCTCCAGGTAACAGATAATCAGGGAAATGCAAATTAAAATCACAATGAGATATCACCTCACACCTGTCAGAATGGCTCTCAGCAATAAATCAAAGGACAAGTGCTGGCGAGGATGTGAAGAAAAGAGAACCCTCATACATTATTGGTGGGATTGCAAATTGGTACAGCCACTGTGGAAAACAGTCTGGAGAGTTCACAAAAAATTTTAAAAATGGATATATATTTTGACCCAGCAATTGTACTTCTGGGCATTTATCCAAAGAAACCCAAAACAATAATCCATAAAATCTATGCATCCCAATATTCATGGCAGCACAATTTACAATAGACAAGTTATGGAAGCAACCTAAATGCTCATCAACAGACAATTAGATAAAGAAGTTATGATTCATATATACAACTCAGCCACTGAAAAAAAATGAAAATCTACCTTTTGCAATGTCATGGATGGACCTAGAGGTTATTATGCTGAGTGAAATAAGTAGGACAGAAAAAGAAAAATGCCATATGATTTCACTTACATGCAGAATCTACAGAACTAAAAGAACAAACTAATCAAACACAGACTCACAAATATAAAGGACAATTTGGTGATGGACAGAGGGGATGGGAGTTTTGAGGGGCTGGGAGAGTGGGGTGAACGGTTAAAGAAGTACAAATTGGTAGTTGATAGGTGGTCACTGGGAAGGGGAACATGGCATAGGGAATGCACTTAGCATTAATATATTGGCTAGGTGGAAAACCAGAGGAGAGAAGGAGCAATTAGGGGGATTGTTTTATAAACTATATAAATGATAAATGTCTAAGCAATGTACTGTATACTTGAATCTAAGAAAATAAAATTTAAAAAGATAATAATGGTGAACACTAAAAAATAAAAAATAAAATGTTCAATGTAATTAAGGGAAATGTAAATGAACTCAGTGAGAACTTTAACAAAGATATGAAAAAAAACATAAAAATGAAAATAGAATTATAAAAGGTAACCAGTCAGAAATGAAGAACACATTATCTGAGATGAAGAGGATGATAGAGGGAATAAACAGAGTGGATAAAGAAGAGGATCGAACCACTGATAGAGGATGAGGAAGCCAAAGATGCCCAATGGGAAAGAAAAGAATAAAGTAACCAAGAATATAATTATTTAAGGAGCCTATGAGACAAAATTAAAGGTAACAACATCTGTGTCATAGGGGTACCTGAAGAGGGAGAACAATAAGTTGAAAATATATTTGAAGAAATAATGATGGAAAACTTCTCTAACCTGGTGAAGAAAATAGACATACAAGCCCAGGAAGCTCAGAGAGTCCCCAAAAAATGAACTCAAAGAGGCCCACACCAGGACACATTATAATTAAAATGTCAAAGGTTAAAATACAAAGAGAGAATCTTAAAAGCAGCAAGAGAAAAGAAATTAATCACCTACAAGGGAGCATCCATAGGACTGGCAGTTGATTTCTCAAAAGAAACTTTGCAGGATAGAAGGGCTTAGCACAAAATCTTCAACATGATGAAAACCCAGGATCTACAACCAAGAATACTTTATCCAGCAATATTTTATCTCATTTAGAGTCAAAGTATAGATAAAGAGCTTCCCAAACAAAAATAAGCTAAAGGAATTCATCAGCACAAAGCCAGTATTACAGGAATTGTTGGAGGAACTACTTTAAGAAGGAAAAAGTGTGTATCAAAAACATGTATAAAGAATGGTGATAACTACGTATCTATCAACAAGTACTTCAAATGGAGAAGAATTAAGTGCTCCAACAAAAAGACTTAATGGATAAGAAAACAAGACCCTTACATATGCTGCCTACAAGAGATTCACTTCAAATTAAAAGTCACACACAGATTAAAAGGAAGGGGATGGGAAAAGATATTGCCTTGATGGATCTAGAGGGTATTGTGCTGAATGAAGCGAGTCTGACAGATAAAGACAAATACACATGATTTCACATACATGTGGAATCTAAAGAACAAAATAAATGGAACAACAACAACGATGGAAACAAACTGATAGATACAGAGAATATTTAAGGGCTACTAGATGGGAGGGAGTTGGAAAGAACAGAGAAAAAGGGCAAAGGGGTTAAGAAGTACAAATAGATACAAAATAGTCATGGAGATATAAAGTGTAACAAAAGTCAACAATGTTGTAAAAAATATGTAAGGGAGAGAGTGGTACTAGACTTAGTGGGGTGACCACTTCCTGAGTTATATAGATCTCTAATCACTATGCTGTACAACTGAAACTAATATATTATTGTATGCCAACTATAGTGAAAACAAACTTCATTGAATTGTATAATGTAAATATGAGCAACTAATTGTTTATTATATTTCAATAAAGCTGGGAGAAAAATAAATAAAAAATTAAGACATTTTAAAAGTTTGTTATAAATATGAAGCAGGAATAGCTGCTAAAGCATTATAGAAAAAAATGGTATTCATCTTTCTCTTTAGAACAGTATTCAAAACCACTAAACATTCTATATGTGAATTAAATATATATTTAAATATTTATTTTCATAACAATAACTTTAATATCATTTCTTGATATTACCCATTTTTCATGAGCTTAACTAAAATATTACCATTTTCATAATTTTATATTTAGTTTCATATACCATGTTCCAGTATAACTTTTAATATTTTGAGGTGTAAAAATATATTTGAATTGAGATTCTTTTTTTACTTTTACATGTGTTTTTAAATGTAAAAACTTGTTAAAATAAGGATCACATAAAAATAATGTCTGTGTTCAAGAGTTCTTCATCTTTCTCTCAGTCTATATTACTGTAATATAATTCCTAAGACTTATAAACATATAAGCAGCACTAGCTCTTAACAAGAAAACCTTTAAGAGATGTTATTTAATCAAATGCTTTTAGCATGCAAGAACTGTTATCCTGCATCTTCCAGACTTCACTGCCTGCTTCATTGTCCTTATCCAACTCATTTCAAAATTGAATATTTTTTAAGTTAGGTTTTAATGAATTCTATTCTTTCTATTCTTGCCTGGATGTGAAAATTGCCATTCCAATTAGCTGAGGTTAAAATATTTACATTTCTGATAAACATAATTGGCACTTCTGTTAAGTGTTGTTTTTGGCAAGCTCCTTGCCTTTTATTTCCATTTTATATTTAGTCCAAAACATTGCTAACCTCCCCAATGTGCATGGAGTAAGAGGAGGTGTGTGGATAGCAAAACACACACACATACAGACACATACACAAACACTCTCACAGACTTAAAAGAATAACAGCCCCCTGTCACACTGGAAACAAGGTAAAGAAAAGAGTAAGTTCATGTAAAATAGAAACAAATAGTCATATGAAGAGGATGACAGTGATAAGTTGTGAAGCTGAGGTGGTGTTCACTTCAATACTCTAACTCATTGGAAAGTTGCCAGTGAAAACTAAGAAATTCATTTAAATTATTTCAAACTTCTCAAAAAACAATGTGCCATAAAAATTCAAGACAGTTTTGCCATTATTAAAGATATTACAGCTAACATTTATCATTATGACTACAAAGCCAGGAAAGAGGGGTAAAAGCTGGTAAAGAAATCAAACAGATAATGGAAGGAATGCTGACAATTATTATTCAGACAGGTAATGAATTTGGTAATGTCTATTCTATATAGTATAATGGATAGTTATAATTCTTAGATTGTGAGAAGTACTAATTTTTAATATAAACATAGATATTTAAAAGAAATGACTACCTCTAAGGCTTAGATATTAAGCTTAACTCTCATAAGATCTGTGCTACAGTATTGTATTAATCAGACTGGTTTACCATAACAGAACACCATACACTGGGTGAATTAAACAACGGAAATTTATTTCACACAGTTCTGGAGATTGGGAAATCCAAGATCAAGATGCCAGCAGGACAGTTTTCATTCTAAGACTTCTCTTGGCTTGTAGATGGCCATCATCTCCCTGTGTGCTCACATGACCTCTCATTTACAGGCACTCACAGAGAGAGAAAGCAAGCTCTCTGGTGTCTCTTCTTATAAGGGCACTTACTCCATCACAAGAGCCCTGCCTTCATGACCTAATCTAAGCCTAATTACTTCTCAAAGGCACCATCTCTACCCTCATGTTCAGGCATAGGACTTCAACATATGAATTTGAGGGAGACACATTCAGTCTATAACAACAAGTATTATATGTACAATACCTATTTAAAGAGAGGTTAAAAAGAGTGCTTTACTCTGAGTGTTTAAGCAAGTACAGTATTTTAAAAATAAAAAGGCAAGCATTGTTATGTGTCTACCATACCCCACAAGAGTCACAGTTTAGTAGATACTCCTCATACTGTTAAACAAAAACTGTACTTATATAAAAGTCAAAAATACAAATGCTTTACTAAAAGGTTTCTTTTATTAGAACAACTTGAAGATACTTTAAAGGCAAATTAAATATTTAAAGTTAAAGAAAATATTTTATAATTACATGCACATGATGACATCATGAAGACAGGGAAGACTAGGGAAGAAAAACAGTCACACTGGAATAATTAAGTCACTAGGTTTACACAGGTAAAAATCCCTATTCAATAACTGTCCAAGCAGAGTTTACTTACCTATTCATCAGGCCCAGTCTTTTCCACACAATCAGACGGCAAACAAAAGAGGTCTAAAGAGGGGAGGAAAAAATATCACTGGTATCTGAGGACTCTGTTTTCAGTTAGTAATAACAATTTGGGGAGATTAAATCATCAATATCCCCATTCATCTCTCTTCACCTGCAAAACATTTTCTGGTTACAAAACAAATAAAAGCTACATTATTACTTACCCACAGTAAATTTCTATTTTGGAGTCACTTTATACCTAAGATGAGTGTGTTTGCTCCTTAAGGCACACTTTGAAGAGCCTTGTGCTAAATAATAAAGAGATAGTGAATCAGTTGAAAAGATAACAGGCATTGAAATCATATAGAGCTAGATATCTCAACCATTTACCACATTGGAGTCCTTGGGAAAATATGTAATCTCTTTATTATGGTTGAATACTTGAATTGATCTTTACTTCACTGTATTATCTAACACTACAGAAATACAAAGAATCATAAGAGACTACTGTGAACAATTATAATGCCAATGAACTGGATAATCTAGAATAAATAGATAAATTCTGTCAACCAATGGTTGACCAATTCAACACCAAGAAGCGGGCACAGTGAAGAGGAAAACTTCATTCAGTGCAAACAGCTCAATTGTGATATAATATAGCTGTAAAAACTGTAGAACAGCTCAATAGTGTTGCAGCTCAATTATGGAATAGTACTTCTGTGAAACAGCATGGCTGTGAGGCAGCCCTGGAGTGAGATGGCCCTGAGGTCAGGTGACCCTGGGGAGAGGCAGACCTGGGTAAAGGAGGCCTTCAGGCTAGGCCCCTCCCTGGCTAGATAGCTCTGTGCTCTTCGCATCCAGTCCCGTCTGCTCCATTCTGCCCTGTTCTGCTGTGCCTGATCTGTCCCGCTCTTCACTCTGCTCCAGCAAGACGTCTTTCAGCTCCAGTTGGGGAAATGCAATCTTCAGTCTTTATTGAAAAGGGTAAGTGTGCTCTATAAGCCAGAGGGGAGCTGGAGCTGAGTGATAAAAGTCCCCCACCCTGGTCCCTGATTGATCTATCTTCATGCAAATGAGGACTCCAAATCCTCAAAGTCTGGACTAGGAAAGTTTCAGGCCTATTGGTTGAAATAGGATCCCAGAAATTACTTTATAAAGAAAGGTTGACTCAGTTGACAGGAACACAGAGCAGGTGGCATTTCAGTGTGGGAGGCAAGTAGTTTAGTGCAAGCTTCTCCCTAAAATGCAGAGCAGCCCTTGTTTAGTAATGGCTACTGGCTCTGTTTATAAATATGAGCCCACTTAGCAACCAGGAGCACTTTTTGGTAAGGATCTTCTGTCTTGGGATCAATAATTTTTGGAAACACACAACTTACCAAGACCAAATCAGGAAGAAATAGAATATCTATACAGGCCAACAATGAATAAGGATAGTTAATCCGTAAACCAAAACCTCTCGGCAAACTAAAGTCAAGGACTAGATGGCATCCCTGGTGATTTTACCAAACATTTAACCAAGAATAATGCCAATCTTTCTCAAACACTTCCAAAAATTTAAAAAGGAGAAAATACTTCCAAATTCATTTTACAGGCTGGCATTACCCTGATACAAAGTCACTAGAAGAATAAATCTTAAAAGTTCTCATCACAGGAAAAAAATCTGCAACTATGTGTGGTGATGGATGTTAATTAGACTTATTGTAGTGATCATTTCACAATAGTACAAATATTGAATAACTATATACCTGAAACTAACATAATGTTATATGTCAATTATGTCTCAATTTTTAAAAAGCAAGAAATCCTACTATTTGCAACTACATGGATGAAACTGGAGAATATTATGTTAAGTGAAATAAGCCAGACACAGAAAGACGAATACTGCATGATCTCACTTACATGTGGTACCTAAAAATAGAACAAAACAAAATATTCAACTTATAGTAACAGAGGGTAGAATTAGTGGTTACCACTGAGGCTGGGGAAAGGCAAAGGAAAGGGAAGATAATGGTCAAAGGGTACAAACTTTCAGTTACAAGATGAATAATTTCTGGAGACCTGATGTACATACAGCAGAGTAACTATGGCTAATATATTGTATACTTGAAATTCAATGAGAGAGTCATCTCAAGTGTTCTCACAATACACATACATAAAAGGTAACAATGTGAGGTGATGGATATGTTTATTGACTTGATTGAGGTATTATTTCATAATGTTATACCTATATCAAAACATCATATTGTACAACCTAAATGTATACAATTTTTATATATCAATCACACCTCAATAAAGCTGGAAAAATAAATAAATAAACAAACAAACAAATAAATAAATAAAATTTAAAAGTATTCCATTATATTCCTATTTTTTTTAAAGCGCATACATTCTAAATGCTAAACATCTCAAACAAACCATGCATTCCCTCACCTCTGAGTAGTTGTGTATCCTGTGTCCCTGTTGGTTATGTTCTCCTTTTCTTTCTCCCCCACCACTCCTTGTTGCTAACACTTTCTCATTTTAGACATGTGTCCTCTGGAATACGTGTCCTGGTCTTCATGTATGGGTTCAGAAACCCTTTTCTCTGCTTGTACTTTCTTGTATTTCCCCAGTTGCAATTACTTATTTGTACGTATTTCCATTGGATTGTAAACTTTATGCCTTGTTTACCATCCAAGGCACTTAATAAATATTCACTGAATGAATAAACAAAGAAATGATTTCGTATTTTAGAATGTCTCTTTAAAACCCTCAAAACACAGATTTGTCTACCTACACACTTAGTTGGCAATTTTCTCTCTCCTTTATTCTTTTGTGTAACCAGGCTATCTAATTCTTGCTGATCACTTCACTGAGTTGCCTTAATTTTTAAATATTTTCTTTCAAAGCATCCTACCCTTTAAAATTTTTTTCAATTACAGTTGACATTCAATACTATATTAGTTTCAGGTGTACAACACCCTGTCCTTTTTAAATCTTGGCACTGAGTATTAAGGGGCCAGGTAAAATTACGATAATAATTTGATTATTTTCAAGTAGATAGAACAATCATCGGATTGTGAGTGTTAGTTCAACTCCTATTGTTTGTGCCTAAAATAGCCTACCTGATATAAGCTTAATAACATAGAAAATCAATTTCATGGAGTTATTTAGGCGGTCAGTTCTAAATTAGAAAAGCTAACTAGACAAAGCGTTGCTTGGCAATCAATGGTCTGACAGACTTTTAATAAAGTAATTGAATCTTCTTGAAAGAAGGGGCATGACAGTTCATCTTCATCTAGCAGACCCAGAAATACTATGTCACATAGTAGACTAATAGCGAAATTAGACTTCAGGGCTTAAGACTTTTGATTTTGTTTTCTTTCTACATCAGTATCAAATCAACATTAATTGTTGTACTGATTTAGCCTTTCCTGTCTGTCAAACCTATTATCTAACTGTTTCTTTCATGTTTCCATCTTTATAATGGGTTTATATCAATACAAATTCCTCTGTGACAGGAAAAATATTCTACTCTGTCCCCTAGTCTCTAACCATATAGGCATATAATAAACCATTAGATAATGAAAGAACTCCATCAACTTCTATTCACTCATTTCCTCACCCAACCAGACACAGGCAAACCTTCTTCTTTTTACAGAGTGTATGAAAAAGCAATTTATTCAGAAATGTGTTCTTATTCAAAGAAAACAAATCTTCTGAATAATCCTACCTCACTCACTCTTCATCACCCATCACTTACAACCCCAGTATGAACCACTGACCCCCAGGACCACCACCACTTGCCAGTTAGAAAACCATTTTCATTTTCATCCACCTCAAAACAATCTGAGCACTTTTCAGGGATATTATTCCTTGGATAATATTTTAGTTTATAATAAATAAAAATACATAATTAGGTAGATAGGTGATGATAGATGATAGATAGATAGATAGATAGATAGATAGATAGATAGATAGATAGATAGATAGATGATAGACGGACACTGCGTTTGAGATTTAAGTTAGAGCTATGTGTGCATTTATATAATTTGTTTTAGGTATCTAGTTAAAATTTCACAACCTAGCAAATATTGGAATGTTATATTCAATTCTGCTAAGCTCTTGATCTTTTGTATTTTTACATATTCACTCTTCTTCCCAGATTTATATTATCTGCAAATTTTATGGGCATGTCATAAATGTCTGCTTCGATGCATATTGCATTGTGTGTTAAACCACCCAAAGTTAAATTTTCTTCTGTCACCATATATTTGACACTCTTTAACCTTATCTCCTCCTCTCCTCCCCTATCCCTTAGGTAACCACTAAACTGCTGAAATTTAACTTTGGGCAGTGAGCAAATAATGCAATATACATGTGATGTATTATTGAATTGTACATTTGAAACATATAATTTTATTAACTAATGTCACCCAAACAAATTTAAATACATACATACATACATACATACATACATACATACATACATACATACATAATGTTTGCATCAAAAAGTTGACGATGATGTTGGAAAAAAAAGAAACCTTAATTGACAAATTCACAGAAATTTGAAAGGATAGGCACTAGTAACCAAGGATAGAAGTTAGAATTCATCCAAGTCACTGATCAAAGGAGATAGTAATTTATTTATTTATTTTTGTTTGACTCTTTATTTTTAATTCTTTTGGATATAGAGGTAAAATTGCTGGGTCATATGGTAATTCTATGTTTAGTTTTTTAAAATAATTTTTTAATTACAGTTGGTATACAATATTATATTAGTTTAGATGCACAACATAGTGATTACACATTTATATAACTAACAAAGTGATCACCCTGATAAATCTAGTACCCATCTGACACCGTACATAATTTTACAATATCATTGGCTTTATTCCTTATGCTGTAAATTATATCCCCATAACTGTTTTGTAATTTGTACTTCTTAACTAATTTATACTTCTTCATCCCTTCCCCTTTTTCACCCATTCTCCAATCCCCTTCCCCACTGGCAACCATCAAAATGTTCATTGTATCTATGAGCTTGATACTGTTTTTTTTTTATTTTGTGTTTTAGATGTGAGTGAAATCATATGACATTTGTCTTTTTCAGTTTTACTTATTGCACTCAGCACAATACCCTCTAGGTCCATCCACATCATCGCATAAAACAAGATTTCATTCTTTCTTTATGGCTGAGTGATATTCCATTGTATATATGTACCACCTCTTCTTTATCTTTTGATCTGTTAATGAACATACAGGTAACCTCCATATCTTGACTATTGTGAATAATGCTGAAATAAATATATGAATTCACATGTTTCTTCGGAGTAGCATTTTGGGTTTCTTCAAATAAATACCCAGAAATGGGATTACTGGGTCCTTCTTTGTCTCTTTTTATAGTCTTTGTTTTAAAGTCTATTTTGTCTGGTATAAGTATTGCTACCTTAGCTTTTTGTTTCTTTCCAAGTTCTTAAAACATCTTTTTCCATCACTTTCAGTCTGTGCCTTTTAATCTGCAGTGAGTCTCTTATAGGCAGCATATGTAAGAGTCATGTTTTCTTATCCACCCACCTACCATATATTTTGATTAGAGCATTTAATTTGTTTACATTTAAAGTAATTATTGCTAGATATGTAGTTATTGCTATTTTATTATTCATATTTTTTATCTTTTTTTTTCTTCTTCTTCTTAAAGAAGTCTCTCCAACACTCCCTATAATACTAGCTTAATGGTGATGAACTCCTTTAGCTTTTTCTTGTCTGGGAAGTTTTTTATTCTGTTCTTCAATTCTGAATGATAGCTTTGCTGGATAGAGTAATCTTGGTCCTAAGTCCTTGGTTGCCATCACTTTGAATATTTCCTGCCAATGTCTTCTGACCTGCAAAGTTTCTGTTGAGAAATCAACTGACAGTATTATGGGAGCTCCCTTGTAGGTGAGTAATTGCTCTCTCTTACTGCTTTTAAGATTCTTTCTTTGTCTTTAACCTTTGGCATTTTTAATATAATGTATCTTGATGTAGGTCTCTTTGGGTTCTACGTTGGGACTCTGCGCTTCTTGGGCTTGTATGTCTATTTCCTTTACCAGATTAGAAAAGTTTTCCATCTTTATTTACTGAAATAAGTTGTTAACCCTTTTCCCATTAAAAAAAAAAAAGTTCAACTTATTGCCAGCGTTAATTTAATATCACATGTAGGAATGCTACATTTTCTAGGATTTGACTTTTTCACTACTAAAAACAGCTCTAAATAAAGTGATATAATTTGTTTTCAAAGACCATCAATATACTAGAACAATGAGAAAATAATAATAAAAGCAAGATATTTTGTAGCAAAATTTGGGGGTAAGTTTAGGAATGTAATCCACGAGTTATCTCAGGAAAACCTTGTGGCCACAAGAGCCACCAGCAAGTTTTCTCGGTGAGCATGGGAAGTGGGTTAATTCTTGCTCTCTCTCTTCTCCTTTGGTATCCTTATGATGCAAATGTTGGTATGCCTGATGCTGTCGCAGAAGCTTCTTAAACTATCCTCATTTTTTAAAAAAAAAAATTTTCTGTCGAATTTCTAATTGGATATTTTCTGCTACCTTACCTTCTAAATCAGGGGTCCCCAACCCCTGGGCCATAAACCTATACCAGTCTGTGGCCTGTTAGGAATCAGAAAGTGAGCAGCAGACAAACAAGCAAAGCTTCATCCAGATTAGTAGCCACTCTCCTGTGATAGCATCACCACCTCAGCTCCACCTCAGATTATCATGCATTCAATTCTCATAGGAACACAGACCCTATAGTGAACTGGACACGCGAGGGTTCTAGGTTGTGCACTCCTTATGGGAATCTAATGCCTGATGATCTGAGGTCAAACTGAAACAGTGATGCTAGCATTGGGAAGCGGCTGCAAATACAGATTAACATTAGCAGAGAAGTTTGAGTACACGATGACTGTAAAAAAATCGTCTGCTTTAAGATTCATATCAAAACCCTATCAGTGAGTGGCAAGTAACAATTAAGCTGTATTTGTGCCAGGCTTTATAGTGGCAAGTGAATTGATGTACATCAATTGTACAACTGCATATGGTGATAGGCTTTAAGTCAGAATCTGACACATATTTTAGTCCACAGATGGCCCGCCTATTATTTTACTTACCACTTCCATCTACGTCTTTTGCCAGGACTGTATACTTGTCTCAGTCTAGTTTTGGGAAGCCCACAAACTAACCCTAGCCAAAAAGAGTTTAAAAAAATCACTGGAGAGTTTCTTTGAAAAGGGGGAAAGACCCAATGATGAGAGAGCAGAAGACATTAAGACTGCCAACAAAAAGAAAGCTGCATTTAAAAGAAAATACCAGGAGATCTTTGGAAACATGGTAGAGTGAGAGATGTCCCCAGATCTCTCTCCTTGAAACAACAATAAGCTGAACATCGAAGCTCAACAAAAACACCCAAACTGCATACCAGCAAGTGTGAACATGAGATTTCAGAATTCAGGATGGTACTTCTGAAAAAACTCAATGAGGTCCAAAACAGCTCAAATCAACAATTTCAGGACTTGAAAAAAACAACTAGATGATCAGGACAAGGAGATTGAAACCCTTAAAAAGAACCAAATAGAAGTTCTGGAGATGAAGAACACATTGCAAGAGTTGAAAAATTAAATAGCAAGCTTGGGAAATAGAGTCAACCAAATGGAGGAAAGGATCAGTGGTATCGAAGACAGAAATCTAGAAATAAATCAGAAGGAAGAAGAGAGAAACCGAAGAATGAAAAATAATGAAAGAGAAATCAAGAACTAGCTGATACCATCAGGAGAGGAAACATAAGAATAATGGGCATTATTGGAAGGGAGGAAAAGGAAAAGAGACTAGAAAGCATTTACGGACAAATAGTTGATGAGAATTTCCCAAATCTAAGGAATGAGCTGGAGCTTGGAATTCAAGAAGTCAACAGAACACCCAATTCTCTCAATCCAAAAAGGCCTTCACCAAGACACATTGTATTAAAATTATCAAAAGTCAACGACAAAAACAGAATTCTCAAGACAGCGAGGGAGAAAGAAAAAAAAACAAAAACAAAAACAATAACATATAAATGTAAACCCATTAGATTATCCTCAGACTTCTCAGCACAAATTCTATAAGCCAGAAAGGGATGGAACCAGCCTAGAATAATGTATCCAGCTAAGCTCTCCTTTAGATGTGAAGGAGAAATTAAGACTTTTCCAGACTTACAAAAATTGAAAGAATTCTCCACTACTAAGCCTGCACTACAAGAAATACTGAAAGGGGTCATTTCGCCTAAAACAAAATGAAAAAAAAAATACATAATTAAGAATAAAGCAAATATCAGCCAAATAGACGCAGAGCAGTACATCCCTTACTAAGAACAGGGCATTATAACCTTAAATAATAATAAGAGAATTGTTATAACAAGATAATAATGAAAGTTCAACACACATAAGAACAAACTGAGAT
This sequence comes from Pteropus medius, assembly GCF_902729225.1. NCBI lineage: Eukaryota > Metazoa > Chordata > Mammalia > Chiroptera > Pteropodidae > Pteropus > Pteropus medius. The sequence goes on from NW_024356249.1 coordinate 22,133,532, forward strand.
ACCATAGACTGAAAAAGGGGTGTCAAAGATCCAAATTTTCAAAGGGGAATGAAGATAAGTCACTTGCAGAAGAAAATGGATGACTATGACTGTTTATATATATGTGTATATGTGTATATGTGTATATGTGTGTATATATATATATATATATATATATATATAGTGTGTGTGTGTTTGTGTGTGTGTGTATAAAACTATTCTTTACATAATCATAATGGTAACCACAGGCCAAAGAATCAGAACCTTTATATATAACATAAAATAAGAACCAGAGAGAAAACCCACAAAACCCACAAAACCCAGAAAAGCCAACCAAAATAAAGAAAACAGAAACACAAGGACAAGGAAGCAATAGAAACAAAAGATACCAGAAAGCAAAAGATAAAATGTCTATAAGAAGATTTCATATTTCAATAATAACCCTAAATGTAAATGAACTGAACTCACCAATTAAAAGGCACAGAGTTGCAAAATGGATCAAAAAATAAAACCCAACCATATTCTGCCTTCAGTAGACACATCTCAACTCCAAAGACAAATATAGACTCAAAGCGAAAGGGTAGAAAATGACATTTCAAGCAAATGGCATTCAGAGAAGTGGAAGGAGTGGTACTAATATCGAAAGAAATAGACTTCAAAATAAAAAAGGTAAAGAAAGATACTGAGGGACAATTCATAATGATACAGGGAATCATTCACCAAGAAGACATAACACTTATTAATATCTATGCTCCTAATCAGGAAGTCCCAAAATATGTAAAGCAATTACTAACAGAACTAAAGAGAGAAACAGAACAAAACACTATCATAGTAGGGGACCTAAATATCCCATTGTTGTATATGGACAGATCATACAAACAGAAAATCTATAAGGAAATAACATTTTTAAATGACACATTAGACCAACTAGATATAATAGATATTTACAGAGCCTTCCATCCCAAAACAGCTGCTTATACATTCTTCTCTAGTGCACATGGAACATTGTAAAGGATTGACCACATACTGGAACACAGAGATAGCCTCAACAAATATAAGAGGGTTGAAATCATACCAAACATATTCTCGAATCATAATGCTTTGAAACTAGAGATCAACTGCAAAAAGAAATCAGGAAGAATCACAAACACATGAAGATTAAACAACATGCTACTGAAGAATAACTAGATCAGAGAAGAAATAAAAAGAGAGATCAAGAGACACATAAAATAAATACAACATATCAAAAGGTCCTTGGACTCTAAGAGGATTTTACGAATTTGACCTCAGAAACAAGGGAAGTAAAAGCTAAAATAAATGAATGGGACTATATCAAATTACAAAGCTTCTGTTCAACAAAAGAAATCATCAACAAGGTAAAGAAAGAACTATCCGAATGGGAAAATATATTTGCAAGCAACACCTCCGATAAGGGCCTAATATCTAAAATATACAAGGAACTCATACGACTCAATAACAACAACAAAAAAACATGATCCAATATAAAATATAAAAAATGATCCAATATAAAAAATGGGAAGAGGACCTGAACAGACGTTCTTCTCTAGTGGACATACAAATGGCCAACAAATATATGAAAAGATGCTCAACGTCAATAACTACTAGTGAAATGCAAATCAAAACCACAATGAGATACCATTTCACAGTTATTAGAATACCTATCATCAACAGGACAAGTAATAACAAATGTTGGAGAGGACACGGAGAAAAAGGAACCCTTATACACTGTGGGAGTGCAAATTGGTACAGCTACCACGGAAAATAGTATGGAGGTTCCTCAAAAACTAAGAATTGATCTATCAGATGATCCAGCAATCCCTCTACTGGGTATTTACCCCAAAGACTTGAAAACCCATATCCAAAAAGATATTTGTACACTGATGTTCATAGCAGTATTATTCACAGTGGCCAGACATGGAAGCAACCGAAGTGTCCTACTATAGAAGGTTGGCTAAAGAAGCTATGGCACATATATGCAATGGAATATTACTCAGCCATAAGAAGAAATGAAATACTGCCATTTGCGACAACATAGATGGACCTTGAGATAATCGTACGAAACGAAATAAGCCAGACACAAAAAGTTGAAAATCACATGATATCACTTATTTGTGGAATATGAACCTAAAAGCAACAAATGAACAGGACAAACAAACAGAGACTCATGGACATGGACTATAGACTAGTGGTTACCAGAGGACTATAGAATAGTGGTTACTAGTGGGATGGGAGAGGAAGGGAGAGGTAAATGGAGTAAAGGGGGTCAAATATAGGGTTTGAGGGAGAGTGAAGTGAGTACAGGGATCAAATATATGGTAGCTGAAGGAAACTGGACTTTGGGTGGTAAACATGCAATAGAATATACAGATGTCAAATTATAAGGTACACCTGAAAATTATATAATTGTGTTAACCAATGTTACCGCAATAAACTTAATTAAATTTTTTTAAATTAAAAATAAAATAACAAAAAATAAATGTGTGAGTGTGAGTATAAAAAAAAGAAAAGAAAAGAAAATACTAAGAGTCCTACTTAAATTACGGGTTTATTGTAACAGGCGATTCACAGTCTCCAAGCCTGCTTTGTATAATACGTGGCGACTAGCTATCCAACAAGCCATGAAACCTTCAAAACTCCTTCACCACATGGAGACCAAGCACCCTGCATTAAAAGACAAGGCTTTAGAGTTCTGCAGAAGAAGAAAAAATGTGAACACAAAGAATCTGTTATTGAAGGCCACCACTTCATCAAATGTGTCTGCACTGAGAGCATCATTCTTAGTGGCTAACCACACGGCTAAAGCAGAGAAGCCCTTTACTATTGTTGAAGAGTAGATCCTCACTGCTGCTAAGGACATTTGTTATGAACTTTTAGATATTGCAGTTCAAAAGGTGGCACATGTTCCTCTTTCAGCTAGCACCATAACTAGACGAACTGATGAAATAGCAGAGGATATTTAAGCACAACTGTTAGAGAGGATTCATGTGTCACCGTGGTACACAATCCAGGTTGACTAATCTACTGATGTTGACAACAAGGCAAGAATGCTTGTTTTTGTGCGATATAATTTTCAGGAGGATGTGCATGGAGATGTGTTATGTGCACTTTTGTTGACAACTAATACCACAGCTGCAGTACTATTCAAGTCCTTGAATGATCACATATCAGGAAAACTGAATTGGTCATTATGTGTTGGTATATGCATAGACAGAGCAGCTGTCATTACTAGATGGCTTTCTAGTTTCACTACGCGGGTCAAAGAGGTCGCTTCTGAATGTGAGTCTACACACTGTGTCATCCATAGAGAAATGGTGGCTAGCCGGAAAATGACACCTGAAGTTAACGATATTCTGCAGGATGTAATTAAAATTATCAACCACATTAAAGTACATGCCCTTAACTCACATCTGCTTGTGTAGCTCTGTGAGGAAATGGACACAGAGCACACACATCCTGTCTCATACACAGAAGTGAGATGGTTTTCTAAAGGGAAATCACTGGCCAGCATCTGTGAGTTATGAGAGCCCCTCTAGAGATTTCTTTTAGAAAAACAGGCACCACTGGCAGCACATTTCAGTGACACAGAATGGCTCACAAAACTTGCTTACTTGTGTGACATATTCAACCTGCTTAACCAACTCAATCTGTCACTTCAGAAGAGAACTACAACTGTGTTCAAGTCAGCAGATAAAGCAGCTGCATTCAAAAGCAAACTGGAACTATGGAGGCAACGAGTGAACTCTGTGATTTTTGACATGTTTCAAACAGCAGAGATTTTGAAAGAGACTGAGCCAGGGCCTTTTTTCTCCCAGCTGGTGCAAGATCACCTATCTCAGCTTTCAAAAGAGTTTGAGCATGATATCCCAATCAGAAAAGGTCTCCGAACTTGGAAGAGGTGGATCCATGACCCATTTGTGAATAAGGCAGGTGAATCAACTTTGTCCGTGCTAAAAGAGGATCAACTACTTGAGATCACAAATGACAGTGGCTTTAAAAGTATGTTTGAGATTACTTCAAATCTCCATACTTTTTGAATTAAAGTCAAGGCAGAATATCCTGAGATTGCCACAAAAGCACTGATAAGCCTGTTTCTATTTCCAGCATCCTATCTTTGTAAAGCAAGTTTCTCTTCAGTGACAGCAACCAAAGTGACATTATGGGGTAGACTGGTTATAAGCAATACACTTTTGGTGTCACTATGTCCTATCACTCTCATCTGGGACCATCTAGTTGTAGGAAAACAAGCTCAAGGCTCCCAGTGATTCTACATTATGGCGAGTTGTATAACTATTTCATTGTATATTACAATGTAATAATAATAGAAATAAAGTGCACATTAAATGTAATGCACCTGAATCATTCCAAAACCATTCTTCCCCACACCTTCTGGTCATGGATAAGTAGTCTTCCACAGAACTGGTCCCTGGTACCAAAAATGTTGGGGGTCTGCTTTTCTAAGCCATTTATTCAATCCTGTTTCATCTAGTCTACTGTTGATTACTCCAAAGATATTCTTCATTTCAGACATTGTAGTCTTCATTTCTGACTGTTTTTTTTAATGTTTTCTATCTCCACTTTTATGAATTCTATTTCTTTGTTAAAGTTCTCACTGAGTTTCTCTATTCTTCCCCAAAGCTCATTGAGCATCTTTATAATAAGTGTTTCGAACTTTGCATCTGGTAGATTGCTTTTCTCCATTTTGTTTAGTTCTTTTTCTGGAGCTTTGTTCTATTCTTTCAGTTGGGTCATGTTTCTTTGTCTCCCTGTTAAAGCTGCCTCCCCGTGTTTCCTTAGGTCTCCTGGTCCAGGCTGCTATGTCTCCTGATCTTAGTAGAGTGGTGTATGTAGTAGATGTGCTGTGGATCCCAGTGGCATAGTCTTCCCTGGTCACCTGAGCCAGGTGTTCCAGGTATGTCTCTTGTAAGGTTGTGTGTGCCCTCCTGTTGTAGTTGATCCTTGGTTGCTGTTTGCTCATCAGTGGGAGGGACTGAATTCAAACCCTGGGAGACTTGCTGCAGAGTCTTCGCTCTTAAGTTCGAGGCCCTGCCACCTACCTACCCACAAACAATATGCACATGTGATCAGGTCAGGGTCTAATGAAGGTGAGCACTATAGTGTAGGTTCTTGGTGCATCACAAATTATGCTAACCACCTCCCCTCCACACGCCTCACCCCCACAAATGAACAGAGAAGGAAATAAAAGCCCATTTCTAATATGTCTATTTATAAATGCTTACATTTTCTGAATAGTATATGGTTTCAGCATTTTGATTCATGTTTCTTCTTCCTAAAAATACAACAATCAGACTTGCATTCTTTTTTTAATTACTGCGAATTTTATGAAAGCTATGATACTATATCAAATGTCTATTGAAACCACAAAATAACATTAGTATTCAAGATCAATTATTCTGATCCACACTAAGGCTTGCAAGACCCCAGGCTTAGCATACATCCTTTCTCAACATTTTATGAAACCTCTGAATCCTTGGAATACTCTACATCAGAGATTGCTGACTCACATACCTGGAGAGACCAGGAGGGTAAGTTTAATATGTAAATCCTTGGAGTATATTCAAAAGCGAGAGAACCTGGGATTAACTGGAGATGGAATACCCCATCTAAAAATATTCAAATTCAATTTTTAAAATACCATGTCAGTCACATAAAATATGACTGAGAATATATTCTGCTCTAAATGGAATAGCATAGCAATGTACTATCCAGTGCATCAGATATAATGTACTTTTCACTACAATCATTTGTTTGTTGGATACCAATGCTCCACGTATAAGTTCCTTAGAGGTAGAAACAGAGTCTATCTCTTGCATCTTTACATTCATTCAGTCATTCAAAAATAGTTTCTGAGCTCCTACTACATACTATTATCTTAGAAAATGGGGAGATAGCAGTGAACAAAACAAACAAATTCTCTGTATTCATGCCTATTGATCTTATTTTAGTGAGATACGGAATAAATTAATACATAAATAAGAAAAAATAAACTATGTTAGATGTTGATAAAAAATATGGAAGATAAAGTAGACAGGGCAGAGTGTTTGGGAGAGGAAGATATCTCTCCAAGAAGGTGACATCTGAGCAAAGACATGAAAGAAAATGGTGAGAGATCCACGTAGATATCTGAGGAAAAACTTTTCAGACAAAAGAAACATTGAGCACATATGTCCTTAAGCAGGAAAGTGTTTCGCCCAGTGCGGCTGAAGGAGGAAGAAAGGGTGAGAATGAGGATGAACACAGGGAAGTAAGATGAAGGTGTACTGTTCACACAGGGCTGAGTACACTACTGTGACGACTTTTGCTTCTCTGAATGAAATAGGAAGCCATCGGAGGAGTGACATGATCTGACTTGGGTTTTGACAATATCACTGCCTACTACATTGAGAATAGATAGTTGGAGGGTAAAGGTAGATGAAAAAGACCAGATAGTTAAAAAGGCATTGCCATAATTACATACAGGAAATGATAATGCAGTGAACCAGAGTGGAAGCAGATAGGGTGGCAAAAGACTATCAGATTCTGGATATCTTTAAAGGTGAAGCCAATAGGTTTTGCTAATAGATTGCATGTAGGGTATGAAAAATAGGGAAAAGTCAAAAATTTGAACCTGGGGAACTCAACAGAGAAATTCGTTAATTTATTGAGAGTGAGAAGACTATGGGACAAACAGGTTTGGGATGGGAGTCACGGAAAGAATCAGGAGTTCAATCCTGGACAAAATCCGTGATGCCTATTACAAGTGGAAATGACTGGGAGCAATTGGATATTTATGACTCTGAACTTCAGAAAAGATGTCCAGATTAGAGATAAATTTAGAATTAGCCAGCGTACAGATGGTATTCAAAAACACAAGACAGGATGAGAATACAAAGGTCATTATTATAGAAGGAAGGAGAAGAGGTCCAAAGACTCAGAGCTTGCCAAGGTTTGGAAGATGAAGAGAAACAAGTAGATTAAACTGAGTCATAGTGAGCACAGTACCATGGAGATGCACCACTCAAATTTCCCACAAGGAAGGACTTGCTTCCTAGCTTAAGGAAGTATGCGCAGCAGACAATCACAGCTATCAGTTACTTTAGAGTGGGCCTCAGCAGTCAAGACCACCTAAGCCAAAAGCATGCCCTTCTCTGATGAGCCTGATGAGAAATCGGTATTTTCTATAGTGGAAGCTATTCCAGCAATTTTTAGTCCTAGCAACACTGAGGAAACTATCAGCTAAAGGGACTTAAACAAAACCCCGTAATCAAATTCAGCTTTCTTACTTTTTTGAATTGTAATATCTTTAAAGAGCATTTTAATACTAGTAATTTATACATTTTATATCTAAATTAGAAACTATAGGTATTTCCCTAAATATTTGGGAGGTTCTGTCATATTCTTGGTCATGCAGTTATAGCCACAGAGGCAAAAATATAGATAAAAACAATTTTGAATGGCTTATTTTACCCAATTGCAATTATTGACTAATTTATCTATATTTCAAATAGACAATGAGTTTCTTACAGTTAAGAAGCATGCATCTTTGTATCAATGTTACCTAAGCATGTGCTAGTTTTTGGCATGTGCTCAATAAACCCTTGACAAATGAACTAATTAAATAATGTATTCTTAACAGAGATATTGAGGAGCAAAATAAAAGTTATTTTAATTTTATCTTCTCTTCCTTCTTTTATGAAAGAAATGCCGATAATAAATAAATGGCAAAAAATAAGAAAATGGGGCAGGAGGCATCTAGGTAATACAAAATTAATTAATGGCTTATTGTATGATTATCTCTTTCATATTTGCTCATTTCATAAAAGCCTAAAAGTGTGGCATGGTCAAATAATTGTGCACAGAGCATATATTTCTTTATTATCAGTATATGGACCATCCACCAATGTTCAACCACATATGTTGGACCATTGTGTTCACTTCAAACAATTGTCTTTCACATTTATGACATCTTTATATCTATAATATTTATATATTAATTGGAGTTACATATTTCTTTTTTAATTCTTTTTTACTTTTAATAACAGTTGGCATATATTATATTAGTTTCAAGTATACAACGTAGTGATTAGACATTTATATAACTTACAAAATGATCACCCTGATAAATCTAGTACCCATTTGACACTGTACATAGCTATTACAATATTATTGACTATATTCCTTATGCTATAGTTTATATTTCCATAACTATTTTGTAACTACCAATTTGTACTTTTAGTCTCTTCTACTTTATCAGCCACCTCTCCCAAGCCCCCACCTATTTGGCAACCATAAAAATGTTCTCTGTATCTATGTATGTTTCTGTATTACTTGTTTATTTTGTTCTTTACACAAAATAAATGTAAGTGAAATAATATGGCAGTTCTATTTTTCTGTCTGACTTACTCCACTCGGCACAATACCCTCTAGGTCCATCCATGTTGTTGTAGATGGCAAGATTTCAATTTTTTATGACTGAGTAATGTTTTATTGTATATATGTACCACCACTTCTTTATCCATGAATGGAAATCCAAGGAGCCTTTATTTCTTGACTATTGTGTGTAATACTGCAATGAATAGATAAATACACATGTTCCTTCAAAGCAGTATTTTGGGTTTCTTGAGATGAATAACCAAAATTGAGATTACTGGGTCCTTTTTTTGTTTTTTGTTATAGCCTTTGCTTTAAAGTCTATTTTGTCTGATATAAGTATTGCTACCCTAGCTTTTTTGTTTATTTGTTTCCATTTTCATGAAACATTTTTTTCCATCCTTTACTTTCAGTCTGTGTATGTGTCTTTCAATCTAAAGTGAGTCTCTTGTAGGCAGCAAATGAAAAGGTCTTGTTTTCTTATTCTTTCAACCACCTTATTTTTTATTGGAACATTTAATCTATTTACATTTAAAATAATTATTGCTAGATACGTAGTTATTACCATATTATTATCTATATTTTTTTATCTCTTTTTTTTCTTTTTTCTTCTTCTTCTTAAAATAATCTCTCCAATATTTCCTGTAATACTGACTTGGTAGTGGTGAACTCCTTTAGCTTTTCCTTGTTGGGGAAGCTTATCTGTCCTTCGATTCTAAATGATAGCTTTGCTGGGTAGAGTAATCTTGGGGTAGATCCTTGCTTTTCATCACTTTGAATATTTCCTGCCAATCCATTCCGTCTTACAAAGTTTCTTTTGAGAAATTAGCTGACAGTCATATGGGAGCTCCTTTGTAATAACCAATTGCTTTTTTCTCATTGCTTCTAAGATTCTGTCTTTAAACTTTGGTTTTTAAAGTATGATGTGTCTTGGTGCGGGCTCCTTTGGTTTTATTTCGCTTGGGACTCTTACGCTTCCTGGGCTTGTAAGTCTTATTTCCTTCACCAGGTTGGGGAAATTTTTAGTCATTATTTCTTCAAATAGGTTTTCAATTCCTTGCTCTCTCTCTTCTTCTGGTATCCCTATGATACAAACATTGGTATATTTGATGCTTGTCTCAGAGGCCCCTTAAACTATCCTCATTTTTTTAAAATTCTCTTTTCTTGTTGCTGTTCTGATTGGGTGTTTCCTGTTACCTTATCTTCTAAATCGCTGATTCAGTCCTCTATCTAATCTACTGTTAGTTGCTCCTAAGGTATTCATCATTTCAGTTATTGTATTTTTCACTTCTGACTGATTCCTTCTTATGTTTTCTATCTCCACTTTTATGATTTCTATCTCTTTGTTAAAGATCTCATTGAGTTCCTCTATTCTTCCCCAAAGCAAATGGAGCATCCTTATAACAAGTGTTTTGAACTCTGCATCTAGTAGATTACTTGTCTCCATTTTATTTAGTTCTTTTTCTAGAGTTTATTCTGTTCTTTCATTTGAGACATGTTTCTTTGTCTCCTCATTTTTTCTGTCTCCCGGTGTTTTTTTCTATGTTTTAAGTAGGACTGCTATGTCTCCTGGTCTTAGTAGAGGGACCTTATGTAGTAGGTGTGCTGTGGGTTCTAGTGGCACATCTTCCTTGGTCACCTGACCCAGATGCTCCAGGTATGTCTCTTGTATGGATTGTGTGTGCCCTTTTGTTATAGTTGAGGCTTAGTTGCTGTTTTCTCCTCAGTGGGAGGATGGGCCCTTGAATTAATTGGTTGTGATGACTGGCCATGACCAGTGGAGTAGCTATTGTGTAGAGGGGCTGACTCTACAGAGCAATGTTAACTTTATCAGGGCTCTGGTGCCTGCCCTGTCTGCCCTTTGTGTGTGTCATCATCAGATGTGACTCTTGTAGTGATCCAGCTCAAACCAAAGCTGGCTACCAGCTGTGCAGGCCAGGGCCTTCTGGGAGGGGCTCTGCACAGGCCAAGTTCAGCTGCAGCCTGTTCCCTGCCCGGGGCCACCTGGCACAAGCCACCAAGAAATCTGCACATGGCCACCACCCACACTATCTCAAAGGTTCCTTGAGAGGCCAGCCATGAACTGAGGCCCACTGCCACTCTTGCCAGGCTTGAGGCTGCTCAGCAAGAAGTACAGGGCATGCCAAGGCCAGATGCTCCTTGTTTAGGTCTTGTGAACCTTTGAGAGATTTAGGAAAGTCAGTAGCATAAGCCAAGACAGGCCATTTGTATGGAAAATCCACTGGAAGCAACTTGGGTGAGCCATAAATTCGGAGGGGCAGGCCTTGGGGACTCACCAGGGCAGGGCGACCAGCATTAGCTACGTTGCCAGAGATTCGGATATGGCAGCCACCTGGGTCTGCAAACCAGGTGGGAGAGTGCACAACAAAAGAAAAAGCCAGTATTTTTGTCCGGGAGAAAGCTGTCCCTCCAGCCCTTGCCCTGAAGCCAGACAATTCAGTTCTTCCTTATATATTCCTGGCACCTTTTGAGCCACTGCCCCAGTGCTGGAACTCAGAGAGTGAGTTTATCTCCCAGTAAGTTCACGTTGGGCCCTTTAAGAAGAGCACATAGGACCACCCTAGCCCTTCATCTCACTCAGCCATCATCTCCACTGGTTCTATAGCCAGAGTTGTAAAGCTGGGACTTCTCTTCCCAGTGCTGGAACACTGGGCTTTGTAGCCTGATGTGGGTCTGGGAACCCTGGCTCCTCTGGGGGGACCTCTGCAGTCGAGATATTTCTCCAGATTCTCAACTGGCAATCTCGAAGTGGTCTCTTCTGTGTGCTCCCAGTTTTAGAACTTTCATTCAGCTACACTTCAGGTATCTACCAATTATGGCTATTTTGTAATTTAGTTGTAATTTTAATGTGGTTGTGAGAGGAGGCAAGCACAGCAGTTACCTACTTTGCCAGCTTGACCAGAAATCCCCTCCTAGCCTCTATTATTGGTTCTGTGTTATATGACCTTCTTCTTCCTTGGATTGTTTTCCTGGAATATTATAAAGCCAGTAACTACAGCCACCATCTTGTTTACAATATAAGGATGAACTATATACATAGAAGAAAGTAGTATGAAAAGAACACTAGTTGAGACAACTCTGAAACCCACAATGGCTCTGAACCAACAAATTCTATGTTGTTTAAGATAGTTTGAACTGGGTTTTCTGTTGCATCTAATTCATTTATTTTGCTTTGTTTTGTTTCTATTTTTAATAACTTTGCACCTTTACCAAATAAATTCTGGTTGAGCCAAACACCAACTGCCTACTGAAACACAAGCAAGACATCCTGGCATTTTCATTCTCTCATCATCATTTTCCATAATTTTTGTAACAATGTGGAATATTTCAAATTAATTAGAATAAAATATATTTCTTTTCAGATAAACTGACTTGTTTCTTTATTCCTATTTTATGTAAATATTATTATAAATTCTAGATTCGGTGAAAGTTTTTGAACCTACTCCAATACATCCTAACACTTTTCTGAGTCTCTAAATTATAGCAATATCTTGGCCTAGAATTTAATATGAGGTAAGAACTTAGAATAATAAAAGGAGATGTATGATTCTTTTTCATTTACTTTTATTTAATTAATTAATTAATTTTTAATGGTGGCATTGGTTAACGAAATCTAGTAAGTTTCAGCTGTATATTTTAACAGTAAGGCACATATATATTTAAATTGTGTGTTCATCTCCCATAGATTTCTTCCTGTCACCACATAGCTGACCTCTTTTACTCCATTTACCTTCCCCTTCCTCCTCACCCCCACCCTATGGTAATTAACCTATGGTAACCACTCGTCTATTATTCATGTCCATGAGTCTCTATTGGTCTATCCTGTTGGTTTGTTGCTTTAGGTTTATATCTCACATAAAAGGGATAGCACATGATTTTCAACTTTTCCTGTCTCACAAATATTGCTTAACATAATAATCTTGAGGTCCATCTATGTTGTCACAAATGGCAGTATTTCATCTCTTCTTATAGCTGGCTAATATTCCATTGTGTGTATGTACATATATATATATATGTATATGTATGTATGTATTTGTGTGTGTGTGTGTGTGTGTGTGTGTGTATCGTAGGACTCTTAGGTTGCTTCCATATCCTGGCCACTGTAAATAATGCTGCTATGAACATCGGTATGCAAAAATCTTTTTGAATATAGTTTTCAAGTCTTTGGGGTAAATATCCAGTAGAGGGATTACTGGATCATATGGTGGATCAATTCTTAGTTTTTGAGGAACCTCCATACTGTTTTCCATAATAGCTGTACCGATTTGCAGTCACTAGCAATGTATGAGGGTTCCTTTTACTCCACATACTCTCCAACATTTATTACTTGTCCTGTTGATTATAGCTATTCAAACAGGTATGAGATGGTGTCTCATTGTAGTTTGATTTGCATTTCCCTAATAGCTAGCGATATTGAGCATCTTTTCAAATATTTGTTGGCCATTTGTATGTCTTCTAGAAAGAAGTGTCTGTTCAGGTCTTCTGCCCATTTTTTGATTGGATCGTTTGTATTTTGTTCTTATTAAGTTGTATGAGTTCTTTGTATATTTTGAATCGTAGGACCTTATCGGAGGTGATGCTTGCAAATATATTTTCCTATTTGGATGGTTGTCTCTTTACATTGTTGATGGTTTCTTTCGCTGTGAAGAAGCTATTTAGACTGATGTAGTCTCATTAATTGATTTTTGCTTTTACTTCCCTTGCCTTTGAGGTCAAATTTATAAAATCTTCTTTAAGTTCAAGGTCCATGAGTTTAGTTCCTATGTTTAGTCTTATGAAATCTATTGTTTCAGGTCTTACATTCAGATCCTTAATCCATTTTGAGTTAATTTTGGTGTGTGGTGATAAACAGTCTAGTTTCATTCTTTTGCAGGTGGCTTTCCAGTTTTCTCAGCTCCACTTATTGAAGAGGCTTTTCTTTCTCCACTATATGTTTTTGGCTTTTTTGTCAAAAATTATTTGGCCATATTAACATAGGTTTACTTTTGGACTCTTGCTTGTGTTCCACTGGTCCTTGTCTCTGTTTTTTTGCCAATACCATGCCATTTTGATTATTGTCAGTTTGCAGTATAATTTGAAGTCAGGCAGACTGATGCCTCCAGCCGTGTTCTTTTTTTCTCAGAATGGATTTGGCAATTCGGGGTCTTTTGCGCTTCCATACAAATCTGATGATTTTTTGTTCTATTTTTTTTTAAATGCCGATGAGATTTTGATGGGGATTACATTAAATCTGTATAATGCTTTAGGTAATAAGGTCATTTTAATTATGTGGATTCTTCCAATCTAAGAATGTGGAATATCTATTTCTTTTTATCTTCTTCGATTTCTTTTAATAGGGTCTTATAATTTTCATTATATAGGTCCTTCACATGTTTCATTAGATTTATTCATAAGTATTATTCTTTTTTTGCAATTGTAAAAAGAATTAATTATCCCACTTAATTTTCTGACACTTCATTATTAGAGTACAGGAATGCTATGGATTTTGACCATTTACTTTGTAGCCAGAAACTTTACTGTATTTGCTTATTGTTTCTAGTATTGATCTTATGGAGTTAGGGTTTTCTACACAGAGAATCATGTCATCCGCAAATAGTGACAGTTTAACTTATTCGTTTCCTATTGAGATGCCTTTTGTATCTTTCTCTTGCCTGATTGCACTCCCTAGGATCTCTAATATTATATTAAATAACAGTGGTGATAGTGGACAGACTTGCCTTGTTCCTGATCTGAGAAGGAAGGTTTTTAGTCTTTCATCGTGAAGTATAACATTAGCCAAGGGTTTGCCATAAATGACCTTTATTATGTTAAGGTACTTTCCTTCTATACTAATTTTGTTAAGTGTTTTGATCATTAATGGATGCTGTATCTTGTTGAAGGCTTTTTCCGTGTCTATTGATATGATCATATGATTCTTATTTTCTAATTTGTTTACATGATGTACCACATTAATTGATTTGCATATGTTGAACCATCCTTGTGCCCCTAGGATGAAGCACATTTGATCATGGTGTATAATCCTTTTAATATGTTGCTGTGGTTGGCTCACTAGTATCTTATTTAAGGTTTTTGCAACTGAGTTCATGAGAGATATTGGTCTGTAGTTTTCTATTTTTATATTATCTTTACCAGGTTTTGGTAGCAGAGTAATATTGGCCTCATAAGATGAGTTGGGAAGTATTGCCTCCTCTTCAATTTTTTGGAAGATTTTGAGGAGAATAAGTGTCAAATCTCCTTTGAATATTTTGTAGAATTCACTGGTGAAGCCATCTGGTCCTGGACTTTTACTTTTTAGTAGGTTTTTGATAACTGTTTCAATTTCCATACTGCTGACCGGTCTATTTCGATTATCCAGTTCTTCCTGATTCAGCCTAGGAAGGTTGTGTTTTTCTAAGTACTGGTCCATTTCTTCTAGGTTATTAAATTTGGTGTTATGTACTTTTTCATAGTATTTTTGTATGATCCTTTGTATTTCTGTGATGTCAGTTGAATTTCTCCTCTTTCATCTTTGATTTTGTTTATTTCTGTCCTTTCTCTTTTTTCTTTCATGAATCTAGCCAAGGGTTTATCAATTTTATTAACCTTCTAAAGAATCAATTCTTTATTGCATTTATTTTTTCTATTGTTTTTTGTTTTGTTTTATTTTGTTTTCAATTGCATTTAATTCTGCTCCAATTTTGATTGTTTCCTTCTGCTGATTTTAAGTTTCATTGCTTCTTCTTGTTCTAGTTTTTTTAAAGATGAAGTATTAGGTTGTTTATTTGAGCTGGTTTTTGTTTTTAGAGATAGGCCTGTATTATGTTCCTTCCTTTTATGACCACTTTTGCTATATCCCAAAATTTTTGATATGTTGTACTATCATTATCATTCATTTCTATGTATCTCTTGATATCTGTCTTTCTTTCCTGTCTAACCCAGTCATTCTTCAGTAGCACATTGGTTTATCTCTCTATTTGTGCTTCTTCTGCTTTCTTTTTACAGTTGATCTACAGCTTCAAAGTATTATGATCAGAGAATATGTTCGGTATGATTTCAACCCTCTTATATTTGTTAAAGCTATGTATCCCAGTATGTGGTCAATCCTTGAGAATGTTCCTTGTGCACTAGAGAAGAATGTATAAGCAGCTATTTTGGGATGGAAGGCTCTGTAAATGTTAATTATATCCAGTTGGTCTAATGTGTCACTTGAGGATGTTATTTCCTTATTGATTTTCTGTTTGGATAATCTGTCAATATCCGACAGTAGGGTATTTAGGTCCCCTACTTCAATAGTGATTTCATCTGTTTCTCCCTTTATTTCTGTTAGTAATTGCATTATATATATTTGGGCTCCCTTATTGGGAGCATAGATGTTAATAAGTGTTATGACTTCTTGGTGCATGATTCTCTTTATCATTATGAAGTGTCCCTCAGTATCTTTCTTTACCTTTTTTTTATTTTTAAGTCTATTTCATCCAATATTAGTGCAGCTACTCCTACTTTTCTCTGAATGCCATTTTCTCAAAATATTGTTTTCTACCCTTTCACTTTGAGTCTATATTTTTCTTCGGAACTGAGACGTGTCTCTTAGAGGCAGCATATGGTTTGGTTGCCTTTTAAGATCCAATCTACAACTCCGTACCTTTTTATTGATGAGTTCAGCCCATTTACATTTAGGGTGATTATTGAAATGTAAGGTCCTCTTATAGCCTTTTTATCTTTTGCTTTCTGGTAGCTTAGTGTTTCCATTGCTTCCTTGTCCTTGTGTTTCTGTTTTCTCTATTTTGGTTGGCTCTGTGGGTTTTCCCTCTGGTCTTTCTTGTTTTATGTTATATACTTCAGTTAAGAATCTTTGGCATGTGATTACAACTACGAATATGTAAATAATATATACAGTCGTTTATTTTCTTCCGCATATGCCTCATTTCCATTCCCCTTTGCGAATTTGGATCTTTGTATCCTCCCCTTTTCAGTCATTGTTGTCTCAATTTGTTCCTATGTATGCTGAACCTTCATTACTATCTTGCTATAACAAATCTCTTTTTATTGTTTAAGCTTATAATGCCCTGTTCTTAGTAAGGGTTGCACTCCTCTGCTTCTGTCTTCCTGCTAGTCACCTTAGTCTTAGTTATGTATTTTTTTTTTTTTGTCATTTTGCTTTAGGTGACCTGACTCTTTTCTATATTTCCTGTAATGCAGACCTCGGAGTGGAGAATTCCCTCAATATTTGTATGTCTGGAAAGGTCTTTACTTCTCCTTCATCTCTAAAGGAGAGCTTTGCTGAATACAATATTCTAGGCTGGTAATTCCTTTCATTTATACTTTGAATACTTCATTCCACTCCTTCCTGATTTGTAAGCTTTGTACTGAAAAGACTGACGATAATCTAATGGGTTTTCCTGTGTTGGTTACCATCATCTTTTCCATGACTGCTCTGAGAATTCTGCCTTTGTCATTGATTTTTGATAATTTTAATACAATGTGTCTTGGTGAAGGCCTTTTGGAGTTGAGATAATTGGGTATTCTGTTGACTTTTTGAATTCCAAGCTCTAGCTCATTCCTTATATTTGGGAAATTCTCATCAACTATTTGTCTGAAAATGCTTCCTAATCCCTGTTCCTTTTCCTTCCCTTTGAGAATGCCTATTATTCTTATGTTTCCTCTCCTGATAGTATCAGTTAGTTATTGTAATTTGCTTTCATTATTTTCTCGTTCTTTAGTTTCTCTCTCCTTTATTCTGATTTATTTCTAGATTTCTGTCATCAGTATTACTAATCCTTTCCTCCTTTTGGTTGACTCTATTTCCAAGCTTGCTATTTAAGTTTTCATGTATTGCAGTGTGTTCTTCATCTCCAGAAGTTCTATTTGGTTCTTTTTGAGGGTTTCAGTCTCCTTGCTAAAGAACTCATTCTGCTCGTAGTCGTTTATTTAATCCTTAAAATTGTTGTTATGAATTATTTTGGATCTCATTGAGTTTTTTCAGAAGTACCATTCTGAAGTCTCTGACATTTAAGTAGCATATTTTTATGCCTGTAAGCTTATTCTGGAGGTTTTTTTTTTTTCTGTTTCTTTCTTAGATGCCTTGTTTCCTTGGTTGTTCATGGTCTTTAATGGACTATTTCTCCACCTGGGCATTAATGGATGTGTATTCTATTTTTTTTTCCAGAAATAAGATTTATTATATAAAGGTCTGACCTTAGCCTGTTGCAAAAAAGGCATTTTTCTTTTGGTTTCCAGTAGGTTGCCTCTAATCCTCTTGGATCTCTACTTTATATAAAGTCTTAATAATGGCTTTTTTTTTTCTTATAGGTATTCAATCCCACTCACTACCCTGAGTCTCTGTCAGTGTTAATGACAGTTTCAGTAGCATTTGCTCAGATTTCCCTTGGGCTCTGCCGATGCGAGGAGTGGGGGAGTTGAGCATGAAGCTCACATCTCTCCTAGGCAGGGCTGTTCAGGGATCCCACCACATCTTACCCCTCCCTCTCCTCTTGCAGGGGGCTCCACTGTGAGACATAGCTTCTTTGTTTCTCCCAATCTACCACCTGACTCCTGGGGTTCTGACCTATGGTAGCTCTTATGTGCAGATACCACACTCAGATGTGCTAGTGTGCAGGTATTGTGATTTTTGTTGTTTTAGATGTTCAGCTTATTGTCATTTCAAGGGGAGAGATCTGGGGACATCTCTCACTCCACCATGTTTCTGATGTCACCTTCTCTTTTACTTTTAATCAATTTGAGCAACTAAACATATACAACATGATTCTGGATAATGATCAAGTTTAAGGTAAAAAATAAATTTTTCCTCCTCCATCTTGCAAAGACTTTCATTAAGAAGTCTTTTTAAATGATGTTAAACAAAGAAAAAAAAGGTCACTTACTATCAAATTGTTGTTATAAGATTTGTATTTAGAACTCTCTAGGCTCTTTAAACTGTATATATAAATGAATAGGAACCTATGTTGTAAAATTGCTTTTAACTGAACAATAGTTATGTTTAAAAGATTTTATAGTCTATGGCCATGCAACCCTGAACGTGCCTGATCTCATCTGATCTCAGAAGCTAAGCAGGGATGGGCCTGGTTAGTACTTGGATGGGAGACCACCTAGAAATACCGGGTGCTGTAGGTGTTAAAAAAAAAAAAAAGATTTTACAAAACCACTAGTTTTCACGTATTTCTTTTCCAGCTTTATTGAAACACAATAGACAATGAGTTGTTTATATTTATATTGTACAATTCAATGAGTTTTTTTTTTCAATTATGGTTGGTATGCAATAATAAATTAGTTTAGTTGGTATGCAATAATATATTAGTTTCAGTTGTAGACCATAGTGATTAGAAATCTATATAAGTCATGAAGTAACCACTCAGTAATAATAGTACCCATCTTGCCCCTTATTTATTTCAACATTAACTATTTTCCTTATACTACATTTTATATAGCCCTGTCTATTTTGTAACTATCCATTTGTACTTTTTAAACCATTTGCCCTTTTTTGTCGTCCCTTCCTACTTCTCTCTCTCATCTAGTAGCTCACAAAATATTCTCTGTATCTATGAGTTTATTTCCATTTTTGTTGTTGTTGTTATTTATTTTGTTCTTTAGATTCCACATATACATGAAATTATGTGGCATTTGTCTTTCTCTATCCGACTTATTTTATTAAGCACAATACCCTCTAGGTCCATCAAGGTAACATCTTTTTTCTATCCCATTCCTTTCAGTCTGTGTGTGTGTTTTAATTTGAAGTAAGACTCTTGTGGGCAGTATATAAGGGTCTTATTTTCTTATCAACTCAGCTACTCTATCTTTTGGCACTTAATTCTTTTCCATTTGAGGTTCTTGTTGATAGGAATATAGTTCTTATCATTCTTAACTCATGGTTTTGCTGCATTTTTTTTTTCTTCTTAAAGAATTCTCTTCAACATTTCTTGTAATACTGGATGGGTGTTGATAAATTCCTTTAGCTTATTTTTGTCTGGGAAGCCTTTCATCTGTCCTTTGACTCTAAATGATAGCTTTGCTGGATAAAGCAGTCTTGGTTGTAGATCCTGGGTTTCATTACATTGAAGATTTTGTATCAAGCCCTTCTGTCCTGCAAAGTTTCTTTTGAGAAATCAGCTGCCAGTCCTATAGGTGCTCTTTTCTAGGTAACTAACTGCTTTTCTCTTTTTGCTTTTAAGATTCTCTCTTTGTATTTAACCTTTGGCATTTTAATTGTGCTGTGTCTTGGTGTTAGCCTCTTTGGATTCATTTTCTTTGGGACTCTCTGAGCTTCCTAGGGTTGTATGTCTATTTCCTTCACCAGATTCGGGAAGTTTTCCATCATTATTCCTTCAAATAGCTCTTCAACTTCTTGTTTCCTTCAGGTACCTCTACAACATGGATATTTTTACATTTGATTGTGTCCCATAGGCTCCTTAAATTATTACTATAGTTTTGGCGTCTTTTGTCTTCCCATTCTGATTGAGTGTCCTTGGCTTCCCCGTCCTCCATACTGGTGGTTCAATCTTCTTCTTTATCTACTCTTTTGATTCCCTCTAATATACTCTTCATTTCAGATAATGTATTCTTCATTTCTGACTGGTTCTCTTTTATAATTTCCATCTCTATTTTTATGTTTTTATCTCTTTGTTAAAGTTCTCACTGAATACATCTACTCTTCCCCTTACATTCATTGAGCATATTTATAACCAATGTTTTGAACTCTGCACCTGTTAGATGGCTTGACTCCATTATTTCTGGATCTCTGTTCTGTCTCTCATATGGTTTCTGCATCTTTGTCTTCCTATTTTATTTGCCTTTTCATGTCTGTTTCCATGTACTAAACAAAGCTCCTAGGTCTCCTGGTCTTATTAGCGTGACTTTGTGTAGTAGATGTCCAGTGGCACAGTCCTGAAAAGGGGTCAGCTGCAGGCCAAGTTTAGCCCCAGTCTGTGTCTCTCCAAGGCCACCTATTAAGATTCAGCAAGCAATTCTCAGATGCTATGCTTATACTCGCCTCAGCAACCACACCAGTAGCTAAGGCCAGCTGTCACCAGTGTGAGTTTTGGCACTGCTCAGCAAGGAGCACCAGACTCATCAAGGACACATCTGGATATGACTTGGATGGGGCTTTACATATTTTTATCATGAATCGAGAACTAGTCTTCTACAATCTTTTCTTTGTGTTTATATTCCTAACTGTGCCTTGATGTTTTGAAAGAATAGCAAGTCTTCTTGATGTTTTCAGGAACCGACAAGTCTTTCTCCCACTTTGTGTATTTCTCCATATCATGGTTATTTTTTATTCTATTGTAATTTAGAAATAGAATAGACTAAAGTAGATTTTTAACAATAAAGTTTTCCTTTGCCAATAACCTGCTTGTCATTTAGTTTTTAAAAAGTATTCAACATAAATATGTATTCTGCACACTTCAAATAAGCTATTTTGTACAGTTGCAACTGTGAATCATTACTGCTTCTATGTGAAGCAAAATTAAAATCCTGAAAAAAATAAACATGTCAGTCATTTCTTCCACTTTCAACAAATTGTGTAAAATTGGTAAGTGTGATTGATAAACTAGATTGACTTTAAAATTAATAATAATTTCATGTTAGAGCTCAGCTTAGAAGGATTTTCCTACTGGCTTCTCAGATAAAATACAAGTCACAATTGTAGTTCAAATAGACTGGGTAATGCTACATTAACAAGTAATCCTAAAATCTCATTAGATTAAAAAAATCAAGGTTTGTTTTTCACTCATACTACATGTTCATTGTATATCACCTGGATCTGCTCTGTGCTGTCCTAACTCATGATCCTCACTAATTGAGCAGCCACTGTTTGGAATGCTATTAATCATGTTGGTACAGGAAAAAGGAGAGTGTGGCAAACCACCCATTGACTCTAGATGTTTCAATCTAGAAGACTTTATTCACATTTAATGATTAAAATAAGTCTCATGACCGCTCCAAAAAGGCATGGAAGTGTAATCACAAAATGCCCTGTAGGAGAAATCAGAAATAACTGGCAACAGCTCTAACCACTACCACAACATCAGACATAAATACCTTCACTTGCTTGCTGCAAATCTATAAACTTTCCTCCAGCCCCTTTCTCATCTTCCCTACTATAACAACAGAAGAAAAGCCCTTTCTCATGGCCAAGAGTTACCCTTCTTCTTCTGCCTCTATCATCTCAGGACCTAGTTCTAGACACTGTCCCCTCTGCTCTGTATCTTCAACTCCTCATGTTCTCTTGGCCCTTGTCATCATTAATTTGTATTTGCTTCTCCTAATTTAAAACATAAGAACTTGCCTTAAACCTTTCTATTTCTATTTCTTCCCAACCATCACTCTGCCTCAAACCTCTCATAGTCACATTTTTTAAAAGAGATTTATATGTCCTTAGGGCCATTACCTCAACTCCATTCACACCTCAACCTCCTGGATCTAGTCTATCTTTACCACACTATTAAAACCACTTTTATCAAAGTCACTGGTGACCTCCTTGTTGCTAAATTTCATGTGCACATTTTAGTTCTCAAGTTACTTAACTACTGGCAGGACTGCTCTCCTGCTTACTCCTGAAAATGCTCTCTTTATTTGAGTGATGTACTTATAGTACTGCTTTCTTGACTTTTCCCCCTACCTCTTCAAGGGGTTCTGTCTCAACCACTTTGAATGAACCTAATTCTCTTCTTGTTCTTTAAGTGGTGGTATTCTCAGGCTTCTGCTCTTGTTCCTGTCTTCTTCTCACTGAACATTAGTCTCACCAAACAAGAGTGTTATCCATTCCTGTTACTTCACTTATCATCTATTTGCTGTTAACTCCCAACACTGACCA
Source organism: Pteropus medius (assembly GCF_902729225.1). Classification (NCBI taxonomy): domain Eukaryota; kingdom Metazoa; phylum Chordata; class Mammalia; order Chiroptera; family Pteropodidae; genus Pteropus; species Pteropus medius. Next base: position 22,155,730 of record NW_024356249.1, read on the forward strand.
CAAATAGCTGATCTAATTTCACATTCACCCTACCTAAGACACTATCCTTTCAGTGCTTGTCTGTTTTTGTGTAGTAACTATAACCTAATTTCTAGGTAGAATAATCTTAATTTATAAGAAGCTAGTTATCTTTGAAGCCAAAAATGGAAAGATAAAAATTAAAATGTAGTATTTTATTATTACTTATCTAAATTGTAATAAAATACTAATCTATGTGTTTAACATCTCTCTTTTCTTGGGCTATCACCAGGAAGATAGTATCTTAGTTACTACTATATCTCTAGAGCCTGGCTCAGTGTGTGCTCAATAGTTGTTAAATATTCTGGTATAGCTACTTCTCACCTAAGTGTCACCATTCTCAAACATTCTTTCTGGGGTGCATAGCAGTGCAGGCCCTACTAAAAGTTGTCCTGTCTTATTAAACAGGATAATATGCTGCTGCTCAATTTAGAGAAAATATAAGCCATAATTATTAATCTGAATAGACTGTGTCAGACTGCTTTAGCAAGCAATTCTAAAATCTCAATAGCTCAAAAATAATCAAATTTATTTTTTTGCTCATGCTACTACATCTCCACTGATGTTCTCCACCAACAGAAGCTGCACAAGAAGTCAAGTCTGTAGACCAAATCATGTTCCCCAAATTCATATGTTAAAGCCCTAACCCCACAATGTGATTATACTTGGAGATATAGCCATTAAAGAAGTAATTAAGGTTAAATAAGGTCATAAGAGTGGGACTCTAAACCAATAGGATTGGTGTTCTTGAAAGAAGAGGAAGAGACAGAGGGATGGACATGTACAGAGAAAAAATTATGTGATATCACAACAAGAGAAGGCTATCTACAGTTCAAGGTGAACAGCTCAGTAGAAAGCAAACCTCCTGGCACTTTGATATGGACTCCCAGCCACCAGAATGGTGAGAAGATAATATTCTGTTTTTTAAGCCATCTGATTTGTGATATTTTGTTATGGTAGCCCTAGCAAACAAATATAAAAAGAAAAAAAAAGGAAAAGTCACTGGTTCCAATAATCCTATTATGTTGGGATGTTGCCCTGTTCCTATGAAGTCCCCAAGGATCAACATGAGAAGAAATATGCACCCCTTGTCAATTGGCAAGAATGTGCTGAAAGACATGCTAGGTGATCTCACTCTCCAGATGAGACCCCAGTCCCTCCAAACAGTCACTCTTTCTATTACCAGTCTTCTCCAGGTCACAGTATTAAAAATGCCTGAGGGAGCAATTCAATAGAAAGCAAACAGGATCCAGCAACAGGAAACAGCAGATATTACTGAGAAGTTTGCCCTGAAGGATCTTCATATTCCTCTCCTTAAGAAGAGATGTTTGAAATACTGAATTTCCTCACTAATAAAAATAACAAGTATTTGACCCTAAGTGGCAGCCAAATCTATCCCTCTCCTGTTCTACATTCTTACTGGGCTTCCTCATGCTTCCCCTGAATTCATAGGCTCTTTACTGTGACATACTCTAGGAGTGTCACCTGGGAGAATTTCCTTATTTATATCATTAATCCCTTCCAGCTCTAGATTAATGAGTTAGTTTTTCTACATTAGAAACTACATTAGACTTAGCAATTATAGCTCCAATTCAGGATCAAAAACTGAATTCTGTTCTTTAAAAAACAATAAGTTATCACAAGTTCCATATATATTTTGTCACTGCATTTGTACTCAAAATATGACAATGTTTCATGTTGCATATTCTAATATTATTTTAATTATGCTACAAAATAGAACTGTCGATACACTGTCAATAATAAGGTTGGCTACATTGAACATCAAAAAACAAATGCTCTGAGAGATCAATTTTAAAAAATGTACTGTGATATTCCGGCAATGAGTTTAATATCACTTATAGCAAAAAATAAAAATGCAATTATGATTTCTATTCTTTGGAAAGATAGAAAAGAGTCTCAATCTAAATTCTTAATTACATGAGCTCAGATATAAGAAATGTGACCAACAGCAGTTTTCATGGAGACTCTTTAAAGTCAGCTCCCACCTGGCTCTGGTGAAGTCTTCAGTTTACCCAAAAGGTATCATTGCCTCCAAAGACAGACTCAAGAAACCCCTGGACCAAAAAAGCTATAGTTTTGATAGGACAGCAGCTCTAGGGGTGGGTCATTTGGAGAAGCAACCAGCTGACCTGATAAAATACTTAATTTTCATCAAGCTATTATTGACACATCTCTACCCTTTGGAAGTTATCCTAGAATTGCCTCCAATCCCAGAACCTTCAGCTCCTTGAAATATTTTGTTCCGTCTATGTCTTCCCACTTTTGTCTCATGACTACATCATTGGTTGTCCTATTCTAAACCTTTTTTTAGGCTTTCTATTCCCAAAAGGTTGCCCAGTGTGTCTTCTTTGTCTTACAAGTGGCTCGAGTAGTGTCCAGCTACTTAAAATAAATCTAATTGTCCCTAAAATCACTGCCAATGCCATCTTTCCACAGCCTCCTGAGCAGTGTCTTGGACAACAACCATTTACTCTCATGACCCACCACCATCCCAGCTCTTCCATAAGGCAGCAGAGAGAAAGAGAATGCTTTGTTATGATTCAGTTTAGTCTACTGGCACTCTGTTCAACAAGGAAGTGGTTTCAGACATCATTTCCCTCTTCCCAGTCATGACAACAGTTCTTGGCTCACACCCTACCTTCACTATCTCACCCACAACCATACGGTATCTTCCAGGAATACACTATTCCTTCTGCCAAAAATTTCAGCCACTTCTGCCCTGAGTTACGTAAATAAAAATAACATAAGACTTGTGTTTCCTTTACAACTGTGTCTACATAAGTGACTTTCTATTTCTCTAAAGGTTTCCAAAACTCTCTTGCACTAAACCCATGTTGTAAGTCATTAAAACAAACAAGACAAACAAAATAGTTTCAGAGTACTGCTTTTAAAAGCTCAAAGAGATCTTTGGAAACATGGCAGAGTGAGAGACATCCCAAAATTTCTCCCCTTGAAACAACAATAAGCTGAACATCTAAAACTCAACAAAATGCACCCAAACTGCACATCAGCATGTCTGAGCGTGGAATCTGCGATAAGAGCTACCACAAGTCAGAACCCCAGGTGTTGGCCAGTGGACTGGGAGAAATAAAGAAGTGCCCTCTCGCAGCCTCCAGAGCTCCCTGCAGGAGAAGGGGAAAGGGAGAGGGAGCAGCAATTTTCCTGAACGGCTCTACCAGGGAAAGCTGTGAGCTCCCTGTGGCCCGCTGGTGGCAGGGTCCAGTCATCAGGGCAGAAAGCAGAGAAGTGGCAGAAAAACAACAGTTGCTTTTTACCAGCCATGGTTGCAAAAACGAGGCTGAGCCACAGTCCCCAACCCCTAACCCATAGTGCCCCTCCCCCCACACCATCTGTGATGGAACACCACAGAGCCCCAGGGAAATCTTAGCAAACACTGCTAAAACTGTTGCTAACAGTGACAGGAACCGAAAATGAGGGTAGCGAGAGTCCTTAAATATATATCAGAAAATAAAAAGGCATTTTTAAAGCTTTATATAAAGCAGAAATCCAAGAGGCTTAGACGCCACATACTGGAAACCAAAGGAAAAGCACCTTCTTTGCAGCAGGCTAAAGAGAGAATTTTATATAATAAATCTCCCTTCTGGAAAAACAGCAGAATACACTTCCATTAATCCCCAGGCAGAGAAAAAGTCCATTAAACACTATAAACAAACAAGGTGACAAGACATTTCAAAAAGAAAGAGGAAAATATCCAGAAAATCAGCTTAAAGACATAGAAATATTCTATTTAAATGACAGAATTCAGGATAGTACTTTCAAAAAAACTCAGTGAGTTCTGAAATGAGTCATATCAACAATTTCAGGAATTGAAAGAAAAAAAAACCACATGAGCACAGAAAAGGATATCAAGCCTCAAAAAGAACTGAAGGATCTCTGGTTAAAAAAAAAAAAAAAAAATACACACTACAAGAGTTGAAAATGAAATAGGAAGCTTGAGAAATAGAGTCGACCAAATGGAGGAAAGGATCAGTGATATCGAAGTCAGAAATTTAGAAATAAATCAGAAAGAAAAAGAGAGAAACCAAAGAGTGAAAAACAATGAAAGAGAAATACAAGAACTATATACCTGATACCATAGCTGATACCATAATGAGAGGAAATATAAGAATAATGGGCATTATCGAAGGCAAGGAAAAGGACCAGAGATTAGAAAGCATTTTCAGACAAATAGTTGAAGAGAATTTGCCGAAACTAAGGAAAGAGCTGGAGCTTGGAATTCAAAAAGTCGACAGAACACCAAATTATCTCAACCCAAAAAGGCCTTCACCAAGACACATTGTATTAAAAGTATCAAAAATCTATGACAAAGATAGAATTCTCAGGGCAGTCAGGGAGAAGAAAATGGTAACTTATAAAGGAAAATCCATTAGATTATTGTCCGACTTCTCAGGACAACCTTACAAGCCAGAAAGGAAAGGAATCAAATATTTAAACTATTAAGTGAAAGGAACTACCAGCCTAGAATAATGAATCCAGCTAAACTCTCCTTTAGATATGAAGGAGAAATTAAGACTTTTCCAGACATACAAAAATTGAGAGAATTCTCCACTATAAGGCCTGCACTACAAGAAATACTGAAAGGGGTCAGTTCACCTAAAACAAAATGAAAAAAAAAAAAACAAAAACGTGATTAGGAGTAAAGTGACAATCAGGCAAATAGAAGCAGAGGAGTGCAACCCTTACTAATAAAAGGACATTGTAAGCTTAAATAATAAGAAAAGAATTGTTATAATAAGATAGTAATAAACGTTCAGCATACAAAGGGACAAATTGAGATAACAATGACAGAAAAGGGGAGGTGGGATTCAAAGATCCAAATTCACAAAGGGGAATGGATATAGGCACGTGCAGAAGAAAATGGATGACTATTCTTTATATATTTCATAATGATAACCACATATCAAAGATTCAGAGCTGAAGTATATAACATAAAACAAGAAGAACCAGAGTAAAAACCCACAAAAGCAAACCAAAATAAAGACACAGAAACACAAAGAAAAGGAAGCAATGGAACCACCAAGCTACCAGAAAGCAAAAGATAAAAAGGCTCTAAGAAGACCTCATATTTCAATAATCACCCTAAATATAAATGGACTGAACTCACCAATGAAAAGGCATAGACTTGCAGAATGGATCAAAAAACAAAACCCAACCATATGCTGCCTCCAGGAGACACATCTCAGCTCCAAAGACAAATATAGACTCAAAGTGGAAGGGTAGAAAATGATACTTCAAGCAAATGGCATTCAGAGAAAAGTGGGAGAAGCAGTACTAATATTAGACTAAATAGATTTCAAAATAAAAAAGGTAAAGAAAGATACTGAGGGACACTTCATAATGATAAAGGGACTCATGCACCAAGAAGATATAAAACTTATTCATATCTATGCTCCCAATCAGGGAACCCCGAAATATGTAAAGCAATTACTAACAGAACTAAAGGAAGAAACAGACCAAAACACTACAGTAGTAGGGGACCTAAATACTCCACGATCGGATGTGGATAGATCATCCAAACAGAAAATCAATAAGGCAATAACATCCTTAAATGACACATTAGACCAACTGGACATAATTGACATTTTCAGAGCCTTCCATCCCCAAACAGCTGCTTATATATTCTTCTCTAGTGCACATGGAACACTCTCAAGAATTGACCACAAATTGGGACACAGAAATAGCCTCAACAAATATAAAAGGGTTGAAATCATACCAACCATATTCTCTGATCATAATGCTTTGAAACTAGAAATCAACTGCAGAAAGAAATCAGAAACAACTACAAATACATGGAGATTAAACAAAATGCTACTGAAGTATAATGGGGTGAAGAGAAATAAAGAAATAAAAAAGAGATCAAGATGTACATAGAAACAAATGATATGATAATACAATACATCAAAAATTTGGGAACATGGCAAAAGCGATCATAAGAGGAAAGTTCATACTATTACAGGCTTATCTCCAAAAACAAGAATAAGCCCAAATAAACAATCTAACACTTCATTTAAAAAAAAAATAGGAAAGAAAGAACAAATAAAGCCTAAATTCAGCAGAAGGAAAGAAATAATCAAAATTAGACCAGAAATGAATGAAATAGAAAAAAAAATAATAGAAAAAATAAATGCAACAAAGAGCTGGTTCTTTGAGGTGAATAAAATTGACCAACCCCTGGCTAGACTCACTAAAGAAAAAAGAGAAAAGACACAAATAACACAAATAACAAGATGAAAGAGGGGAAATTACAACTGACATCACAGAAATACAAAGGATCATACAAAAATACTATGAAAAAGTACATAACACCAAATTTAATAACCTACAGGAAATGAACCAGTACTTAGAAAAAATATAATCTTCCTAGGCTGAATCAGGAAGATCTGGATAATCTAAATAGACCGGACAGCAGTATGGAAATTGAAACAGTTATCAAAAACCTACTGAAAAGTAAAAGTCCAGGAACAGATGGCTTCACCAGTGAATTCTATCAAACATCCAAAGGAGATTTGACACTTATTCTCCTCAAAATCTTCCAAAAAATCTAAGAGGAGGCAATACTTCCCAACTCATCTTATGAGGCCAATATTACTCTGATACAAAAACCTGGTAAAGATAATACAGAAAAAGAAAACTACAGACCAATATCTCTCATGAACACAGATGCAAAAATCTTAAGATACTAGTGAATCAACTACAGCAACATATTAAAAAGATTATACATCATGATCAAGTGTGCTTCATCCTAGGGGCACAAGGATGGTTTGACATACGCAAATCAATTAATGTGGTACATCATGCAAACAAATTAGAAAATAAGAATCATATGATCATATCAATAGACACAGAAAAAGCTTTTGACAAGATACAGTATCCTTTAATGATCAAAACACTTAACAAAATTAGTATAGAAGGAAAGTATCTTAACATAATAAAGACCACATATGGCAAACCCTCGGCTAACGTTATATTTCACGGTGAAAGACTAAAAACCTCCCCTCTAAGATCAGGAACAATGCAAGGCAGTTCACTATCGCCACTATTATTCAATATAACATTGGAGGTGCTAGTGAGTGCATTCAGACAAGAGAAAGATATAAATGGCATCCATGTTGGAAACGAATAAGTTAAACTGTCACTATTTGCAGATGACATGATTCTCTATATAGAAAACCCTAATGACTACAAGAAACAATAGAACACTACTGGAAACAATAAGCAAATACAGTAAAGTCTCTAAATACAAAATCAACGTTCAAAAATCCATAGCATTCTTGTACTCTAATAACAAAGTGTCAGAAAAAAGCAGTGGAAATAATAATTCCTTTTGCAATTGCAACAAAAAGAATAAAATATCTAGGAATAAATTTAACAAAACAAGTGAAGGACCTGTATAATGAAAACTACAAAATCCTATTAAAATAAATCAAAAGATACAAAGAAATGGAAAGATATTCTGTGTTCTTGGATTGGAAGATTCAACATAGTTAAAATGACCATATTACCTAAAGCATTATGCAGATTTAATGCAATCCCATCAGCATTTTTTAAAGAAATAGAACAAAAAAATCATCAGATTTGTATGGAAACACAAAAGTCCCCGAATTGTCAAAGCCATTCTGAGGAAACAAAAACGAGGCTGGAGGCATCACTCTGCCCAACTTCAACTCATACTACAAAGCGACAGTAATCAAAACAGCAGCAAAACAAACACACAGACCAGTGGAACAGAATCAAGAGTCCAGAATTAAACCCATATTTATATGGGCAAATCATTCTCAACCAAAAAATCCAAAAACATACAATGGAGAAAGAAAAGCCCCTTCAGTAAATGGCACTGGGAAAACTGCAAAGCCACTCACAAAAAAAAAAAAAAAAAAAAAATACAAAAACAAAACAGAAACTAGACTATTGTTTATCACTACACACAAAAATTAACTCAAAATGGATTAAGGACCTCAATATAAGACCAGAAACAATAAAATACATAGAAGAAATCATAGGAACTAAACTCAAAGACTTAAAAAGGATTTTATGAATTTGACCAAACGCAAGGGATATAAAAGCTAAAATAAATGAATGAGACTACATCAAACTAAAACACTTCTGCTCAGCAAAAGAAATCATCAACAAGATAAAGAGACAACCATCCGAATAGGAAAATGTATTTGCAAGCCTCACCTCTGATAAGGGCCTAATATCCAAATTATACAAAGAACTCATACAACTCAATAAAAACTAACCAAGCAAACAAACAAAAATGATCCAAGAAAAAAAAATGACAAAGGATATGAACAGACACTTCTCTATAGAGGACATACAAATGGCCAACGAATATATGTAAAGATGTTCAACATCGCTAGCTGTTAGGGAAATGCAAATCAAAACCACAATGAGATACCATCTCACACCTATTAGAATACCTATAATTAACAAGACAAGTAATAACAAATGTTGGAGAGGAATGCAGAGAAAAAGGAACCCTTATACACTGCTGGTGAGACTGCAAATTGGTACAGCCGTTATGGAAAACAGTATGGAGGTTCCTCAAAAACTAAGAATTGATCTACCATATGATCCAGCAATCCCTCTACTGTATTTACCCCCAAAGACTTGAAAATCCATATCCAAAAAGATATTTGCACACCGATGTTCATAGCAGCATTATTCACAGTGGCCAGGACATGGAAGCAACCGAAGTGTCCCATGATAGATGATTGGCTAAAGAAGCTGTGGTACATATATACAATTGAACATTATTCATCCATAAGAAGAGATGAAATACTGCCATTTGCAATAACATGGATGGACTTCGAGATAATCATACTAAGTGAAATAAGCCAGACAGTAAAAGTCAAAAGTCACATGATATCTCATGTGTAGGTTATGAACCTAAAAGCAAAAAATGAGTGGGACAAACAAACAGAGACACATAGACATAGACTATAGACTAGTGGTTACCAGAGGGTAGGGGGTAGGGGAAGAGAGGGTTGGTAGACGCAGGAAAGGGGGTTAAATATAGGAGGAGAGAGGGTGGGTGAAGTGTCTAAAGGGGATCGAATATATAGTAGCTGAAGGAAACTGGACTTTGGGTGGTAAATATACAATAGAATATACAGATGTCAAATTATAATGTACACCTGAAAACTATATAATTGTATTAACCAATGTTACCTCAATAAACTTCATTTAATAAATAAACAAACAAACAAACAAATAAATAAATGCAAGCTCAAAGAATGAGCCCGAAACCATAGTTTCAAGAGTGACCTTTAGAGAGGATCTACAGTGGCTGACTTCTTGAAGCACATGCATACTGTCATCCCACCTCAGAGAGAGTCATCCCATAATTACTCCTCTCTGCAGCCTTTTCTCTCAGAAGTTGCCTGAAATGCTACCTGTTGGCTTTCTGCATGACCTTGGAGGAGGTCTCTGTCCCTTCCCTCAGAGATACCCATTTCATGTTGCCGTCTCACAGTGACTGAGGTATTCAGCTGTCATTCATTCGCCCCTTGCATCCAGGAGTGTAGTTAAGATGTAGTCTCCTCTTTGAGTAAATAACACAGATCTGCCAGTTTCCGAATTTGCTTGTGGAGATCAGTTGCAGAGAAACTTTTTGCTCTCTCTACAAATCTTCTTTACTCAGACTCTCACAAATAGCTACTGTGTACTACCCCTTTAGTGAAGGAAGAAAGGAGGAAAATAAAGAATAAAAAGCATATATATTGATCAGAATACAAATTTGATATCTGAAGCCGCACAGTATATTAGGTATTCACACATTCATTTTTAGTTTTTCATAAAATCTCTAACTCTCATTTGAGCACTGTCTCAATCAAAAATTTGTATTATTCTCAATACATCAATGCTGCTATGCACCATACAGAGCTGGTGTCTTTTTAAGAAATAGGGGAAGAAAAATGTATGGAATGAGTGGCCATTGTGCTAAAAAGAATTGCCTATGACACATGTATGGCTGCTCCAATCTCTCACTGGCCTATCTTCACTACATCGCTTCTTCATTTACCTTTTACCTATATAGTGTGATCTGAGGAACCAAAAAATGTCTCTTATACCTTTTGATGGTAATACCTGAAACTTTAGCCTTGCTCCCTCTTTTTGATTTGGATAAAGGATTTGTAGTAATGAAAAATTCCCACTTAAAATGTTACATAGATTCTTAGATATATTTCTTGATAGTCAATAAGAACAGCTAATAGATGAGTTAAGTGAATACTTATTTAGTTTACTAGTTGACAGAGTGAACCACAGAAATAGGGTATTGGATAGCCTAGTTTTGGTGAGGGAGAAGAGGAAGAGAAGATGAAAGAAGTAAGAAATCTGAAGCTAATGAAATGTGCTAATGAAATGTGGGCAGCTCAGGGAATGCAGTCAAGGAGAATCACAACCCAATTAATAAACCAGAATTGATGTGAAACCCTCAAGGAGGAAGGAAGATGTAGGAAGAGAAAAATAGAAGGGTACTAAATCCATTCTTGACCTAAGGGCAAACCCTACCCAAACTGACTGAAGAAGAGCTAAAACAAATGATGAGAAACTAGGGCACAAATGAGAGAAATCGGGCACAATGGCTTCCTAAGTTTATTTGCCTGAACCCTCCTTTAGATCATAGTTTTTTAGAGGACAAGGACTCTGTCTCTACTAGAGCCTAGTGCACTGCCTGTCATGTAGCAGAGGCTTAATTCATATTCAATGGATGGATGAATAAAATCAGTTTCTTTTCTTTTGTATTTCTCATGTGTAAAATCTTTACTTATGAAGAACCAGATGTACTTCATATATGATGGCACCTTAGCTGTGTACTTGGGGTTCTTAGAGGTGTGAGCACCCTTTAAGTCGTATAAACTGTGTCATTTACAGAAAAGCAAATATCTTTACTCAGAAATGTGGTAATGTCCAAAGTCTGACAAATATTGTTTTGGTGGTAATTATTGCTGTTTGTAGTAGGCATTTTACTTATTTTCAGCGGTTTTTATTAATGGATAAGCATGCTTCTTTACATATTCTATTTTTATATAAATGATTTAAATCAAACTCTAACTGACTCTTATTACATTTTACTTCAATACATGTAAGACAGATTTAGATGAAATATAGCTAATGATTCTAAAATAGTTCTTCTATACATTTTAAACTTAATTTCCTTTTTATATACCGGGAGAAAATGTATGAGATTTTTTCCTCCTTGCATCTCTCTTTCCTCATTATCAAAGTATTCATACTGAATTATTTTGAAAAGGCAGTATTTAGTATTCAATCAAATAATAAGAATGTGTTCATTCCCAGTGGTTTAATAATAATTTTGTCACCAACCCTGAATATTCATGTTATGGAAATGTGTCCTACTTCTATAAATTCATCACTGTCAGCAGATGACACAGCAGAATACAAAGATAGTCTGTAATGCAGGCGTGTCAGGCCAGGAACCTGTACCTGGGCCTTAGATATTCAAAAAAACCACCAAGAGGACCAGTAGAATGAGACATGCCATTTATTACTCATAATACATCAAGGCTTCAGCACTTGGTCAGTTGTAGCTGCAGGAAAAGGCATCCGGCCAAGAGCAGACGTGGTTTTATATGCGAGCAGAGGGGAGGGGGATTGCCTCATCTAGGAAAATAAGGGTCTTCTCCTGCAGATGAGAACGGAACATGCTGCCTAGCTAGCCTTGGGGAGGACCAGACCAACCATGTCCTCAAGCAGAGTGGGCAGATAATATCCATGGGAATGGCCAAAGGGGCAAATAGTGCCCATAGGAGCAACAAGTAGTGTCCTTGGGGAAAATGCAAGGCCCAGGGAACGCTTTGTTCACTGTCTTCCTTGGGGCTGCTAACCAAGCAGTCTTCTTTGCTTCCTGTGTACATGAAGGGTCTATGTTTGAATTAACTCCATAAAATCAGGCTCAATACATTCAAGATTTCAGCAATTACTAAAATGGCTTTCCTGACTTACCATCAGTAATTCAACTCTTGAGGAATACAATACTAAAACATAGAGGCTGACCAATAAATATTACACTAGTCTTTGAAAAACGGGGACCTAACTGCATAAAATTGTGATATTACTTGACTCAAGTCCTACTTCAGTGGTATCCACATGACATAAAGAAAATAGATTAATTCAGTGAGGGAAATAAATCAATCAAACCAGGGTTTTTGTATTTAGGTAAATCGATTTATAGCATATTTATTTTTCCCCCATAAGCAGTTAAAACACAGATTCTCGGTGGTCTGATATTCACCTTCATTCCTCAAAATATATATTAATCATGCTTAAACTTTAATTCTGTAGGTGATATGACTTTGAGGTAATCACTTAATATCTCTAGGATTCATTTTCTCATCTATAAAATGAGGAAGTTGGATTGGGTTGGGGTCAACAAACTTGTTCTGTAAAGGAACAGATAATAAGTATTTTTTAGGCTTTGTAGGACATACAGTCTGTCACAACTACTAACTCTGCCATCTTAATATGAAAGCAGTCATAGATAATATGTAAACATATGAACATTTTGTATTGCAATAAATGTTTACTAAAACAGGCAGGCAGCAGGACAGATACATATAAGACACCTAAACATCACAGAGGCAAATGAATGCTATAGTCAATCAATGCTGTGGTATTAAAGAGGCATGGAAATTCTCCATTACAGAAAAATTTCTCCCCCAAAAAATCAAGTAGGCCTAAGGAAATCCAGCTTATTAACAGATTAACAAAGGTCCCTCAATTCTGATAAGTCAGTGCATATTTTATTGGTAGCCCAGGATATACAGATACTATGAAATCCAAGTCAAGTCTCTAGGTTGTTTCTGGATGAAGGGAGAATATGCACATCAGCTTGCAAGAATAATATTTCATTTCAGGTTTTGTTGCTTTTGACCACACTGAAGGAACTAATAAGCATTAAAAAAAAATCAGGTCACATTGTAACATCAAACTTATAGAGAAAAGAGAACAATTTTGCCTTTCTGGGTAGAGTACCTATTTCATTGAGTAGCTTAGTTGATGAAAGCCTCAAAAGTTAAGATCATGTGTTAATCTCTTGTGAATGTCTGTCTGCGAAGGTCTGCAGTGCCATTCTTTTCCCCCACTATGAACTACACACACACACACACATACTCACACACAGCGGGAACATAGCTTGAGAATGCTAATCTGTGGAAACTTTATAGAAAACTGTTTGCTGAAATATGATTATGGCACATTCAAAATAAGTTTTAAATGTTTATAGAGGCATTACAACTAGCCAAGAAACATGTCCACAGTGACATAGAATCCCAGGATAATAAAAAGAATGACAAAGTCCATTTGATTTTTAGGACCTCAGCACTACTGACATTTGCATTGGATAATTCTTTGTCATGGCGGGCTCCTGTGCATTGTAGGATATTTAATAGCATCCCTGGCCTTTTAACCCACTAGATGGAATAACAGCAGCTCCTTTTTCCTCATCCTCAGTCATGACCAAAAAAAAATGTCTCCAGATATTGACAAATGTTCTGGGTTGAGGAAAGAGGGGGGAAAATCATACCTAGTTGAGAACCTGTGGATTATAGAAACAAGATATTGAATTGGCCATAAATTATTGTCCATGCCTCAGGAATAAGTGGTACCACAGACCAAAACTGACAGTCACAAATATTTCATTACAATGACTTCCCAGATCCCTTCTAATTCTTTTCCCCTCCCAATACATCACACAATCATCCAGACAACAATAAAGAAAAAGTGGAGGGGACATTATCTGGAGAAAGAGTACTACTATCTTAGTCCTGTGTCCTAAGCAGTATCTAACTCTTTTCCAGTGGCAACGTTATCATTCCTAAATTTTACACACATGAAAATCAGACCCAACTCACTGACTATGTATCCCACTTATCTCTTAAATTATTACTCATGATTGCTTTCTCCAGTTACTGGTGAATAAACCTTCAGATCCTTAGGCCATAGCTCTATGGTTTAGCAGTGAGTCAATCTGTACTAATCTAGGCTCTTAAGTCCCTGATCTCAAATTCTGTTCCAATACTTGGGTCTCTTTTTTTTTTCCTATGATACCTAAATCCCTGCTTGGCTTCCAGTTGTCTTAGGCAGTACTGCCTGTACCCTGACTTCATTGCTGGGTCCCTACTACCTGCTATAGACTTCCCAGCTGACCATAATCTATTTGTTGAGTCTTTGTTGGGTAATTTCCTGCTAAAATATTCCCTTGTCTGCCTTTGTGGGTAGAACCTTGTGGTTCTACTCCATCTCTGTGTTCAAATTATCTCTGCTCTGTGGGTCTCATTGAAGGATTCTGGCCATAAAATCAATCACCTGTTTATTTCTTTGAAGGAAAAGTAATCATAAAAGAAAGAAGGGAGAAGCAGCTGTGTGGTTACTTCAAAGGCATTCCACCTTGAAAACTTTCCTAGTATAATCTGACAAACAGAACTCTGATTATTAAAAGAAAAATTATCCCAGGATATACTGTTATGTTGTGTTACTAATAAATGAGAGTATCCAACATTCTGAGTCATGCAGAAATTTCTACTGCTCTCTGATATTATATTATAGATAAAGAGAGCAAAATCAGAAAGAAGTCAGTAGATGATGTGATCCATGAATGATTCTTCTTTGCATGGAAAAGAAAAAAGTAAAGACAATAATAAGTGGAAATAAAACATGATTTTAAATCTTGCACAAATACATTTTTTACTTCAATTTGAGGGACAATAATATTGTCATGTTTCATTTAAAATATATATATATATTATATATATATATATATAAAATTTATATATATATATATATATATATATATATATATATATATATATATATATATACATAAATGTAGCCTTGCTTCAATAGTCATAATCTCCAGGAAAAGTTTATTCAAGCATTAAAAAAATGACCAGAAAAATGTTAAACACAAAAGTGATTTTTAGTTTACCTCTGAGGTGAGATTGAGGAGAAAGTCTATTTTCTTGACTTGTGCTGTATATGATAAGCACCAATGAAAATATCTGAATTATAAACATCCTAAATTGTGTAGCCTTAACCAACAGGACATATTGAAACTCCAAAAGTTTGCAGTGAGAAGACTATGGGCCAGGATCCTGGGGGTACAGGGGACTGGGGTTAAGGCAGATACAGGGGGAACTCACCAGCTGGAAGTATAGAACATAAGAGGTCAGCTGCTGTGCAAATCTTAATGAAAAAGAGAAATTTCCCAGTGTTCAGGGTGAGGTTACTTCTACAGAGACAGCTAGGGTGAAGCTTAGCAGCAGGCACAGACCACGGTAATGGAATGGTTCAAAGAAGGTCCATCTGGTTGGAAGCACATTCCCAGCCAATAGCTTAAAGAGTATAGATAGTGAAAGGAACAAGAAGTGTGAGTTTGATAAGTTCTAGAACAGCTGTTATGACTCAGCCAAACATACTGGAATCTAGATCAAGGTTTGAGTCTCGGATGGTAATAGAAGTGCAAAACAAGAATAAGGTCAGAAATCCAGGAAGTCAGTTTCTAGAATCCATCCACTAGAAAAGGTGAAGTTCTACCTGAGTCTTATTCATTCATTCATCCAATCCTTTGTTCAATACTTGCATACTAAACACCTAACAACACTGCTAGACACTGTTCCTGGCCCTATGGATTCAATGGGGAAAAATAAACGTGGTCTATGCCCTTCTAAAGAGCTTTGCTGGAATTGCTTTGGGCCTTGAGAAATAGTAAATTTGTACGTTAAAAAATTTCATCAAGACAGGGCTGATAAACACTACTAGTGCTAGCAAGATTGAGCTGCCTGTACTCCTAAAAACTTCTGCTCCAGCTCATAGGCAGCCACATTGATAGAAATTTTTTTAAAATATGGTTCTACCATCTTATAAACATATACTAAATAATAAATGGAGGCTGTGATGATGATGGTGATGACGATGATGGTGATGATGATGATGACAATGATGATGATGATGATGTTATATCATTGTTTCAGGATCCAACCAAGAGATCAAAATCATACCACTTATTTAAAGAGAAAGAAATTAATATAAATAATTGTTAATTCAATAAAAGTTGTTAATTAGATACGGAAAAGACAAAAAGAAAACTCTAAGGTATCGCAGAGGTAGTAACTGCAAGACACAGCTGCCATTCCTAAGTCTGGAGGAATAAAGGGAAGAAGTTGGAATTATTAACAGTTAAAACTTGGAGGACAGACCCCACAGTGCTGAAATATCTGAGGAGGGACTGATACTCAGATGGTGCTAGGTCCCTGAGCTCTTAGGGAGAAGGTGTCCCATAGAGCTGAATCCCAGACCTCTAAAGAAGGGGAGCCATCTGGCTGGTACTGGGTTCTCTAAAGGCTGACTCTATGGGTGTTGAGGAGAAAACTGCACACTGGACTCAACTGCTGCTATTGGAACAAACTACTGTTGCAGGGGTAAAGAAGCATTGTTGGGGGGTGATGTTCATGGGAAAAGAAAAGCAACAGAATGAAAACAGGAAGAAAAACAGAAAACAGAAAAGGAAGAAGTGTGTTCCATTTACTTTCTCCTACTTGCAATTTCCCTCTAGTAATCCTGCAACTGTAAGAGTTTAACCAACTGACAAAGCAGAAACATGATTTGCAGATGCCCATCCTCAGTATCGAAACAAAACAAAATATGGAAGAAGCTGAGAGATGATGGTTTAATAACCAGCCCAACAATTTAGGGCAAATTTTTTATCTTTCTGAGACACAGCCAAAAAAGGACAATAATGCCTATCACAAGAAGATATATAAAGATATATAAAGCTCTTATATAAAGCTCTTCACATAGTGCTTGACAAATTGCATTATTTCACAACAATTAATGAATTCTACTTCTGATTCATCCTCCAAAACATCTGCCACCCCTAGTGCCTTCGTTAAAAAGCTACTTTGTGGAACTCCATGTATGGCCTAATCTATTGCCAGAATACATCTCCGCAGCAGGGGGAAAAATCTATTTATAAGGACTGAACTAATAGAGAGTTCTTCCAGGTTAGGGACTATATTTGGCTCTTATATTTTCACTTCCATTTCTCTGTGTCATCCTGAAAATCTGGCAGGAAAATATCATCTATATACTTTCGTGCCCTTGCCACCATCAATTCAATAGGCCAGTTTTTTATTAAGACAAATTCAAGTTCCTTCTTTTTACCTCATAAACATTTCTAAAAATATCTTAAACTTGATTCAATATCCTTTGCCCTAAAAGATAGTCTTTAATACCTTGTGACTTGGGAGGATCACATGCCCAAAAGCAGACACAGGAACCAATTACCATTTTTTGATGTCCTCAATTCAAAGAGCTACATTCCAGTCAACAGAAGAAGGATAGTTATTGAAATTGGAGGAGTATAAATTGGAGGAGCACATTTTAGAGGCAAGAGCCTCCATGTTCATAAATGGCCTATAAAAACCAACTCATACAAAAAAGGAAAATATAGCTTTTCTGCTATCATACCTGAAATATGGTTTCCAATAGTTCATTCCCTTCTTGATTCATTGCTCACGTGGTTCTACCTTTATAATTATAAGACCTTGGGAAATTTTCTTAAATCTCTAAACCTCATTTAATTCCTTGGGAAATTCTTAACAGTATCTCACAGGTTGGTTGTAGGAATTAGATAAAACAATACATATTCAAGGAGAGGGAAGAAATGGGGAGTTGTTTAGTGGCTATAGTTTTAGGTTGGCGAAATAAAATTTTCTGGAAATCTATTGTACAGCAATATGAATGTATTTAACACTACTAAACTGTACACTTCAAATGGATGTAATAGTAAATTTAATGTTCTGTGTTTTTTACCACAATTTAAAAAATATATTTATTGAATGAATCAATGAATGAATCAATGAATGAATACAAAGTTTCTGTTGCACATGTGGCTGCACACACCTACACATACACACATACAGAATACAGGTTCATTACTCATCATAAGCGTTCATTTAAATATCTATGAGGTTCTATCTCATTCCTTTTTAAGTCTCCTCAAAATCTCCTAACTTCAGCCTCAACTGCATGAATTTCTAATTTCTCTTCCCTCTGAACGTGATGTGGGCTCAATCACATTCTGCCCAGTACTGCTCCTTAACAGTTCAGCATTGGCAGGCTTTATCTTGCCAAATAAATTGTCAGCTCCTGCAGAGAAGAGATCATATTTTATATTTCTTTTGTGTTCCCCTTCATGTCCGATGCAATCTGCATTAACTGTTGGCTGAGATTCTATTTCAAATGAGATAGCCCCTCCCAGAGCTAAGACATTCCAGTTGCCCTTGCCTATTGTTGAGCCTCCACTCATTATCACCAATCAACATTTATTTATTGATCTGTTAGTTTATTCAGAGAACTCTATTAGGAAGAGGGGGCAAGAGTAATGAACAGGGAAGGGAAAAATAAAGTTACATAAGACATGACTATTGTTCTTAAAAGGCTTACATCTATTTGCACAAAGCAAACATAAAGAAGTTGGTAAAACTGTAAGGAAAAAAATCTTAAACATCCACTTACTATTATAGACAATGCAGGAATTCAGGACACCATGGATACTTCAGAAGAAATTCAACAAAATATTAGCTTTAGAAAAACACAAACACTATAGTATATATACTTTAGAGTTATATACTAGAGTTATATTCTTCAGGAAAAAAATAATGCATCTGCCCACTAATTCTAACTTTGATATAAAATTATAGTTTCAAGATAAAAATAATATCAACAATAATTATTTCAGGCACTGCAGTAGACTCTACATACTATCACTAATCCTAAAAAAGGGGGGCATTATCCCCATTTATACATAAAGAAATTAACTACTTGCCTGTGGATTCAGAGATTGTAAACACTGAATTTGAACACATGTGTCTGACTCCAAAGCATGAATTCTTCCCACTATACAACTCATTCATTCATCAAACATTTATTGAGAATTTACAATGAGCAAGTATTGTACTGAAGATATAAAACTAAAACAAAACAAAACAAAACCATAATTTCTTCCTTCAAGAGGTTCGCAGTTTAGTGAGGAGACAATTATAGAAAGAGGTCATTCCAACAAAGCGCAGTGAGTCCAAGAACAGAAATATGCAAAAGAAATTAGCGAGTACATAGAGAAAAAAAAACTTAATCCATTTTGGGAAATCCTGAAAGGTTTCCTCGAGGAGTAGAATTCTTTGTTAACTCTTAAGAAATAAAATAAACAATAATACCTTACATTTGTGTAGTTACTAGGCAAATACTATTATTAGTCTGATTTACGGATAAGAAAACTGAAGCAGAGAGGTGAGCAACATGCCCAAGGGCAATAGTTTATAAGTAAGTGGTAGAGCCAGGAAATGAACCTGGGTCTCTCTTCATCTCTACGGTATGCTGCATATGAGTGAGAATCTGCCGGAAAAGTGGACTGAAAAGAAGCATTTTTACAACAGGAAAAATCAGAGGAAGGCGTAAGACAAGAAACTGCACTGTATGGGACCACATAGAAAGTACGGTATAGCTAGGGCAGGAAATAACAAGAGATGAACTTTAATCCATTTCCCATTTGCCCCAAGAATACTCACCAGCAGTGCTTGCAGCTGCAGCATTTACCCTGACAACGTGCAGATTGCAGTTGTAACCTTACCCCAAAGTTTGCCACAAAATATCTCGCTTTTATTATTTTCACATTGCTCTAGTATATTAATAGTCTATGAAAACAAATGACATCATTCTATTTATAGTATTCTGTTCTTATTAGTGGTATTTCCATTTACAAAATATCATAATTCTCAATCACTGAAGATATTAAGTCCTAGAAAACATAGCATTCTTACATGTGCTGTTAAATTAATGCTGGCACCGAGCCACACTTTTTTTTCTAAATGGGAAATGGGTTAAGAATTATGAAACAGATCACAAAAGGTCTTGTGTACATGCTAAGGCTCTTAGAATTTATTCTATAAACTATGGAGGAAAATCTTTAGGTTTGTATGTTAATAAATAATTAGCTATTTGGAGGATGACTATAACTTAAAACTACAGAGAAGAGGATCCATTAGGAGACAATGATGATGATGATGATGATGATGATGATGATGATGATGATGATGATTATGGTGATGATGGTAGTCAAAACTATATAATATAAATGTGCCATCATATCAGCTTTTAGTTGTATAGTTTAAATATGTAGCAGAGAGAAAATGAGAACTTGAACTTGAGGACAGACAATGAGATGAAAAATTAGGAAATCAGACAAGTCTAGATGGCAAAATAGGCAGAACTTAGTGATGAACTAAATGTGCCTACCTCCCATCAGACTTTTCTGTTTTAAATAATTTATTCAGGAAAATAAAAAGCATAAATGTATGCATTTTTTTCATTTCAAAATGGGCTAGTAATGGTGCTAGGCATGGAAGCATTAAAAATAAATAAGATATTTAAGATTAGGAAGAAAACAAGGATGTTCAGTTTCACCACTTTTATTCAACATAGTATTGGAATTCCCATCTACAGCAATCAGACAAGAAAAAGAAATAAAAGGCATCCAACTTGGAAAGGAAGAAGTAAAATTGTCATTATTTGTAGATGACATGATACTATGTAGAGAGAACCCTAAAAAATCCACCAAAAATGAGAACTAATAAATGAATACAATAAAGTAGCAGCATACAAAATTAATATTCAGAAACTGGTTGCATTTTTACCCACCAACAGTAAATTATCAGAAAGAGAAATTAAGAAAACAATCTCATTTACAATTAAATCAAAAAGAGTGAAACACCTAGGAAACAATTTAACTAAGGTGACAAAAAAACTTATACTCAGAAAACTATAAGATGTTAACAAAAGGAACTGAACAAGATACAAATAAATGGTATACATGTTCATGGATAGGAAGAATTAATATCTTTAAAATGTCCTTACCACCCAAAGCAATCTACAGATTCAATGCACTCTCTATCTAAATACCAATGCCATTTTTCAAAAAAACTAAAATAAATAATCCTAAAATTTACATAGGATCATAAAAAAATCCAAAATAGCTATAGTAATCTTGAGAAAGAAGAAAGTTGGAGGTATCATGCTACCTGATATTGAACTATATTACAAGGTTATAGTAATCAAAACAGCATAGTACTGGCACAAAAAACAGACACATACATAGATCAATAGAACAGAATGGAGAACCAAGAAATAAACCCACATCTGTATGGTCAATTAATCTGTGACAAAGGAAGCAAGACTATACAATGAGGTAAAGATAGTCTCTTCAATAAATGGTGTTGGGAAAAACTGGACAGACACATGAGGCAAAAAAAAAAAAAAGAAAGAAAGAAACAAGTGTCGGCAAGGATGTGGAGAAAATGGAATCCCTGTGCACTGTTTATGGCTGTAAATTGGTGCAGATACTATGAAAAAGAGTATAAAGTTTCCCCAAAAAATTGAAAATAGAACTACCACATGACCCAGAAATCCACTTCTGGGTATTTATTTGAAGAAATCTAAAACATTAATTCAAAATAAAAATGTGTCCCTATGTTCACTGCAGCATTATTTACAATAGCCAAGATATGAAAGCAAACTAAGTGTCCATCAATAGACAAATGAGTAGAGAAGAGGTAGTACATATATGCAATGAAATATTACTCAGCCATAAAAAAGAATAAAATTTTGCCATTTGCGACAACATGAATAGACCTAGAGGGTACTATGCTAAGTGAAATAAGTCAGAGAGAGAAAGACAAATATCACATGATTTCACTTACATGTGAAATCTAAAAAATTAAATAAAAAACAAAAAAAATAGAAACAAACTCATAGATGCAGAGACCAAATTGATGGTTGCCAGATGAGAGGGGGGATGGGTGGATGGGTAAAAAAAGGGGAAGGAGTGAAGATGTACAAATTGCCTGATATAAAATACAGCATTTGGAACATAGTCAATAATACTGTAATAACTATGTATGGTGTCAGATGAGTACTAGACTTATCAGGGCAATAACTTTGTAAGTTATATAAATGTCTAATCACTATGCTATACACCTGAAACCAATATATTTTTGTTTGTCAACTGTAATTGAAAATTTAAATAAATAAATAAATAAATATTACTTACAAATCTAAAAGGTAAAAAAAAAAATGACTAAAATACACATTCCATCCTATAAGGGCCTACAGTCTGGAATGTGGGTAGAAAATAAGGATGAGTACAATAAAGGGTTACATGGTTATGAAAGAAACAGGTACAAGATGCACTAGGGAGCCAAGGCAGGAGTGGTTAGTTCTAACCGGGGGAGGTCAGAGAAGGGTTGAGAGAGGAGATGCAACAAATCCGAAGAAACAAGCAGACGCTTTCTATTGTATAGTGTATTACTTGAGGTGAATGTTTCTCTAGTGTAGAAGAGCAAAACAAATAGTTTCAAAGAGGGGGACAAGATGAATATGTGGACCTCTGAAAGCATCAAAAGTAGAGCAGGAATTTGTTAGCTGTTAGTTCCTCTATTAAAATATATAAAATCTTAGGTAAGCACAAGAGAGAAATTGGGATCACAGAGGAATGAAGGTAAGGGATAAGACATTGATCTGCAATAAAACTGCAAGAAGTACTGTGGTTTTATAGTGTCTCATTTTTTTACGTGGCCACTTCATCACATTCCATCTAGCCCCACCTTGAGGCACAGAGTTGGTGCTCAGTATGCTTGGAGAAATATATCCATCTATTACTGAACTCTAGCATTTTACTATAATTGTAGAATGTCATCCTGAGATTCACAGTTAGGTGTCTCTGCATCAGGCACTTCCTATTGCTCTTCTTAAGGATTTTAAATTACCCCATAATAACATGTTTCAAAGCCTCACTGCTTCAGTCACAAATATTGATTTTGTGAGCAAAAGTACCTTTTTTTACCAATGTGTTTATGTAGACATTACTTTTTTTCTAAACACAATGCCCAATGCCAAAAGGACAATATTGTTTGTGAACATAAGCTCTCAGACTTGAAAAAGACCAATATTCTTTATAGGGAGGCTAAAAAGTATTTTTCCCCAAGAAAAAGAAATTTATTTTGTGGAAAAAATGTTTAATGAAGTCACTTTAATTAGATGTACACATTAATCATGAAATTGTGCAGAATAATTAAAGTGATATTTCTCCATTTATCATAATAAAACTTGTAATGAGAATGGTTAGAACATAAACAGATCAGAAAGAATATAAAAGTCAATGTTATTTGGGAGTAATTTCAGCATTATTTACTGAAGATTGTGTCTCTCAGGATAAAATAATAATTTCTCAATACATGAAGGTGACTTAGTTGGAAGTGAGAATCAAAAATTATTTTCTTTCATGTTCAGCCATCCCCAGTTTAATCCCCACATCCAGAAGTATCAAATTCTCTGATCACATCCTAACTAAAGAAAAATGGTTATAGAGCTTTCGTATATTCAATACCTGTAATAAAATAGAGTTATCACATCTAAAAACAGTAGGCTAAGAACTATAGTGAGTACTGCCTTTTTATCATAGCATGTTTATTCATCCCCTTGTACTTTCCTAGTTTCCCAGAAGGAAAATAAAGTGCCTGAAGTTTCAACTGAGAAAGATGACACTCAAACTGAGTAGTTTGGGAAGGTTTACAATGCTTGTAGATTGCTGCTTGAGTCTTCTCTACCTAGTTGTGGTCAGGATGAAATAAGGCAAAGGAGTTTGTAATATAGAAAATAAGAGATCCTACAGCAGTTATATATTAAAATGACAATGTGTGCATTATAAACCTTTATACAGACATTTTAGCAAAGTATATATTTCAAGTAAAGTACATGCGAAATAAAAGCCCTTTAGTACTAATTGACCAGCTTCAACATTGAAAAAATGCAAATTAACAAGGAAAAACTTTAAAGGGAAATTAATGGATCTCCTAAATATCTCAAGGGCAAAAATACTACTTTCTCCTCAACATAGGGAAGAAACAACTTCTAGTAAGAAATTCTATGAGATATTTTCGTGACAGTGCTATTTCTATTACTTTTAAAAATATTTTAATTGTCCTTCAGATTTCCTTAAGCACATAAAAAGAAATCAAAGACTCCACTTACGATAGAATATCCCCCAAACAGGTAATACTATTTACATTGCTAAAAGTATTTGAAATATATACTAGCACACACTGCAACTCAATGTCCTCTCTACAAATTGAGGTATTTTCACAAACAGGATTCAAAAGCAGCAGAAGTCAGGACTGCTTCTGCTGTTTCTCAAAGCACAATCTACAGAGAAACTCCCTCTATGCCATGAAGTCTGATCACTACTGGGTGCAATGATAATACTAATATACTGGCTGTACTCATTTAATGTTACTTAAGTACTTCTAACTGATGTATAATAAAATAAGGCCCTTTCCTTCTTGTTAATTCTAATCAGGTCCCCTTCTTTCTATCCTTTCTCCCTCTCTCCCTTTCTCCATCTCTTCAGTGTGTCTTTTCTTTTTTCCAATAGTAAAAACAAACAAATAAAGAGTGCCTATAGATCTACATGCACCTCAATCCTTACCTCAGGCTACATTTGAAGACCAATGGATCATCACACAAAGTAAATCTGTCACCTCTCCACACCATCTACCCCAGGGGAGAAAAAAACTATTTCTTATCTACCTAGGTGCCTACATCAAAAGCTTAGGCATGTCACCTTGACTTGTCATCCTCCTGCATCCAATGAGTTACCAACATCCAACATTCTTGCTAAAAATCTCTCAAATCTGTTCACTTCCCTTCATCTCATTATCTACAAAATCTGGACCCCCATGATCTCTTCCTTGTTTCCTCATTAGTCTTGATGCCTTCACTCATGGACCCTCAACACTGTAACTAGAGTAATCAATCTAAAATGCAAATCTGGTCAAGGTACAACACCTCTGCTTAAGACACTTCAGTGGTTCCCCATATTCTTAGAATAAAGTCTTATTTGCTCACAATATGTTTTCTTTTTCAATCAGACCACTGCTTTTCTCTTAACTTCCCTTCTCCTTACTGACTCTTACAAAAATACCTTGCTTTAGCTATAATGAACTATAGACAAGCTCTCTCTAAGGCCTTTGCACCTGTTGCCCTCTCTTACTAGAAAACACTCTCTACCTATTCCTGCCTTTAACATGGTTGATTCATCTTAGATGTTAGTTCCTCCAGGATGCCTTCTACCCTACCTGCTCGATGCTCCCATAGAAATTGATATCATCAATGGGTGCCCACTTTTAGCTTCTGCAACACATTAGTATTTGTTTTTTTGAAAAAAGATATTTTTCAAATCATTTTGTTGCTGGACTGGTTTAACCATAGCACACGTGGATAAAAATCCAAGATAATGAACAACAAATGAAGCTGCTCAATTTTGCATCCCACATTTAAATGCTTGGACACACATGCACCTAGGACTTTTAACTCCATACTCTTAAGGATTGACCAGGCCCCTGATATCATCAAAGCCAAGTCCTATAAAGATAAAAATATATGGGTTTATGGTTTCCAGAAAACAAAGTCTTGAGTTTGCTAAGTGATCTCTCTAGTTTCATTAATTTAAAAACTCAACTTTTATTATTTCAAGGTCATGCCAGTGACAAAATTACCTGAAAGCTGGTCAATTGCTTTTCACAGTGGTTAGGAATGGCCTGGTTAACAGAGGGATAGCAAAGTACAGAGCTCTAACATGCTTAATATTATCTGAATCTAAACAAATGTGATAAATGGAAGTAAATTCAATCAAAAGAAATATTACTGCTTTCTCAACAATTAACACAAAAGCAGTTATCTAACAACAAAAACAATTATTTATATATATATATGTGTGTGTGTGTGTGAATATATATATATATATACTCATTTCAGGTGACTTAAAACTTAGGAATTCATGACGTTAAAGATTAATTATGTTATAAGCCAGCTGGAATCAATATAAACTTTATATCTCTCCAATTTAGAAGAATCTCTTGGATAAGAAATCTAAGGTTCAACTTTAAAACATAATATCTAAGTCTTGGTTTTGAGTATGATGGGTGGGGAAGGGGGTACAGTGTGAATATTCTCTGCTTGTTCTGATGGTCCACAGGTAACAAGTCTGGGAGTCACAGCTCCAATTAATCTTGCCAGTAGCAGAAGCCACAATCCACAGGACTCACCTTCCCTGCCAAGCTGCTATTCTATATCCTGTATGGCTTACGGCAGAATACTGTGCTACCTTACCAAGTGTAGTTGATACTGGGTGCTCCATCCAGACTCCTTCCTCAGAGTTAAGTCATCCTTCTTCCAGCTGTTAAGAACGCCATCTGTTGACAGATCGCAGTTGTGTCCCTCACAGAGAAATATCCTTGGCCACATGGAACTACCTCACTTAAGGTTAAGTCTCCTCCCAGGGGCGAGCTCTCAGTCAATGACCAACACATATAGAGGAACAAAGGCCCCTTTTCTTCAATCTGGAACAAAAAGAGACATCCAGCTTCAGAGTTCCCTACAGACTCCACTGATACCTCAATTGCATTGCAGGTCAATTTCTCAATCCTCCCTCTTCCCAGTTCTCCCTTTCTCAGGTATATTTCTGGACAGCACTTTCAGAAATCCTTCTAACATGCAACTATTCATTTCAGAATCTATTTCCAGGCCTCCTAATGTAAGACTCAAGTCAATAATTCTGTAAGGCAAATATAGCAGTAATTTCGCTGTATTTTGCAAATACAGTAATTTTGCTGACTTAATCAGTAACTGGTCTTGGTATCAGTCTTCTACTAGAGATGCAAACCTATTAAATGAGGCAGAGGCAAGATCTAGAACTTAATCCATCACTAACTGACTCCAGTTCCCATTTAATTGCAACAAAATATAGGAACCAACTCATTGATAATAAAAGTTATCTAATACTGCCCTTTATCCTGAACAATTTTAAATGTTTGGTAAATATTGTTGGATAATTTTATCATCACCCAATTATAAGAGGGGAAAATATTCTAAATGAAATTCTAATTGAAAAGGCACAAGAAGAAAAGGAGAATGAAAATAATTTGTCTACAATAGATCATCATGTTTTCAAATATGGGACATGTACTTTGTTGGACTTATTAAAATTCAGTTAGGCCTTTTCTGATCAAAATAAAAAGAGTGGTTGGAATAGCATCTACTTTTCATGTTCTCAATCTCTTAATATCTCCTTTGATATGAATGAAAAGATTCCATGAAATCAACCAATCTTTTATCTCATCCACTTCTCAATTCAAAGATATGAAAGAATTCTAGGTTTTGAGGTCTTTGTTTTTTTGGCTTTTTTTTAAATCTTGTTTTTGTTGTTTTGGTACCACCATTTTGAAATATAGAAATTAGTTGGTTCACCTAACTTTAGTCTCATTTGTCTCAGTTGATGTAAACCTAAGCTTCTCTTCTAGAGCATGTGAACACAAAGAAAGCTCCTACATAGATCAGGGGCAACAGCAAACAAATGCTGATGTGTCACTCTTTTAAGAAAATAAAACTTTTTTATATAGGTAGAAGTTACCACCCAGAAAAATAGCCCTACCTACAAAAATAAATCAATTGTTCCTCTAAGTAAAAATTTCTGTCAATTACAGATAAATTACTAACATGACAGCGGTTTCCTATAACTAAATGACAAAGCCCTTCTCTTGCTAGGAAAATAAGCAGGTGCAAATGGGGGTGGAGATACATTTTTTATGTTTTCTTGGAAAAGTAAAATGATACTGTGCCTTTCTTTTTCATTCCCAGTGAATTGAACCTATACCAGTGTCTACAATTTTTTACATTATGCACCTTTATGAGTAAAAATATTTCAAACATTCATATACATATATGTAATATATATAATGTACAAATTATACCCATGTTTTACTCTGCTAGTGGGTACATTTCAAAACATACAATAGAAAAATTAGAAGATGAAATAAAAAATAAATTAAAACATTTTATAACTTTAGTTTGTTAATTAATGGCCCAATGTTTTTCCTCACACTTAAATATTCTTAATAATTTTTAAATAAAGATCAATGCTGTCAAATATACATAACTCATCTTAATCTTGGCTTAACATTTATTGATGTGGTAATTCAAAAGTCCTCTTCTAAATTCAATTATTAATGGTTGTCCAAAGCCAAAGAAAAAAATGCTGCACCAAAACAAATAGATCCAAATAGTCAAGACACATTATTGGCTGTATTTATTACATAATGACATTCATTTGACAATCCTTAGAATAATTATATTATACTTATTCAAACCACTTTTTCGTAATAATTGAAGCTTAATTGAGCTAAAACTAGATAGTACAATATGTTCATTCATTTAAGCAGAAACAAACACTACAATAAACTGTTTGGGTTATAAGTAAACTAATAAATATGAGTGCTGTGGTTGACTCCCCACATAGAATAGCCAGGCGACTCTTCAGAACTCATGATTCTTTGACGTGTGGGCAGTGTAAGGGCACCAGTGTTAAGCCACATGGTAATAATATTGGTAAATTTGTATTTCTTATTTTCCAGAGGAAGATAATTACAAAAAGAATTTGAATATTTTCTTCCCAAACTCTCTAGCAATCCAGAAAGAAAATCTCTGACCTAAACAGCAGATTCCAGGAAATTATTTAAAAAAGAAGACATTACAAATTTAATTTATGTCTTTTTACAGGTTTTGCTTCCCTGTGTGGCTAAGCACCTACATACTGTGATAGGCAGTGTTGACATGTCTCTAGATCTGCACTCTGCATGTATTTTGGTACCCACATGATCAAAAGACAAACATATTCTGATGTTCCATGTTTAAGAAATTTATTAAATCAAAATAGCTCATTTCCCAGTGCTCTAAAAAGCACAATTTTAAATTTAGAATAAGAAGTTATGTGAAAATTTAATTTGATCTAAGATTTAATCATCCAGAAATGTAAAATACAATGACTTGATACCTACAATTCTATTAAGATCATTCTGACTCATGACAGAAAGCATTTTGTAGGTATTCCATAACAAATTCATTTTTATCTTTTTATTATTTTTTGATTAATTAATTAATTTTTATGGTGACTTTGGTTAACAAAATCCAGTAAGTTTCATCTTTATACTTCAACAGTAAGGCGCATATATATATACACACACACACATATATGTATTTATATATATACACACATATATATGTATTTATATATATGTATTTATATATACACACATATATATAAATACATATATATGTGTGTATATGTATAAATACATATATATGTGTGAGTGTATATATGTGTATATACACATATATATGTGTATATATATGTGTGTATACATATACATATATACAAATATATGTGTGTGTGTGTGTATATATATATATATATACAATGTGTGTTCACCTCTCATAGTTAGATTTCTTTTTGTCACCACATATTTGACCCCCATTACTCCATATACCTCCCCCCTTCCCCCACCTCCTACACTGTGGTAAATACTAGCCTATAGTCCATGTCCATGAGTTTCTGTTCATTTGTTGCTTTTAGTTTTATATCCCACATATAAGTGATATCATGTGATTTTCAGCTTTTGTGTCTGGTTTATTTCACTTACCATGATTATCTCGAGGTTCATCCATGTTGTCGCAAATGACAATACTTCATCACTTCTTATGGCCCAGTAATAATCCATTGTATATATGTGCCACAGCTTCTTTAGCCAATCATCTATCGGAGGATACTTCAGTTGCTTCCATGTCGTGGTCACTGTGAATAATGCTGCTATGAGCATCAGAGTGCAAATATATCTTTTTGGATATGGGTTTTCAGGTCTTTGGGGTAAAGACCCAGTAGAAAGATTGCCAGATCATATGGTAGATCAATCTTAGTTTTTGAGGAACCTTCATACTATTTTCCATAGTGGCTGTACCAATTTGTAGTCCCACCAACAATTTGTTCTCCACATCCTCCCCAACATTTGTTATTACTTGTCATGTTAATTATAGTTATTCTAATAGATATGAGATGGTATCTCATTGTGGTTTTGATTTGCATTTCCCTAATAGCTAGCGATGTTGAGTATCTTTACATATATTTGTTGGCCATTTGTATGTCCTCTAGGGAGAAGTATCTATTCAAGTCCTCTGCCCATTTTTTGATTGGATCATTTGTTTTTTTTGTTGTTATTGAGTTGTATGAGTTCTTTGTATATTTTGTATATTAGGCCCTTATCAGAGGTATTGCTTACAAATGTATCTTCCCATTCAGACAGCTGTCTCTTTACCTCGTTGATGATTTCTTTTGCTGAGCAGAAGTGTTTTAGTTTGATGTAGTCCCATTCATTTATTTTAGCTTTTATTTCTCTTGACTATGAGGTCAAATTAATAAAATCCTCTTTAAGTCCAAGGTCCTTGAGTTTAGTTCCTATGTTTTCTTCTATACATTTTCTTGTTTCTGATCTTATATTCAGGTCCTTAATCCATGACGAGTTAATTTAGGAGTGTGATGATAGACAATAGTAAATTTCATTCTTTTGTAGGTGGATTTCCAGTTTTCCCAGCACCATTTACTAAAGAGGCTTTCCTTTCTCCACTGTATATTTTTGGCATTTTTGTCAAAAATTATTTGCCCATATAAATATGGTTTTACTTCTAGAATATTGATTCTGTTCCACTGGTCCATGTGTCCATTTTTCTGCCTATATCATGCTGTTTTGATTACTGCCGGTTTGTAGCATAATTTGAAATCAGTCAAAGTGATGACTCCAGCCTCGTTCTTTATTCTCAGGATGGCTATGGCAATTTTGGGTCTTCTGTGCTTCCATACAAATCTGATGACTTTTGTTCTATTTCTTTAAAAAATGGAATTTTGATAGGGATTGTATTAAATCTGTATAATGCGTTAGGTAATAAGGTCATTTTAACTATTGATTTTTCCAACCCAAGAACATGGAGTATCTTTCCATTTGTATCTTTTTTGATTTCTTTTAATAGGGTCTTATAGTTTTCATTATATAGGTCCTTCACATGTTTTGTTAGATTTATTCACAGGGATTTTATTATTTTTGTTGCAATTGCAAAAGGAATTATTTTTTCCACTTTATTTTCTGACACTACATTATTAGAGTATAGGAACGCTGTGGAGTTTTGAAAGTTGGTTTTATAACTTATACTGTTATAAAATACTGTACTTGTATTTATATTTATACTGTACTTGTTTATTGTTTCTAATAGTATCTTTAGGGTTTTCTATATAGAGAATCATGTTATCTGCAAATAGTGACAGTTTGACTTCTTTGTTTCCTATTTGGATGCCTTTTATATATTTCTCTTGCCTGATTGCACTCGCTAGGACTCCCTATGTTATATTGAATATCAGTGGCAATAGTGGAGAGGCTCCCTTGTTCCTGATCTTAGAGGGGAAGGATTTTAGTTTTACACAATGAACTACAATGTTGGCTGAGGGTTTGTCATATATGGCCTTTCTTATGTTAAGGTGTTTTCCTTCTATATCGATTTTGTTAAGTGTTTTGATCATTGATGGATGCTCTATCTTGTCAAATACTTTTCAGCTTCTATTGATATAATCATATGATTCTTATTTTTTAATTTGTTCACGTGGTGTATTGCATTAATCAATTTGCGTATGTTGAACCATCCTTGTGCCCCTGAGATGAAACCCACTTGATCATGGTGTATAATCCTTTTAATATGTTGCTATATTTGGTTCACTAGTAACTTATTTAGGATTTTTGCATTTGTATTCATGAGAGATATTGGGCTGCATTTTTCTTTTTTTCTGTTATCCTCACCAGGTTTTGGTATCAGAGTAACATTGGCCTCAGAAAATGAGTTGGAAAGTATTGCCTCCTCTTCGATTTTTTGGAAGAGTTTGAGTAGAATAGGTATCAAATCTTCTTTGAATGTTTGGTAGAATTCACTGCGAAGCCATCTGGTCCTGGACTTTTACTTCTTGGTAAGTTTTTGATAGCCATTTCAATTTTCATACTACTGATCGGTCTATTTAGATTATCCAGTTCTTCTTGATTCAGCCTAGGTACTGATACATTTCTTCTAGGTTATTAAATTTGGTGTTATATACTTTTACATAGTATTCTTGTATGATCCTTTGTATTTCTGTGGTGTCTATCATAATTTCCCCTGTTTCATCTCTAATTTTATTTGTGTCCTTTCTCTTTTCCTTTAGTGAGTCTAGTCATGGGTTTGTCAACTTTATTCACCTTCTCAAAGGACCAGCTCTTTGTTGCATTTATTTTTTCTATTGAATTTTTGTTGTTTTTTTCAATTTTATTTATTTATACTCTAATTTTAATTATTTCTTTCCTTATGCTGACTTGAGGCTTCGTTTTTTCTTCTCTCTTTTTTTTTTTTTAAGATGAAGTGTTAGGTTATTTGGGCTTGTTCTTCTTTTTTGAGATAGGCCTGTAATGATATGAACTTTCCTCTTATGACCACTTCTGTCGTATCCCAAAAGTTTTGATATGTTGTGCTATCAATTCATTTCTCTGTATCTCTTGATCTCTCCTTTTATTTCTTTTATGACCCAGTCATTCTTCAGTAGCATGTTGTTTAATCTCCATGTATTTGTGCTTCTTCTCACTTTTTTTTTACAGTTGATTCCAGCTACAAAGTATTATGACAGAGAATATGTTTGGTATGATTTCAACCTCCTTATATTTGCTGAAGCTATCTCTGTATCCCAGTGTGTAGTCAACCCTTGAGAAAGTTCCATGTGCACTAGAGAAGAATATTTAAGCAGCTGTTTGGGGATGGAAGGCTCTGTAAATGCCAATTATGTCCAGTTGGTCTAATGTGTCATTTAAGGATGTTATTTCCCTATTGATTTTCTGTTTAGATGATCTGTCCATTTCTGACAGTGGAGTATTTTGGTCCCCTACTACTGTAGTGTTTTGATCTGTTTCTCCCTTTAATTCTATTAGTAATTGCTTTACATATTTCGGGGTTCCCTGATTGGGGGCATAGATAGGAATAAGTGTTATGTCTTCTTGGTGCATGATTCCCTTTATCATTATGAAGTATTCCTCAGTATTGTTCTTTACCTATTTTTATTTCAAAGTCTATTTTATCTGATAGTAATACCATTCCTCTCGATTTTTTATGAATGCCATTTGCTTGAAGTATCATTTTCCGCCCTTTTACTTTGAGTCTATATTTGTCTTTGGAGCTAAGATGTATCTTCTAGAGGCAGCATATGATTGGGTTTTATTTTTTGGTCCATTCTGCAAGTCTATGCCTTTTTATTGGTGAGTTCAGTCTTTTTACATTTAGGGTGAATATTAAAATATGGTCTTCTTATAGCTATTTTATCTTTTGCTTTCTGGTAGCTCGGTGTTTCCATTGCTTCCTTGTCCTTGTGTTTCTGTTTTCTTTATTTGGTTGTCTTTTGTGGTTTTTCTCTCTGGTTCTTCTTGTTTTATATTATATACTTCAACTCTGAATCTTTGGTGTGTGGTTACCATTACAAATATGAAAAGTATAGTTATATATATATACAGTCGTCCATTCTCTTGTGCACGTGTCTTGTCTCCATTACTCTTTGCGAATTTAGATCTTTGAATTCTCCCTTTCTTTGTCTCAATTTGTCCCTATGTATGCTGAACATTAACTACTATCTTGCTATAGCACTTCTCTTCTTAATGTAAGCTTATAATGCCCTGTTCTTAGTAAGAGTTGCACTCCTCTGCTTCTTTTTGCCTGATAGTAATCTTACTCTTAATTATGTTTTGTTTTGTTTTGTCATTGTGTTTTAGGTGAGCTGACTACTTTCTGTATTTCCTGTAATGCAGACCTCAGAGTGGAGAATTCCCTCAATTTTTGTATGTTGGAAAGTTCTTTATTATCCTTCATATCTAAAGGAGAGCTCAGCTGGATATGTTATTCTAGGCTGGTAGTTCCTTTCCCTTAATATTTTGAATATTTGATTCTACTCCTTTCTGGCATGTAAGGTTTGTACTGAGAAGACTAATGATAATCTAATGGGTTTTCCTTTATAAGTTACAGTCTTCTTCTCCTTGACTGCCCTGAGAATGTTGTCTTTGTCATTTATTTTTGAGAATTTTAATACAGTGTGTCTTGGCGAAGGCCTTTTTGGATTGATATAATTGAGTGTTCTGTTGACTTCTTGAATTCCTAACTCTGGCCCATCCTTTAGATTTGGGAAATTCTCATCAACTATTTGTCTGAAAATGCTTCCTAGTCCCTGTTCCTTTTCCTCCCCTTTGAGAATGCCTATTATTCTTATGTTTCCTCTCCCGATGGTACCAGCTAGCTCTTATAATTCTCTTTTAACATTTTTCATTCTTTGGTTTCTTTCTTCCTTCTGATTTATTATTAGATTTCTATCTTCGATATCACTGATCCTTTCCTCCATTTGGTCAATTCTATTTCCCAAGCTTGCTATTGCATTTTTCAACTCTTACAGTGTGTTTTTATCTCTAGAAGATCTCTTCAGTTCTTTTTGAGGGTTTCAATCTCCTTGCTCTGTTCATCTAGTTGTATTTTCAGTTCCTGAAATTGTTGATATGACTCATTTCTGAACTCATTGAGTTTTTTCAGAAGTACATCCTGAATTCTCTGTCATTTAAGTTGCATATTTCTATGTCTGTAAACTTATTTTCTGGAGATTTTTCTCCTTCTTTCTGAAATGCTTTGTGCAGCACCAAGCTGATCTGGAAGGGAAGGTTTCAGTGGTGAGATGCCCTGTTGAAAAAGTGCATGAGGAGCCAATGTGAGAATGAAATGGCGGGCACCAACTTTATTGCTGAGAGCGCTTGCTTTCGCTCTAGGAAACCGCATGGGCTTTGTATATGTCAGAGAACAATAGTGGCATTCTGCCACACATGCATAATAAACGATAAGCTGACTTGTACTTGCATAATTTAGGTGCCTTACTACATTAATATAAAATTTTAAATCCAGATTCTTATCCCTAGCCATAAGCCTGGATCACAACCAGAACTGGGACCCGCACTCCACCCCTTCAGGGTTTCGGCACAGGATCTGGCCTAGAGGACACTACCTTGGGCCCATAGTCCACAACAACAATATAAATAAAAACAAAATACTATCAGACTACAGGCTGCAAGAGCTACTATCCACTTTCAGGAGGACCCTAGGGAATTCCACCAAGTTGTCAAGGGATCTTCTCCTAGGGCATGGATGTCTTTGGACTTTAGCATCCATGTCCTGGAGAACATGCCTGCTTGGCATGATCAGGAATGTAGACACAGTATTCTACATGGAGTAAGGTACAGGTGCCACCCTGGGCAGCAGTTAGGAGGTCAAGGGCCATGAGTTTTTGCAGAACTACTTTCCACATTTGCGTGATTTCATCTATTAAAAGGGTTCTAACCTGACGCGTAATGTTCAATATCTGTGCGCAGTGCTGGGCTAAAGCTTCTACCTGCAATTCTATACTATGGATCCCACCCCCGGAACGAATAACACCAGCAGGTAAAACCCCCATGCTGTCCATTTCTGCCAGTGCCAGCGGCGGGTGATATACGGGATCCCAATTATGAGGCAGTTGGGGGCAAGGTGGATAATATGTGTCCAACTAAATAGGGACGTCCCCAGGTACGATGGCCAGTCCAATCAGCGGTCAAGTAGGGCCATCGTACTGCCCACAGACCCAGAGATACCCTGCAGGTAGCCAGTTAGTAGGCTCTGTACCAGCATAATATTGCCCATTCCACCAGATCTTGGAAATATTAGCAAGGGTGGTGTTAGCACAGAGCTCGGGGGGTAGCCACCCCATGATATGGTTGGGCACAGATCTTACTTGCTCTATGCAGTGAGGGGGCTTCTCCCGCAATTCCACATGTTCTCTCGCCAGCCATCCTCACCCACTGGAAATAGCATAGCCTGTGAGGGATGGGGAGTTGAGATAATCACAGCAGAGCAGCACTTCCACAGCCTGCTGCCAACGGTCCCATTCAAGTGTGGTATTCCAGGTATGCAGCCACATCCAATTCTCTGCCGTAGCCGAAGTAATGTGCCACAGCAGTCCCTTGGCTGCTTCCAGTGGTAGTTCAGTACACACCAAGCAGTGGGAAACATTGTGGACAGCAGCAAACACATGAGCCCAGGACATGACATTGTTCCCTGTTGTCAGCCTGGATGATAGCATAGAGCAGACAAAGGGCCCGTTAGGGGAAAGTCCCATCCTTCGAGGAGGATGCAGGCCATCTGCCCATCTTGAGATAGAAGGATGGCTGGGAGAGGAGCTGCCCTTGGCCTGTAGTACCAAACAGTTTCTCCAAAGGTAGCAGGGCAGGGGTTCTCCAACAGTATCACAGTATAGAGAGGAATGGGCCAGAGGCTAAGGACAAAACTTCCCATTAACAATGAACTCTCCGCTGTCATAGGGAGTAACATTCGCAAGTGCATGGGCCAAATGCAAATCCAGGGTTCTACCTGCAACTCATTGCCCGACCTTCTACATGGGGACTCGGTACCTCTCCCGTCTCAGCAGGCTCCGCCAAGAGCTCTGCTGGAAACTGCACTGGTCCCAATAGGGAGTGCAGTTGACCTAAAAGGGAGCTCACGGAGAATTGTGCCCACTGCTCCAGGTACACCCCCATCTTGGTCAATTTAGAGGGTCTGTGCAATTCCCAAGCAAGGAGTCTTCACCCAAGACCACAGCCACCCCACCATGGGGTACACGGTTATAGGATTAGGGCCAGTGATGGCCTCAATGGCCAGAAAGGCTGCATATATAGCAGCCAGTTGCATCTCTATCAGAGAATATCGCACTTCCTTGCCTTTCCATAACTGGTACCAGAAGCCTATCGACACCTTCCAGGAACCATGCTTCTGCCACAAGCCCCTACATCATCCACCTGCATTGTAAGGGCTGGATTTACTGTGCCCATCTCCCATATTATCTGGACCTGATCTAAGTACGTGGTCCATCTGCTCACTGTCTCTGGCAGTCCCCCAAGGTCAGCCCACATTGTGCGCATAGCAGATATGAGCCAATTAATGAGGGAGTGGTTGTCTGCACCCTGCACCGTACATGCCACATTCTAGAGGCACTGCCTGAAGGATGATATCACTGTTACAGAGGCCAGCTGAACCATCTCTTCCAGAGATAATTTAGTCCCTTCAACCCCATCATCCCACAGCTGCAGCAGCCACCCCAGAACCATCTTCCTGGCTCTCTACCATACCTGTTTTGCCAAGTCCTGAAGTTCGGTGAGGGATGTACTGGATCAAGGTGGTATGCTTTTAAGTCTGTGAGGAGCTGCCAGCTTGCTGCTCCCTGCCCCCCCAGGGCCAATGGCTGCTGTACTTCAACTGCTGCCCTATTAGCCGCGCCTATCGTGATATTCGCAGGCAGACTCACAGACCGGGACAATGGCAGAGACCCGTCAGGGCCCTGTAGCATGCATTCTGTGGCTGCCAGCCACCTTTCCAGGGCTTCTTCCTGATGTTGCAATTGTTGCACTTTCTGAGGCTGGTCCTGAACCTCCAGGCTGGTCTGCTGCAGCACTTCCAGGAATATCTAGGCAACCCGACCCACTGCCTCCTGGTGAGCTGTGAGGACATTCAGCTCCAGCAACTCCAAGGCTTTCCAGACGCGGTTCCATTCCATCCCAATCCTCTGAACGTCCACGTAGCCAGATACGCGGCCACAAGATACCACTGGGAGGCAGGAGCCACGTGTCCTGCACTCAGGTATTCTCCTCCCAGGGACCATTGAGGGCACTGGGGGCTGTATTTACCTCCATCCTGCCACGTGTCAGCGCCAAGCTGATCAAGAAGAGAAGGTTTTTGGTGGTGAGATGTCCAGTTGAAAGAATACACAAGGAGCAGAGATGAGAATGAAAAAGCAAGCACCAACTTTATTGCTGGGAGTGTTTGCTTTCACACTAGGGGACCGCGTGCACTTTATATATGTCAGAAAGCGATAGTGGCATTCTGCCGCACGTGCGTAATAAACAATAAGCTGAGTCATACTTGCATAATTTAGGCGCAGGCGCCTTACTACATTAATGCAATATTTTAAATCCAGAGTCCTATCGCTAGCTGCAAGCCCGGATCACAGTCAGAACTGGGACTCACACCTTCTCATCTTGGTTGTTCATGGTATTTAGTGGACTATTTCTCTGCATGAGCATTAATGGAAGTGTATTCAGCTTTTATTCCAGGAAGATTTATTATATAAAGGTCTCTTTTTAGCCTGTGCAAATAAGGCATTTTTCTTTTGGTTTTGGTGGTGTCTAAGCCTCTTGGATCCCTGCTTTATACAAAGCCTTAATAATGCTTTTTTTTTTTTCTTATAAAGGTTTAATTGCACTCACTACTCTCAGTCTCAGTCCCTGTCAGTGGTAGCGACAGTTTCGGTAGTGTTTGCTCACATTCCCCTGGGGCTCTGCAGTGTTCTATCTCAGAGGGTATGCAGGGAGGAGCCCTGTGGGTTAGGGGTTGGGGACTGTGGCTCAGCCTCAGTTTTGCAACCACAGCTGATAAAAATCAACTGTTGTTTCTCTACTACTGTCCTGCTTCTCTGCTTTCCGCCCTGATGATTGGGTTCTGCCTCTATCAGCATAGAGCTCACAGCACTCCCAGGCAGAGCTGTTCAGGGAACTCGCCCCACTTTTTCCCATCTCCCTCCTCCTACAGGGAGCTCTGTCAGCTGCGAGAGGTAGCTTCTTTATTTCTCCCAGTCCACCTCCCGACACCCACGATTCTGACCTGTGGTAGTTCTTCTGCGCAGATCCCACACTCAGACATGCTGGTGTGCAGTTTGGGTGTTTTTTGTTGAGTTTTAGATGTTCAGCTTATTGTTGTTTCAATAAGAGAGATCTGGGGACAACTCTCACTCCTCCATGTTTCTCCAAACTCTTTCACAAATTCATTTTTAAAAAACATCACATTCAAAAGTTTCATCAAGCTTATATCTTGATCCTCAGATCATAAACTTTGCTAGTCTAAATAAAATATACAGAACACATTTTTCATCTGTTCACTTAGCCTACAATTTATTAACAAAAGTTTTCAGAAATAGCAAATTTCAAATTTTTCCTGCCAATTTGAAATAAAGAAATAAATACAAAGAATAAAGCCTTTGGAAAGATAAACAACAGTGTCTCAAGAACTTTTGAAATAAACCCTTACAATGAGCCCCAGACAACTAGCATAAGTTTTGGGGATTGTGACAAGAGGAGATAAGAGAATCAGAGAATGTCAAGTTCAGAAGTAACCCTCAAGGATGTCTAAACCAACCATCCTCTGAAATCTGAATCCTTTCCACATTTCACCAGGTGTTCATTAAGCCAACCTACTGATTGATCAAGAGTTCACTGCGCACTGAGTCAGCCAATTCCCTCTTAGAATAATAGAAAGCTTTTCCTTATTTTGAGCTAAAACATGACTCTCTATCACTTTCCCCCACTGGCCACTTAAAACAAGTCCAACTCATTTCTTTTTGGTCTTCTCCGACAGGATGAGTCATCAAAAATAGTAGTCTCATGGAGTCTTCTCATTTACATCCTATAGTCTTTCAACTACGTTCTTCAACTAATGATTCTAGTCTTATCACAATCCTGTTTAATATCCAGTTAATGTTTCTCTGAAAGTGAGGAACCCATAAAAGAACACTATGTTGCTAGGCATGGCCCAAACCAGAAAGAGCAAAGCAGAACTTTCCATCTCCATTCTAGTTACTACACATCTATTCACTGCAGCCCAAGATTACATTCATTGTTTTCATGGCTATGTCACACATATTTATTCAAACCAAGCTTTATGTTAACTAAAACTTTAAAGTCTTTGTTCTTAATTTACTCAAAAATATTTATAGAATGCTACTACAAAGATATTGTAATACTAGCAACAGTATGAAAAACCAATGAGATAAGATTCTGGGTCCCAGCCTACTTTATCTAGTTATAGATGTGTGGCAAAAACACTTGTGGAGCTACTCAATTTTTATAATAAGATAACTATCTCACTACTTGCTGGTCACAGTTCCAAAGCATATGGATGTTTCTTCAGCCTGCAATTTAGAATACCAGCACTACAAGTTAGCCAGCTCCCCTCTAAATACCTATTGAGAAATGTTTAAGGACGTTATGTCCAAGGCCTTATAAATTCTATCTTTGGTTAATGTTGAATCATCAGAAAGCTATATATTAGGAAACCACCACACAACACCCTTCTGGTCACCTTCAGTGAATTGCATCCAATGCTTTGTCCTAATCTTTAATAGAAGATTGTTGTAAGAGTAATTATATGAGTGTCTCAATTGCATTGTTGTTTTAAAACTGAGGATATTGTTTATTTTGTTACTCAAGTCTCTTTCACTGCTAGAAAAGACTTTGTTTTCTCTCGGGAATGAGATATTTCTATGATTCTAAAAAGGTAAATCATCAGAATAGTTTCATACATTTTTTTTAAGGGTAAGTTTTAGAAAAAGAAAGATAAGTCTGTAACAAATAATGAGAAAAAAAAGTTATTTAATACATGAACAAATAGCAAGAAATATTTGTATTTCCCATTTCAGCAATGATTGAAAAGGGGTCCATGAGAGCAAAACAGATAATTCTTATTGGATCTTATTAAATGCTTATTGTTAATTAAGTTAATATTGTTATTCAGTTATACCTATGTTTCCCCTTCCCAAATAATCAGCCCAAAACTTATCTTCTCCAATGACAAAGATTCTAAGATCTGGTGAACCTAAGAATTATCTGACAAATTTTTTCAAAATTTGCATTTTTAGATAATTCCACCATGCAATCAAGATACAAGCGAACCACAGAACACTTTTTGAGAACATTCTTCCAGGACCAATTTTTGGATCACTTGAATCAAATATCACTCATCCCTAGGCTCTTTGCTGTCTCCCTAGTTCCCTTTTAAAGCCTGGTGACCAGAAGTAGGTAGAATATCTCACTAAGGATCCTACTAAAGCAGAGCAGATGAAAAAATTATGTCCTTGCTCTTATATAGCATATCACAGTCACTTTAATACATACTAATATTGACAGGCATGCTCACAAAAGCAGTGCTTCACTTTGACTGTCAGATTGAGGTTAGCTACTGATTTTAACTCTCCTGAGAAATGAGAACTTAAAATGCATTAAAATGATCCAAATCACAATCAAACGAAACTGCAAAGAGCATTGTATGGGACTTTTTCCTCAACTGAACCAATTGCAGTCATTTTTTTAAATATCACCGATTTTACTTTAAAATAAAAAATTTTCCTTTAAATAGAAAATCTGCAACCTCCTTGAGTAAAACTATTCTTTCATAAAGTAAGATCTTTTTATCAAATATTTTAAATTATTTATGAAGATTTTTAATTCAAGCAACACTGCTTTACAAGTAGCCTATTGTCATAATAAACAAGTAGCCTATTGTCATAATAAACTCAGAGAATAGATTTATAAATAATCAAAATATTGCAGGCAAAAGTAAAGAAACTGTACTATTATGCCCCAGTTCACCATCTCATAGATAAACCATTTCATGACACAGAAAATTGTGCTGTACCAGAAAGTTCTCTCTCTAGATGATTTATATGATTTAGAAAAAGAAATAGATTTAAAAACTAAAAGTGCCCAATCACAATATATCAATTGAAAATTCACAAAAAAATGTCTACACAAAAAGTTCAGATACCCATCCAAGTTTCCAAGATTATTTAAAAGTCATCGTTTTCCAGGTATTGATTACCTATAAAAACTCTAGCCTTATACATTCTATTATGTCTAAATTGACTGTAGATAAAAGGCATTATCAAATGAATGAGTTGAGATATCCAAAGTAGAAATTCAAGGTCTGAAAACATGAGTGATTTTACTCAGAAAATGACCAAATAGAAATGTTGTAAGCCTTTAGAATCAAGGGAAATTAAGCTAAGCTTTCTTGGAAAATCATTCACTCTCCTATGCTATATATTTGCATTTTCTAGATAGTATGTTTCTAACTTTATGAAATTCACGCTCTCTGTCTCCATGGTTACAAGCTTCTACTCATAATGAGTGCCTGCGTGGTCCATACAGAAGAATTAATATTTCCTTATACTACGTACACTAAATTGTTAATAACCTCTCTATACTTTTGCAGTGACCAGTTTAAGTTTCTGACCTCTAAGCAAAGATTTTCAAAAGTTTCTTTTGACTTCTTTTCTTTCTTTTTGAATTTTGTATATTATATGGCTTGCAGTGGTTTCATGATAACTGACATTTACCAACACATCACAATCTATGTTCTTTGAAATGTAACATTTATGCCCATCAGTAAGTTCTTTGACATGTAACATCTGTGCTTCTGAGCCTAGGTCAGACATACTTTAATTTTAAAATTAAAATTAAAGAAATTTTTGTACACATTTATTATATTTATATTTATCCAAGTCACAATCAATATGCAAATCAGAGAATATTAGTAATCACTCATTCACCAAAATAGGGCCTGGAGGAAAGTATACAAACACCAACAACTTCTCAATGACTCATCACAATTAAGTTTCCTAAGCAGCACTAGAGCACCTTATTTAAAAAAAAAAAAAAAAATAGCATTTGATCCTATGGACATTTTCCATATGAAAATATATGGACAATGATTAAGAGTATAGCCTTTGTTAGATTTCCTGGATTCATATCCTGACCCTACCACTGATTTGTTATATAACCCTAGAAAATTACTTAATTGTGCCTTAGTTTCCTCATCTATGCCAAAGAACGATAATTGTATTTGCCTCATGAGATTGTTTTAAGGAGTAAAGGGACTTACATTAATGTGTAAAATAGTTCCTCTGCTATTAGTCTTAGAGCACATATTGGTCACTATTTGTTTGTTAAATATAAATTTATCAATCAGTCTTCTCCTTCGTGTCGTAAAATCATGATTTTTAAGAAAATCTTGGGGAGTTCCAGTCAAGATAGCAGAGTAGGTAAATGCTATACTTGCTTTCTCTCACAATCACATTAAAATTACAACTAAACTGCAGAACAGCCATCCTACAATTAGGGACACACAGAAGAGGCCTCTTGGAGACCACTAGGATGGGAAAGAACGTGAAACGGGCAGGTACCACACCTCCGTGTGGTGGTTGAGAATCTGGAGAAATATGTCAATTGCAGAGGTCCCCTCAGAGGAGCAAGGAGTCCTGGCTCCACACCAGGCTACCCAGCCCAGGGTTCCAGTGTTAGGAAGAGAAGTCCCCTATATTGCTGCAGTTTGAGGTACTGAGGTAAGGAGTAAGAGACTGAGGCAGTTGGCAAAAAAAAAAAATGCAGAGAACCATAGGCAAATGCAAAATAGCCCTTTATTCCAGTCAGGGCACAGCCTGCCTCTCAGGGTGGCAGCATCATTTTATACACAGGTTAACAATAGTGGCACACTGCCAGATTACAGAAGCCTACACATGATTACATAATGGCAGTCACAGAGTTACATAAATGCTGAGTCACTTCCATCCAGAAGCTGCTAAGGGTGTCGGGAGGGAGCCTGACTATAGCTATCTTTCTTTTTCCTCACACTCCACCCCTTAAGGGTTCCTCCCTTACACCCATGTAAGCTTAGCAAGTGATCGCTGCAGGAGGGCAGAGCTACTCACAGGCCACAACAACAATACAGGGAACAACAACATGCCACAAGGAGGCAGGCTTCGCCTCCTGGGAGAACTAACCAGAGCTAAGTGGACATTAGGCTTGCCCACCACTCCTGCAGAAGATCTCCAGCGAGCTGCTAGACTTCCTGTATTTTTTGGGAGAGACCTACCAAGGCTTGTGAGATGATGTGCCAGTGGTCCAGGAAGTAGATACAACATTTAGTGTGGAGGACGGCACAAGTGTCCCCTTGGGTAGCAGTTAAGATGTCCAAAGCCATATGATTTTGCGATACTACTTTTCTAATGTGATCTACTTCACCAGTTATCAGACTAAGGGCTTTATGAGTATAATTCAAGTCTTGAGCAGTATGTTCCATCAAAGCTGTCACTTGAGTTTCAACTACCACATCACCTACCGCAGGCAGAAAGATGGCTAAGGGATAATACCGCCATGGGTCCATTTAGTGCAGACATATTGCAAATAGTACACGTCCCAATTTGTGGTGTGCTGTGGGAGTACCTGCACACAGTTGCTGGCAAATATGGACATTCCCAAGTACAGTGACCTGTCCAATTTGAGGAAATATAGAGCCATCCATGGGCCTCTCATACCCATAGACTTCTAGGGGGCAAAATCATAGTTGAGTGGGTGCTGGCATACTTTTCTCCTGTCCACCAATGCATGGTGGATGAAACAGTAGTTATATTTTGGCATAGGGGATGTGACACCCACCCTAACAGTAGGGACCCTGTGTTTCTTTCAATACAATGGGGTACATCTCATTCACCTCTACCCCTTCACTAGTCAGCCATGACCATCCATCATGTACTGAGTACCCCAGTAAGGGTTTGTCCAGCTCATGCCAAGTTCTTTATGTATCCACTCAAGTATGGATGACGGTCCAATCAGGTGACTGGGGTCCCCAGCAGGTCAGCCAATCCCATGCTGTGACATTAACTGCATGTATATGCCAGGGCAATCCTGCAGAGGTGCTGGTAGGAAACTCCGCGCAGACCCAACAGTGTGAGACGTTCACAATCATGGCGTAGGTATGTGCCCAGTCAATCACAGTATATAGAAGATAGTCTCACAACTTTTCAAAACTATAAATTTGTCTTATCCAAGCATTCTTAAACTGTTCCTGTATTCCCAGCAATGTAAGAAAATTTGAATCACTCTGTGCCTGTGGGTG
The DNA here is from genome assembly GCF_902729225.1 of Pteropus medius. Taxonomy (NCBI): domain Eukaryota; kingdom Metazoa; phylum Chordata; class Mammalia; order Chiroptera; family Pteropodidae; genus Pteropus; species Pteropus medius. Next base: position 22,200,583 of record NW_024356249.1, read on the forward strand.
AGGTTCCTCTGAATCCCTGGACACCACAAATTTGTGTATGTGGTTAATTCCTACAGATTACTGAGGTCCATTGATAGAAGTCTGGGCCACATCTGCAATGGGCTCTAGATGGTGCCTAGAACCATGTCAAAATGACCTTTTTGCATCTTGCCTATACACCTCTGTAAAATGCTGTTACTCAAGTGTTTAGACTCAGGAGGAATTTTTTCTGCAACAGCTGAATAGCTCTGAAAAGTATGACTTATCTCCTCCTGTTAGCCTAATGATTAGTTAGCTCTACTGTGATGATCTCAGTGATGAATGTCCTATTATTGATGGGAAATACTAACTCTGGATTGGTCTTTTATTTAATTGTGAAGCTCCAGTAAAATGTCTCCACTCACTTGGCTTGGCTCAATTGTCTGGATTTTATGAATTCCCTGACACATACTAGTCACTGCAGAATCCTGACGTCTGCCTATCCTGCTGTCTCTAATGGATCCCAGAAGTGCCTTCCTTCAGAGCCTAGCAGTGACTTGCTTCTAATTGTTGTAAGCGGAAGCCAGTTCTCCATTCTTTTCTGAAGCCATTTCTTGGTAACAACTGACTTGAGAAATTTTTCCTTCCATTGCTCAGGTGACTAATGTTTTTGTGCCTCTAAGTATTATCTCTATTTTGGTAAAGAATGTGTAGGCTTACATCCTCTTAAATTGAAAGATTAAATTCTAGATTTAATAACCCTCAACACTAAACACCAAAAGAGGAAATATATAGAAGCCTGCAGAAGCATTCAGACACCTTAAAGGAAAAATGAAATGTGGCATTGCTTTAGAAGAATTATGCTTCATGTTGCTACCAGAGATGGTCACAAGCAGAACTTGTAGCTGGCAGATGCTGGGCACAGAAGAAGCTGCCCATCTCTCTAGCACTGCTGATGAAATGATCGTCATTTTTAGAAGAGGGGCTATACATGTACAACACAGTGGTCAGGGTCTTGGTCAGTGATCTAGACAAAATATCTAAATCTGAGTTACCTCCAGAAAAATCACAGTTCATTAAGACAGTTGTCAGGCACGTTAAAAAGCAAGTTCAGTTCAAAGAGAGAGGAGGAGATTATTATACTGATTATATTCCAGAAATTCATCTCTGCCAATACATCACTTAATACTACTACCCCTGGGTTGACATTCTCTATTACAATATACATCATAAACTTATGAAAACCATTCAAATAGCCCTTGACTAATAAATCAAAGATAAATTTAAAAAATAACAGACTTGATTTTTGAAGCCATCTGCCAAAATAGACTTCCTTCATCTATGGAGTACAAGCAAATGAGTTCGAAGTAGGTGTCGTGAGAAGAATAATGTTTATTCTCTTCAGACAGTGGACTTTACTGAAGCCAAGGAGGTAAGGTAAAAATCTTGGTACCATGTTCAACACTGTGTGGAGTACCATGTCTCAGGGGTAATACAAAAATATTTCTATCTGTCTTGCAAGCTCTACAATTAATTATCCCACAACAATTTACCAAAAGTAATACATTCCTCTGATCCCGTAGTCTCAATTTCTATAATTCCCTTTCCTTTTGCTGCAATTTATGGAGAATGCAGTACAGGGTTACAGATTAGCTGCTGTAGACTTCAAAAGAAATTAAGAGTGTTTGTTTCTTTGTTCATTGGGTTTCATTGTGGTGGCCCTAGAGATCATTCCAGCTAAATTATTTCTTAAAGCCACGTGCCCATCTAGACCCTCTCAACCATATTTTCAAAAACTCTTTGGACCCAATATGATGAATCAGTAATGTGACACCAGCTGAGTGGAGAATATGTTTTAAACATAAGTGTAACCACTAGTAGGTATAAAATAGTTGAATACTAAAAGCCTGTCAAGGTAATAACTAGACAGCTTCCTACCACGACTACTTCAGCTTTTGAGTAATAGGGAAATATTTTCCAGTCAGCCCTCAACCTCAAGCCTAGGAAACCTAAAATGCTTCTGCATCCAAAGTTTCCACAGGCATTTTCTATTTACCATGTTTGTCTGCAGAAGAGCATATTTACAATGGAGACAAGCCACAAGCTGGAGATTCCATATTTTATAAATTTGATAATAGCAAATAATGATGATAGCTAATATTTAATGAGGGCTCACTACAAGCCAGCAACTAATTCCAGGAATTAACTAATTTAATACCTCATAATATACATATGAAATAAGTACTGTTATAGCTCATTTTAAAGATGGATAAGCTGAGTCTTAGAATATTTTTCTAACTTGTCTCCTGTCATACAGCTAGTAAGCACCAGAGTTAGGATTCTAAGCATGCAGTCTGACCTCAGATACTCTCTGAATCACTAACCAGGGAACATAAATACAAATAAAGGGCAATTGATAGGTATTGAACTTTGGTAACTTTCTTAATTACTTTAGAAAGATTTCATTTAATCCTCATACAATATATTTTATAAAAGGCAAATAAGTCTCATAAAGATTAAGTTACTACTCAATTCCACAAAACTAGCAAGAGAAATATCTAATATTCCATATACTATATCACACCAACTCTTTGTAATTCAAAGACTAAACTGAGTGGCAGTTATAGAAGCAGAAATCTCACTTGAATCTGCATTTCAATGCTATTGTAAGAAAGTGACCAGTGGAATCTGTCTAGCAGGGATGCTGATAGGATAGAGAAGGAATCTGAGATAACATAAAACCAGCATAAGCAAGGAGCAATAGGCTCTAAACCATTAAGACACTGCAGTGCTGGGGTGTTAGTGTGTATGTACACATAAGCACATCTGTGAACTGTTTGCTGTTTGGTTTCATTCTGTTTTCAATGACTCCTTTTATTTTCATGATAAAATAAATATTCGGTGGTTCTCAACTATGGACAGTATACACCACCAAAGAGTGTTTGACATTGTATGAGGGCGATTGATTGTCTTCATGACGGGGGATCTTATTGTCATGTATTGGCCATGGACTAGAGATGCAAAACACCCCACAATATTGTGTCTGCACAAAAAAACACTGTCCCATCAAAAATTCCAATACTGCTCATCCAACATTAGTACTTAAAGGAAACCATTCAGGTATTCTTAAGAAAAAAAAATACATGATTCAGGTGAACTTAATCATTTGTTCTCAAGATTCTAGTGCCCCAAGTGGACAGAGTTAATAAATAGGGACTGTTGTAGATACAAAGTATGTTTCTGTTTAAGATGCTACTGCATCTTACACATACATAGATGTAAAGTCTTGCTATTAATACTATGGGGAAAATATGTAAGACCCTCAGTCTCAATATCTTCATAGTTTAACCCAAAAGAAAAGTTCCTACTTATAACGTAGTTCCTACTATGAACAGTATAATGGTGACTAAATATAATCGAATTCTGGTCTTATATTAACGTCATTCATTCACTCATTCATCTATTCACAAAATACCTACAAAGTATCTATCATGCTAGACACTGTTCTAGTAGCTAGGAAGTCACTATAATAAAACAGGGACATCTCCTGCCAATCATGGAATTTTCACATGACTGTATTTTTTATCTACTACACATATATACAAATACATACATAATTTCAGTTAGTGATAGACACTATGCAGACAAAATAAGGCAGGAAAGTGGCTAGAGAGTAATGGGAGAGATATCTATTATGAGGAGCACAGGAAAGGAAGTGACATTTGAGCAGAGCCCTGAGTGATGTTGAGAAAACAGCCATGCACGTGTCTGTGGGAAAAGTATTACTGGCAAAGAGAACAGCAAGAACAAAATCAATAGAAAACAATAAAATTGGCATGTTTAAGAAACAGCAAAAAAGTGTGATTGGAATGGAATGAGCATGGGGGACATTACAAGAGGCAGGCAGAATGTTTAGTGCTTTGTGGTGATGGAAGTGGAGAGTTTTATGCACAAAAATACATGGTCTGATTTTTTTTTTTTAAATCACTAATTAGGGTAGTAAGAAGACAAAACGCAGAACTAGGATACCATACTACTTTAGAAACTAGAACTATGATAACACACACAAATCATGAATCAGATATAGCAATACCTTCGTTAAATTGCCTGATTGGGGTGGGTACTGGTTAGGAGAAGTTAGCCAATTTTATTTTAAAACTATGTGGAGCCAAAACATCCCTGCACAAACTTCTGCCACACTTTTCTATATGGGCCAGGTCATTAATCAATCTCTTAATATAATAATTTTTTAAAAGCACTTTGCCCTCTTCAGCCCCCTCAAACTTAAAACCAAACCACTATCTTCAATATTAACACACTTTGAAAGAAGTCTGTAATACCACTAGCTTAAATGTTTTTGTTTGTTTGTTTGTAGGTGAGGGTTGTGAGGCAACCCTTGGTTGACCTCACAGATTGCAAGGACCTTGTCAGCTTAAAAGTCCTTATTTTTTTTTTAGTTTTTATGTCTACAGCACCTGCTCTTCCTTGGTGGTCTCCCATCCAAGTATTAACCAGGCCCGATCCTGCTTAGCTTTCAAGATCAGAATGGGATCCCGTTTGTTTAGGGTAGCATAGCCAAAGACAACACTAGCTTAAATGTCTGCTGACTTGAGCTAACTGAAATAAACATACAAGTAAAAATTAAATCCAAAAAATGTTCACATTAGACTATAAGAGAATATTTTGGGAGCCATAAAAAATAGCTATTTCAAATATAATTTATTAGAGAGGTACAATAATAAAAGTAGATTAAAGCAAATGAGACAAAGACAAAACTTGTTAAAACTATCAAGTTTAGAGAAATAATGCTGACAACTCTATTGTGTAGTTATCCTCAGACTTCCAATTTGCAAGACACCTTGGTTTGGTTTATTCGGCACTTCTTCATCTTTCATAAAATCTTGTTGGCACATTTATTTATTATCATTAGCCAAATGATTATTAGTCAACATGACTGAGCACCTGCTGTGTGTGTTGAGCTAGAATACAAAGTTTTGCTGTTAAAGAGATTAGTAATGTATCAGAAAAAGATAACGATACGATTACATTCTATTTATTGACATTGAACTGAATGTACCTGTTGTACCTGAGAGAATGTATCTGAGACACTGAGACTTTCAGACAGAGGTGACTTCATCTCTACTAACTTAACACATCATTAATAACTTACAATATGAGAGTGTTAAATAAATTGTCAGTACATGAGAATTCAGAAGGCTGGGTGACTAGAGAGGTTCAGTAGGGACTTCACAGATATTTTACTTTAAGAGATTCTTTCAGGAAGGATTAAAACTTATATATGCAAATAATTCATTCTTATTTAAAAAGAACGATTTTTACATCTTTTTATAAATATTTGGGGCCACTTAGGGTGGGTATCATAAAAACATGATTGAGAAGCAATCACTAAAGTATACCATATTGTGCACTCTTTAACTAATACAGAAACTCAGAACTCTAGAACCAGAAACATATAAATCTTCTTATAGTGCTTAAACCATTTCTCCTAAACTTGGTCTGTTTTCCCTACAAATGGCTTTAACATTTTCCAAAATGTCTTACTAAACGTGTTTTCCCTCCACGGGTTAAAAAAAAAAAAATTAACAAAGGTCATAAGGCACATTTCGAAGATGGTGGCAGGAGATTTCCTGCTTCAAAAATGTTGGAAGCCCCTAGTTTAAAGCCGTCTTAAACAGGTATATCTGCTGGGGGGTGATGTCTTCCTGCTGTTATACCTACACTTCAAGTCGAAGAAGACATAACTACTCGTGTGTCTTGAAAATTTGATAAGGGTAAAAAACAGTTGCTGACAATTCTTGACCTTACTTTTAAGCCAGCTTTTCGAAAGCTCACTAAAACAGTTTAGCAATAAATAGTTGGGACGCGTGTGGCAATGCCCACTAAACTCGCTCCTCCTCTTCTCGAGTAGAGCGTGACAGTCATCCCATAGCCAGTCACAGGAGAGCGCGCTCGTGCATCCTGGGAGTCGTAGGCAACGGGGATTGTGGGAAATGTAGTTTAGCGACTCCACTCTGCTTGCCATTCCTGTAATGGCTGCTTCTTGGAAGGTAATGTAATAATTCTTTCCAAAAGATACTTAGGTTGTTCCAGTGTATTTATATAACGGGGCGGGGGGGGCCGGCGGGGGGGCGCAGATTTACACCCTGCAGGGCCTAAGCAGAGGTTCTTTTTAAAATCTTAATATTAAGTCCTAGAACGAACTTGTCTCTCGGGTCGATACATTTTGTTTTTCCTGTGTGGGCGAACTGACCAACCTTAAGTCTAGTTCACTTCTTGAGCAAACTGTTTTCTCTAGTTATTACCCATTTCTCTCCCTTCCGTTAAACCTCCCTGCCCTGCATTGACTCCAGCTGCCTCATAATAATAATGGCAAAAAAGATGATGATGATGATGAGTAATTTTTAAATCCTCTCACCCTCTTCTGATAATAGGCTTTGTCACGTGGAACCTCTTAGCCTCAGCGTTCCGGAGCTCCAGGAAGGGAGTATTTAAAGTCAGAATTATACATATATTGTTTCTTTGGTAAGTCTTAATAACTTCCCACAGCTTCACAGTTAGATGTTGTGTGACTTTTACCAGATTTGTCTGCATTTCCTAGATGGGAGAGACCTTAAGAAAATGTAATTTTTACTCACTAGGATATTTTAAGTTTCCAAGTGAGTGACTCGTGCATATTTTGTTTGTTCTTAATTGTGTTCTACTGTTCAGTTTGTTTGGCTGATTCACTTGGTGTTGGCATCATAGAGTGTGGAAAAGTCGCTAGAGTCAGGTAGTTATCATGAGAGGTAGAGCTTAGTCTCAGATGACCATCTTTAAGTAGTGTTTTCTTCTCTTTTTTTGCACGATAAAATGAGATGTATCTAAAGTTTGAATTTAAAAGGTTGTATAGGCTATTTGTCAAATACATTTGAAAAGATAGAAATTTTAATGGTTTCTTTTTGTTTCCATGTGTTTAGTTTCTAGAAACTTTCAGCACCCAAGATCCAGCCACCTCAAGGTCCCAACATCATGACCTCAGTCTCAGCGCAATTGTTCTTAGTCCTCATTTCGCTGCTTTTGGTGCTGCCTATTGTTGAAGCAGTAGAAGCCGGAGATGCAGTCTCTCTCTTATTAGGTGTGGTTCTCAGCATTACAGGCATTTGTGCTTGTTTGGGGGTATATGCACGAAAGAGAAATGGACAGATGTGACTTTAAAGGGCCTCCTGAATCAAACCTTGCCCTGAAAACATTTGTGCAATTTAGGTTAAAAACTGAGCTTTGGTGTCTGAAAGTTCCCAAGAAACAGTTAATAAGGTAATTTTACATTCATAGTTATTTCCCTATCAATGGGAATAAATCGTCGTCAACTGGAATAAAAATGCTTTTTTTCACAACAAATAATGCACTGAAAAATGCATTCTACAATTTGTATTTGCTAATTAGAGGGTCAAAGAAGTAAGATGGCTGAAATTTGCATAAGTAATATTTCATAGTCCCAGAATTATCAAAGCACATGAAATTTTAAGGAGACTCATGCCCAGAATCCTAGGAAGTTGCCACCGTTCAGTTGTAATCACTGCTTCCTGCATTGCTGAGGAGTCTTTTCTCTATTTTTATTAATTTTTGTTTTGTTATCCCCAAGTTAATATTGTACTTAGATAGCAAATACAGTCAGAACTTAAAACTTTTATTTTTTGGTGGGGGAGGAAGGTTAGAAAAATGTATTCAATATATTCAACCCTGAAATAGAGAAAAGATTTAATGGAAAAAATACTTTACATTGACATTGAAATGGAGAAAGAGATTTAATGTTTAAAAAAGCCATTATATTAACTGAGTAACACCCCTACGGTGAGAAATACTATATTAAATATAAACCCATATGTTGTCATTTTATGTGTGGTGTCTATTTGTTTATTTTAAGCTGTTTTTAATCTTTCTGTAGACTTTCATATAAGCTAAGTGAGAAGAGCAGGATTCCTTACCTTAGCTGATCACACTAGTTTATAGAGACAATCTGAAAAACGAGAAATGGGCAGCATCGAGGTAGGAGAGGCCCTTGGTAGAGAATCTACAGGTAGGGAAGGAAAATGTAATAGTCTATACTTATTTACACACCAACTGATGAAACATACCCTTTCTGACCTTGCTACTTTGTGTCTTCAAATCAGCAATATCACCTAGGGACTTGCTACAAATGCAAAATCCCAGGCCCCACCTAGATGGGATCAGAATCAGCATTTGTTTCAGAGCCCAGGATAATTCGTATGCACATTAAAGTTTTAAGAAGACTGCTCTAACTTGTTGGAGCCCAAGAATCACCCAAAGCACTTGATAAAACTCTCAGATTCTCAGGTCTCTGTACCAGTTGTTTTGTAGTCATATGTTGGGGACTGGAATGCTATGTTTAACAAGGGCCCCCAGTGTTTCTTTTGATTCTGTAGATACAGCCAACATAGAATAATCTGAGTAAATAAAACTTTAGTGCCTTGCTGGAAGCAGGTAGTCAAGATTTTTCTAAAATAATGCGTTATCTAATCTAGCTCTCCATGTGATATCGGGAACCATAATTTTGGCCAGAAAACAGGCAGCAGCAACCTAACATTCTATTTACAGTGCATTTCTGCAGGTGTGAGCTGATCTAGCTAAAGTGAGGGATTTGGTGGAGGGTACAAGGATTAAAAGATAGTCACTCTGTTTTTTATTAAAACTATATAATGGATCTATTTTTGTCATAGCTGTTTTGTTTTTTCACCCAAGAAAACTAACATTTTTTTGTTCAGAGAAATTGGCAGTTATATATTATGTAATTAATAGACCTTAATTTTACATGCCTCTTTAAAAAAAAAATTATATATATATAATTTTTATACATAAAATTATATATAAATTCCTTTTACTATATATATATAGTAAATTCCTTTTACTATATATATATAAATTCCTTTTACTATATATATATATATATATATATATATATATAGGAAAAGGAATGCAGATCATGGAATAGTTTACCCTGTCTCAAAAAACTAGCCCATTGGTACTGATGTACCAGGTAGAGAGGCTTCTTTCTTATATGTCTGAACTTTTCCATTGATATTGGGAGAAGTCAAACCTAAAGAATATTTAAAATCACAGTATGTTAGTCATTTAATCACTTCCAGACACTATTTTTAAATGTTCAAAATAAGACTACAGGCAAACATTCTTTAATGAATGTGTATTTCCAGAAGTACCTAGAAGGAATTAGAAAAATGCTATTTTCCTATTTTAACCTTATAAGACAGCATTCAGGAATTTTGATAGACATGAAGGGGAATACCTTCTCTATTTTTAGCCTCTTCTAATCTATCTAGGTTGCATTATATGGTTTTGCCTAAAAGAACAGAAACTCTTAACCTTTTTGATGAAAGGTATGCTCATTTCCTAAAAAAAATACATATATGCTGGAATTTTTAAATTCAGAAATTCACAGAGCCTAAAGTTCATCCAGAAATCCCAAATTACAAATTTCTGCTCATTAATTCTTTTTTTGAAGTTTTTTCCAATTCTATAATTCCTTGATTTGCTCTAAGAGATAACACCTGCTGTTGGAATAGTTATATATTGACAAATGTTCCCTAGGTGCATAATTTGTAGATGTCTAGTGTATACTCAATACACATTAGTTCGGTTGAGTCCAGTTAAAAAGGCAGAAGACTAATAGCTGAAATCAATAAGAAGTGCTCCTACCCAGGCTATTCAAAAATCAGTGCATTTTTTGAATTGTTTCTCTGACTGCTTTAAAGATATTTTTCACTTTCTGTAGTTTTCAGAAGTTTTACCGTTATGTGTCTTGGCATGAATATCTTTGAGTTTATCCTGTTTGAGATTTGCTCAGTTTCTTGAACCTATAGGGTTGTCTTTTCCCAAATTTAGGTAATTTTTAACCATTATTTTTTCAAAAGCTCTTTGCAGCCTCATTTACTTCTTTCCTTATGGAACTCCAGTGACCTAGTTTTTAGATTTGTTGTTGTTGTTGTTACAGTCCCACATGTCTCCAAGGCTTTTTTTTTTTTTTGATAAATTTCTTCTCTTGTTCAGATTGGGTAATTTCTAGTGTCTATCCTCAAGTTCACTGGTTCTGCTGTTGTAGTCTTAGTTCTAAACTTTCCATTTAGCTTTGTGACATTTCTTTGCTGTGGATTTCTATTTTTTCATTTGTTTTAAGCATGTATGTAGTTGTTTATTGAAGCACTTTTATAATGACTGCTTCAAAATCTGTCAGATAATTCTAACACTTGGGTCACGTCAGAAGTGACATCTGTTGATTGTTGTTTCTTATTCAAGTTGACATCTTCCTTGATATCTTCCAATACCTGGACATTTTGGGTATTATATTAAAAAGACTCTGGGTCTTATATATTTTGTGTATTTTAGCAGGCCTCCTCTGACATCACTCCCTCAGTGGAAGGAAGGATGCTGCTTCATTTCTGCCAGCTAGAGATAGAAGTCCAGGGGTCACCAAGTTACTGCTTTCCTTGGCCCTCCATTTACCCTAAGGGTTGAGTTCCTTGTGGCTACTGGGTAGGAGTGGAAGTCCAGACTCCCCACATGGTCTCTATTGTCCCATGGCCATGTCTGAGACCTTTGACATTTCTGAGTTGCCAGTTTCTCCAGTACCTCCTAGTGAGAGATTTATAAAACAAAAAGAAAACCCAAAGAATTTACCGCCATGTCTCTTTTCCAGTCCTCAGGTCCTAGCCTGTCTGCCTTCTTTTCACCTTTCAAAATCTTCTGTTTGTTTTACATAAAATGTCAGGATTTTTAGCTATATTTAGTGAGTGAAATAGGATAAAGGATGTCTGCTACACCTTCCTGAAGAAGAAGCCTCCTTAGTGCATATTTAAAAAGTGAATTTTCTAGAGACATAAAACACCAGGTAATTGATCGATTCAAAGTATTATACTCACAGACTTTTGTCTTGTGATCTCCCACATCTGCCCTACCTTATTCACCCAATGTACTTTTTATTCTTGTCTTTACCCAATAACCTCAACTAAGGAGTATGATTGACAATCAAGAATTCAGGAGTGCAGATGAAGTTAGAAAAATTGAACTGTATCCATATGTTGTCTCAGCATCGAGAGTACAAATGGCAGCTTCTTGAAAAACTAATGTGATAACAAATGTACTAATTGTGAAGAAACCAGCCAGGCCCAGGAAATCTCAGAAGCTATATATACATTATATGTACTTCATCCTCTAGGCTTTCTAAGCTCTGCAGAAGCTTGTCAAATGCCATTTCCAACCTTGGCTGTAGAAAAAGATGATGTAGCTACATAGCCTGCAGCACATAATTAAGGGAGGAGAATTCTCTGCGTAGGAACTATCTCCCTCCAAGAAATACATGTCGGTCCCTTTAGTGGTACCACAGTAGGGATTAAGGGCCAAAGCTCTGGAATCCAACAGACCTAGATATATAACTGGGTTCTACCACTTCAAATGTGATTTTAGGTAATTACTTAATTTCTTTTAAATTTCTGTCTCCCTACCTGCTAAATGAGGATAATAATCATACGTGCCTCACAGATAGATGAGGAATACATGAAATAATGAATGTGAAAGGCTCGGCATGCTGGATATTAGTAGTAATAGTATTTGGAGCTATTAGATGGGGGAGGGTCACTAACATTACTTTTGTATTTATATGTAAAGGGGGCATCTTTAAAAACTTATACAAAGCGTATATAAAAACTTATTATATTTTAATTTTGACATTTTGCCTGAATCTGTTTTATCATAGTTCCCCACCCCCATCATAGGTTTACAAATTAATGAAACACAAAGAAAGACATCTGTGAAGAAAATAAAATTTGGCTTTCCTAAAGTTTCCCCAAGTTGTCTTATTTGTACCTGTTTCCTGAGGAAAAGAAAAAGTAAGGAAATAAAGAAAGAAAATAATTGATTCTGTTTTAGTAATTCCTAACATGTTCAACCATGGTTCTTTCCCAAGTGACATAACAAAAGCTTAGCAGCAGCTGCTCAAGTCATTTAAGAATATGCAAGGAATTTGGTTCTGCCTGTTCAGAAAAATAGCAGCTCTGGTATACACTGACAAATATCTTCTCATTAAAAGTCATAAAGATATAAGCAACATAAAATGTGTTTAATGTTTATTTCCCACGGTAGGGAGTGAAGAGGCCCCTATTTTGACTTAGTAATTCCAGACAGAATTTTTATTCTTAGGTAAAAACGGGGCCAAATCAATAAATGTGGGTACAAAATAGCATATTTAAATTTTTTCTAATTTTTAGTAACTTCATTTTTCTAAATCCTTTCTGTGATTAATAATAATATACATCTAACATCTTAATGCAAAGAGTAGACCAGAAAAATGTGACTGCTGCAAAATACTAAAATGTGGTTTAATGTCTTATTGATTGTAATATCAGAACTACAATACCCCTCTCACATATATTTCCACTGAATCCATTATAAATTGATATAATTTTAAAAATATTAGTTGGCACTTGATATTATGAAATGAAATTATGCATTTTATATACAAGACAGTTAATTATTTTTAACGGGGTAATCACGTGGCACTTGGTTAAACATTGTGATTATAAATACTATATTTCTCAATATTAATCACAATAATTATGCTCTGGATAAATGTGCATAAATCACTTAACAAAATAATTGTGAAGCAGTCATGATCACCAAAAACGAATACTATATCTATTTTAGATGATTTTTCAAAACAATGCTTTCATTTTGTCACAAAAATCATGAGGGCATTTTGATACCAACATAAAACTATTTTGTGGGTCCTGTGATTACATTTGCCCATTTTCATTTGTCTAATCAACACTTTTCAAGACATCAATAATCTAAAAAGAAAAAAGTAATAATCAACTACCAGGTGATTGACCTTGAGCCAATAATTTAACCTCCACAATTTTCATCTGCAAAATTACTTGTCAGTAATCTCTAAAAGGCTTCCTAGTGGTGGAATTTTGTGGCTCTATAAAAAGAGTTTTTCTAATTTCAAAAATAATAAGGTCTAATGTGTCAAAAATGTTGTAATTACCCATTCTCATTCAGCAGCATGAGCAGCTGATTTCTAATTTGAACTCAGTGAAAACTATAGTTTAATTATTTGGTGCATTTTTGGATTTCAATTCATTTATGTACTGAACAAGTATGATTAGGGATTGGCTCAAGAAGATAAAACAAACCACAGCCTTGCCACTCCCACTCACAGCAAACAGCCCACACTGATCTCAGCCTGGCAGTGTCCAGGAACAAGCCACCTTGCAGTTTCATGTGCTGAGTTTTTTCTGGCACTACCAGTGAGACTCAACTAATAGACACCATCTTCCTAGTGATGAAAACAGACACTTAAGAGGATGCATGGCATCTTCCTCCCCCTCACACTCCACATCCAGTCCCTCTCTAAGTCCTATGAAATCCACCTCCAAATTTTACCTAGAATCCACCCGTTTCTCTCCATCCTCATGGCTCCTACCCAAGTTCAGACCACTATCATGATGTGGATGAGATCCACAGCCAACCTCCTCAGCTGGTATTCTGTCCTCTCATCTTAACCCTCTCTTAACCCTCTGCAGTCTTTTCTAAACACAACAACAACCATGGCGAACTTCGCAAAACACAAATCTGATCCCGTTATATTCCAGCTCAAAAATCTTTTAATTTCTTATTTTTATGAATTCCTTTAAGAGTTTTAGCATTGTTTAATTTGCCCTTATTTCTCCTTTTTCATCTATGTCCATGACTCTCAACCTACCTCTGTAAAATAATTGTTAGGAAAATGTGAACTTAATTTCATTGATGCTGCCTTTTATTCTAAGCATTTTGTTACTCATATTTGGCCTGACATGCTCTTTTGAATATTGTCAATGAAGGAAAGACTTCATCATTGAGCATTTGGTTCTGAGAATGAACCAGAAGTAAATCAGAACTGAGCCCTGTGTGTAAATAAGATAGTTGACCAGAATAGAAAGAACAACTACTTGGTGAGTTATTTCTCAAGTTGTATGAGAGCTTTGTGTTCTCACATTTTACAAATTAAGACACAATGGCTTAGAGGTTAAGTTACTTGGAGAAGTGAAATTATATAGTTTGATAAAATGAATAAAAAGTGACTTCAAAGTAACAAAAAAAATTTTTCTTCAATTTATAAACCAGATTAACTGGTTATTATACTATGTAACATATTAGCTAAAAATATGAAACAGCATTAGATAATTATATAATATGATAACAAAATGACCCATACCTTACCTCTTCTCAGTAAAACTATTTTCATATTTGCATGCCACTTTCCACATGCATAAATTTGATAGAATTGCAGTAGGACATCCACCATTTTGTTTTCCAGTCTTTTGTTTAACATTTAAGTACTTTTTGGATGTTTTAACAACCAAATAATATTCCATCCCATATATTTGCCATCACTTATCCAAAATCCATTTCTTTAATACTGTTGAACATGTCAGTGTTTGCCAACACATTGCCATTATTGATAACACTATACTGTATAAGCAAAATAGGCAATTTTTGCCAAGTGCCAAATTGATAATCATATCCTTTGAACCTATGGTTCCAGCCTAGAAATTGACTTTTAAATATTAATTTTTAGATTTATAATTTAGCAAACACAACTGTGTACCCAAAAAGCCATGTTTTCAAAAAGCCATGTTTTCCAAAATGAAGGATAATTGAGGTTACTGTACAGTTTTGTACCAGAAATGCTAGAGGTCAGAGTTTATAAAAGACTGAAATATAGTTGGGGAAATAAAGGTTTCTTTCTGAGGAGTGAAGATAACAAGTCTCTTATTAGGGAAAATGCCCAGATTCACTGTCATAATAAGCACTCTATAAATGAGAGTACATAGAGTAAAAAGAAAAATCATCATATATTTTTGAATATTCATTTTTAAGATTGTTCTTATCATTTTCATAATTGAAATTAAACATCACTTATCCAATGATCCCTACATTTATTATTGTTAGTGGTCAAAAGTAATAACTATCAAGAAATATTATTAATTTGATTGCTAACCACATAGTGAAGTGTTTCTTTCTTCAAAGACAAACATTTATTGCTAAGAATGGCTGTGTGACATAATGAAAAGAGCCTGAAATGAGTCAAGGAAATAAGGATCCTAGTTCTGGCTACACTACAAACAGGCTATAGGGCTACTGGGCATATCACTTAAAGTTAATGTGGGCCTCATTTTCTTAATCTGTAAAAGGAAAATACAAATGAGTAGAAATGGTCTACCCAACATACCTCTTCCACCAACAGACACTTCAAACAAGAATTTCTCCTTGATGGAGGATGTAAAAGGTGAAGAAAAGTCTTGGCAAACAGGTTACTCAGAAGTGGAGCCAGCCTTGAAAAAAGGCAGAAGTAGTTCCTTAATAGATACCATAATTAAGGAAAGCCAGCAGGAAACACCCAAAACCAAAATGCCAATGTACAATACACTCCTCAGTATTTTTATAATACCTGCAATTCCACAGTTAATTGTGCCCCTTCTGGGTCCTAAAGGCCTAAGGCCTTCTGGCTTCCTATACTGAATGCTAATATGACTTGGGGTCTGCATCTTAAACTAAAAATAAAAACCCCAAATGGAATTCCAAATTTAGATTAGATTCCTGAGACTGAGACTAAGAAGAAGGATGAAAGATAGGTTTCCAGAAAGTAAGGAAGGGTCTGAGTTGGTCAATGCTCCTCAAATACATAGACAATTATACCATGTGGCAACCGATGGTCATTGGCACCAATTCAGTGCCAACAGCAATCTCCAATTTGGGGTGCAATGAGGAAGGAAACTTTATTCAGTGCAGACAGCTCAACTGTGATACAGCATAGCTGTGAGGCAGCCCTGGGTTGAGGTAGCCCTGGGATGAGGTCCCTCTCCAGCAAGAGCTCTGCTCTGCCCCTCTCTGTTCCACCTGCTCTACTCCACTCTGGTCTCACAATATGTCCTCAGTGTTTCATGTTCAGTATTTTAGCTCCATCCCTGAAAACAGTCTTCAGTCTTCCATGGAAAGAAAAAGTGCACCCCACCCCTCCCTTGAGCCAGAGGAGAGCTACTTATATACACAGAAGTCCCTGCCCCTGGTCCCTGATTGGTCTGTCCTCATACAAATGAAGACTTTAAATCCTCACCATTTGACTAGTCCAAAGGGCACTGTCCTGACTGGTCAGAATAGAGCCACTCTGATTGGTCAGTGAAGATGCTGTTGGGGATATAGTTGCATGGCCCCAATTGGTTAGGGAAAGTTTATTCCTATTGGTTGAAATGTAATTTCAGAAACTCCTTTATGAAGGCTTGCTCAGATGGCAGGAACGCAGTGCAGACGGACAGTTTGGTGCAGGCCTCTCCCTAATGTGAAGTTTACATGTGAGACCCCAGTTTAGAAATGGCTGCTAGGCTCTGCTTTTAAATTTGAGCCCAGTTAGCCACCAGGAGTCCTTTATAAGTATCTTCCTTCTTAGGGTCCAAATATGTGGCTGAGAGTAGGCCTCGCTTAAAAGAAGGTTTAATTTTTGCTTTATAGTCTATTAAATTAGTCATGTCAATCTAATATCTATAGTCTTAAAATCTGAAAACTTGTCTTTTTTGTTTTGTATTATTGTTGAATACCCAAGATAAAGCATATAACACAAGAGGCACTCAATAAATATTTGTAGGCTGACTCAAGAACTCTTTCCACAGAAAAACTCAAATGGTTGCAATGACAAAATTAAGGATTTTATAGAAAAACTATAATCTACTTTGATAGCTTGGAAACAACCAACTAGAATCAAAATAAAATTCAAATTAGTAGCATTACCATAAAAATATAATCAAAGCTAGGAAAGAGCACTTTATGATTTTATACTAGGGTAGCTATTCTCAATTTGTTTATACGTCTCATTTTGCTATATGATACTGGCATAAATAGTTGCTATAGTGGTTTGTTAATGGCAGCACTCCTAATACTAGGAAGAATATCCTCTCTCACATGGGGCCTATATCTCAAATGACATGACTCAAAAGCATGAAGTGAAGGATTATATGGATAAAATGAATTTCCACTGATGTTTTTATTTGCTATAAAAGCAAGGAAAAAAGATACATACTTGATCTAAACAGGAGGAGGTTACAATGGCTTTTGGAAGAGAGACTGGTTGTTTTAAAAGGGAGGGGTTGAGAATGGTAGGATATTTTCCCTCCTATCTCTCTGTTACTCCTTTACTATCTTATTAACTAATTTCTCTTACTCTTCTGATGCTTTAATGTTCAATCGCTCTTCAACTCTCTGATTTTGACATTCTCTTCTCCCTACACCCTTTCATAGAGAATTCCTCTATATACATACTTCGTCCCACACAGTGTGGCCCAAGGGCTTACATTATGAGCAGAAAACTCCCATATGGGTGGCCCTGACTCTCCAGGTTCCAGTTCAAGACAAATTAGCACTTATAAATGATGGCATGTGAATGGCTGGCTGTTACCTCATGTTCATTTGCTAAAATTAAACTTATCTTCCTATCACAACTGAATGCCTTGTCTGATTGTGTGTGTGTGCGCGCGTGTGTGTGCACATGTGTGTCTCCCCATTAATCTACTAGCCAGCCAAGTCTGAACTTATTCTACTCCATACCAAAGCAATAATTCTGACCTACCTTGATTCTTTCTCATTACAGTTTTTTTCATGGACCATTCTGTCACTCTAGTACTCATTCCCGGACCTCTTTTAAAAAAATGAATATTTTAGAATTTTAAGTGTCTGGCTATCATCACCCTGGCAAGAAGGAAAAATTGCAGGGGTAGGGGGAGAGCTATGGACTAAATCAGTGTTTTTCAACTATATTAATTAAACCCCTAGGCTCTACAGGGGTGCCTTGGCAGCTGCCAAATCAAACTGATGCAGGACAGGACAAATTTCCCCGAGTGGGGGGAACTCAAGCTCTGCAGTGAGAGAGAAAAGAGTTCTTTGCTGAGTGCAAGAAAGAATTCAAGCACATGCCAAAGTTAGAATCGAAAGGAAAGTTTATTAGAGAAGAGAAAAAGCTAAGACAAGAGATACTAAAGACAAAAAGCCAAGACAAGAAAAAAAGCCACGAGTGTCAGAGAATCCAGTTTATGTATCATTTTTAGTTTATGTGAGTTACAGTTTAAAGACTTTTTAATTTGATGATATGGGCATACAGTGAGGAAAGATTAGAGTATGTAGCAAAAAAAGGTAAGAATATGTAGCTCGAGGCTGGAGGGAAAATATGGCGTAGGTAATAGAAGCTTTGTTCATCCCTCTTGCGACCAAATCAAAATTGCGACAGAAACACGGAGCAAACAGCAAGGAAAGATGCCTGGGGCCTAGATGAACAAGCCCTACAACTAGAGAGAGATAAAGAAATCATCCTGCAACAGGAAGAGGTAGGACAGGGCGAGGACATGAGGCTGCCCCATCCGGAGTGGCTGAGTGGGACAGAAGCTGTGGTAGCAGCAGCCAGCAGCTGCAGACACCTCTTAAAGGGACCTTATCTGCAAGCAGACTTTCATAGTGACAGACCTGCCCACTCTGAGCACCAGTGCCAGGTCAGCTGCTCGGGGGGCACCAGAGACTTAGAGTGGGACAGAATTGTCAGAGTGAGGGCCGGAGGTGAGGCTCTCTCCAGGGAAGAAATGTTGGTGGTATCTACTGATCCTCTGTTGAGCCTTCCCGCTCCCAGTATGCTGACTCAGCGCCGCCACAGATGAGATGTCATCAAACTGGATAACAGAGGTTGCTCCGCCCAGAGGATTCCTTGAAACTCTGCCTCCCCCAACATGCATCCTCACCAAAGCCACATCCTGTTGTGTCCTCAGAAAGTCAGATGCTCCTTGCTGAGCAGCACCAAGACTCACACCAGGCAGCTGGACTAAGTTTCTGGTGTAGTTTCTTGAGGCAACTACAAGCACAGTATCTGTGGATTGCTTGCTGAATCTTAACAGGTGGCACCAGAGGGGCACAGGCTGGAACTAACTCTTCTCAGGACTGTGCCACTGAACACCTACTACTACACAAGCCACACTAATAAGACTGGGAGACTTAGGAGCTTTTCTTAGTACATAGAGACAGACACAGAAAGGCAGCCAAAATGGGAAGACAAAGATTCAGAAACCATATGAGAGAACAGAAATCCAGGAATAATGGAGTCAAGCAATCTAACAGATGCGGAGTTCAAAATACTGGTTATGAAGATGATCAGTGAACTTAAGAGAAGTGTAGATGAACTCAGAACTTTTACAAAGAGATAAAAATATAAAAATGGAAATGGAAATTATAAAAGGAACCGGTCAGAAATGAAGAACACATTATCTGACATGAAGAGTATATTAGAGGGAATTAACATAGTGGATAAAGAAGAGGATTGAACCACTGATAAAGAAGATGGAGAAGCCAAGGACACTCAATCAGAATGGCAAGAAAAAAGAAGCCAAGACTATAGTATTAATTTAAGGAGCCTATGAAACTATTAAATGTAGAAATATCTGTGTCATAGGGGTATCTGAAGTAAAACAAGACATTAAAGAGCTATTTGAAGAAATAATGATGGAAAACTTCCCTTGCCTGTTAAAGGACATAGATATACAACCTCAGGAAGCTCATAGAGTCCCAAGAACCAGGAACCCAAAGGGGTTCACACCAAGACACATTATAATTAAAATGCCAAAGGTTAAATACAAAGAATCTTAAAAGCAGCAAAGAGAAAAGCAGTTAGTGATCTACAACAGAGCAGCTGATTTCTCAAAAGAAACTATGCAGGACAGAAGAGCTTAGCACAAAATCTTCAATGTGATGAAAACTCAAGATCTACAACCAAGAATACTTTATCCAGCAAAACTATCATTTAGTGTTGAAGGACAGACAAAGAGCTTCCCAGACAAAATTAAGCTAAAGGAATTTATCAACACCCAGTCAGTGTTACAGGAAATGTTGGAGAGAATTCTTTAAGAAGAAAAACATGTATAAAAAAAAAAAACAGGAATAAAAAGTGGTAATAACTATATTTCTATCAACAAGAACCTCAAATGGAAAAGAATTAAATGACCCAACCAAAAGATAGAGTGGCTGAATGAATAAGAAAACAAGCCCCCTACATATGCTGCCTACAAGAGACTCACATCAAAGTAAAAGACACACACAGACTAAAAGGAAGGTGATGGAAAAAGATATTGCCTTGATGGACCTAGAGAGTATTGTGCTGAATGAAATGGGTCGGATAGAGAACAACAAATATCGCGTGAGTTCACGTACATGTGGAATCTAAAGAACAAAATAAACAACAACAAATGCAGTAATAAATTCATAGATACAGAGAATATATTGAGGGCTACTAGATGGGAAGGAGTTGCAGGAATGGGAAAAAATGGCAAAGGAATTAGGAGGTACAAATGGATAGTTGTAGAATAGACATGGAGTTGTAGAGTGTAGCATGGAGAAGATGGTTGATAATGTAATAAATATGTAAGGAGGAAGAGAGTTACTAGATTTAGTGGGTGATCGCTTTGCTAGTTATGTAGATCTCTGATCACTAGGCTGTACAATTGAAACCAGTATATTAATGTATGTCAACTATAATCAGAAAAAAAATCTCATTGAACTGTATAATGTAAATACAAGCAACTAATTGTCTGTTATATTTCAATAAAGTCAGAAAATAAAATCTTTTAAAAAAAAAAAAAAAGAGTGCCCGAATAGATAAGAAAACCAGACCCTTACATATGCTGCCTACAAGAGACTCGCTACAGATCGAAAGACACACATAGACTGAAAGTGCAGGGATGGAAAAAGTTATTTCATAAAAATGGAAACAAACAAACAAAAAGCTGGGGCGGCAATACTTATACCAGATAAAATAGACTTTAAAACAAAGACTATAACAAGAGAGTAAGAAGGACCCAGTTATTCCACTTCTGGGTATTTATCCAAAGAAACCCAAAACACTCCTTCAAAGGGACATGTGAATTTATATGTTCATTGCAGCATTACTACAATAGTCAAGATATAGAGGCAACCTTGGTGTTCATCAATAGATGAATGGACGAAAAAGAAGAGGTACATATATACGATAGAATATTATTCAGCCAAAAAAATAAAAAGAATGAAATCTTACCATCTGTAGCAACATGGATGGACCTAGAGGGTATTGTCCTGAGTTGAATAAGTCAGACAGAGAAAGACAAATGCCATATGATTTCACTTACATGCAAAATCTAAAGAGCAAAATAAACAAAACAGAAACATACTCATAGATACAGAGAATATTTTGATGATTGCCGGATGGAGGAGGGTTTGGGGCAGGGAAAGGGATTAAAAAGTACAAATTAGTAGCTACAAAATAATTATGGGGATGCAAAGTATGCCATAAGGAATATAGTCAAAAATGTTGTAATAATTATGTATGGTGTCAGATGGGTACTAGATTTATCAGGGTGATCACTTTGTAAATTAAATAAATTCCTAATCACTATGTTGTACACCTGAAACTAATATAATATTGTATGCCAATAGTAATTTAAAAATTAAAAAAATATTTAAAAAAAAAAAAAAGAATACATAGTGTGAAAGGTCTGCTGGCAATTCCCAGCTTTAATCCTTAGGTTCCCAATGGTTTTAGCTATAGCGTATGAATGATTTTATTTTGCATAGGGCACCACTTTAATGATGCTGTTTTCCTGTTTTTCCTTCACAGTTTGGGGAAATGTTTTGTTAGCAATCCAGTAGAAATCTTTCTTTCTTCTGCAGGTTTCCTCTGGTCTGGCTGTAGAGCTGATGAGCATATTATAGTCTCTGAATATAGCTTGATTTAACATTTTAGTTCTCTTGCCTCCTTCCTACATTAAAACAATAAAAGACAGAGTATTGCTCCAGTCTTCTTCTCTCACAGCAGCTCCACTGTTATCTGTTTTATATGTGAATTCCAACTATGTTCTCATCTGGAAAAATAAAACATATCATTACCTTAAGGAAAAAAAGTTCCAAATCTACTATTACGTCTTTTTAAGGTCTTTCTTAACTCTAAAATACAAATCTTATGGAATCTAGTAATATAACTAATAAGATAGTACTAAAGAAATTCCTAGTCGAGGTATATATACTACTTTAGATCAATTCTGGCTTTGATGACTTGAAGGGTTTGAATGAATTTAGGGTAAAAATACGGGAGGAGATTGTAATATCTTTTAAAAGTCCATAGCATCTATGATGAAGTAGGGGAATGTCTCTAAGACAACACACTTTCTGAAGTTTGTAGAATTCCAGCCTTCTTCCCAAACCGAAGCACTTTTTGACGATATGTTTTCCATAGCCCACCTGTGTTTAAATAGAGACTATATGAAAAGAGGGCTCCTATAGTCCATGGAGATTTGAACTTTGGGGGGGCTTTTTCTTTCTTTCATGCATCTTTTCTTTCTTTCATGCAACAGTAAACAAATAGCATTTAACATGTGTTCCACCAAAGAGTAAAACCAGTTGGTTTGGCCTTCAAGGTGTCGGAGATGAAATGTGGTACAATGAGCTCTGATTACTTAGGTATAGACACTGGCTCCTAAGAGAAACCAGGCAGAAAGAGTGCCTCAGAGCCACATTTCATGCAATAGGACACCAGACAATTGATTTTTCTCTTCAATTATGGTCACCGATTTAGCATTTATATACCAGATTAACTCTGAGTATGGGAATTCACTTCTCCAGTCTTATTATAATTCTTGTCTATACATGAAGATTTTATGCTTGATGGCTCAGAGCTAGTTTGAGCACTTAAAATGTGGCTAGTCTGAATTAAAATCCTCTGTAAGTATTGCACAATACTGAATTTTGAAGACTTAGTGAGAAAATATATAAACTATCTCTAATACAACTGTATTGATTAAATGTTGACTTAATGTTTTAGATATATTAGTTTAAATAAAATGTATTATTAAAATTAGTTTTATTTGTTTATTTTTACTTTTTTATTTTGGCTACTAGAAATTTAAAATTATATGTGGTTCACATAGTTTAGACTCTAGAGGCACTTTGGTATACTGAAAGTACATAAGATGTAGTGTCAGGAAAACCTAAATCAGTTTCTGGTTTTACCACTCCTTGAGGTCAGTCACTTAGCACAAATTCCAACTTTCCTATTGACCTATATGTTATTATATCTCTCTGGGCCTCAAGTTTCCTCATCACTAAAATGAATCATGCAACTTAACTTATAAAGGTTTATGAAAATCAAATAAGTTAGTAAATGCAAAGAACAACACCTGTCACATTATAAACACCATATAACTATTATCATATCTCTAAACTTATTTGTTTTATTATACTTAAAGGAGAATGATATTTCATAGGATGATGTTAGAATCCAATGAAATAATATACTCAAAATTAATTTATAAACCATAAAAACTAGGTAAATATTAGTAACTATTCAGCTTTAAAAGTCAGTAAATCTATGCAACCTTGACAGTCACTACAAAGTTTAAGTCTTCCAGAGTAAATATGAGTTTATCTTTTATACTCCTTTACTCTGGAGCATGAGTAGGTTGATCTGCTGTGCATATTTTATATCCCATTACAGATTATATTCAGAATGACTTTTTAGTAAATAGTCAAAAAGCTTGGGAGCGATGCCAACCTCACTCTCAAAGTTGTGTATATACTAAGCACTTAACTCGTTCTTTCAATAATTTTGATACTGCATAATTTTTAAGTTGATTTGGGGCTTTTTAGAAGTTTTAGAAGTATTGACACATCTTGTGAGAAAAAAAATTTCAGCTATAATTGATAGTACAGCTCCTGAGGGGAAAAAAAGAATATTCTTCAATTTATTTTAAAAGTACTTGGAGATTTATTAGGAGAAATAATTAGAAAAGAAAAAGCATTTAATTCTTGGTTACAATGATTTTTTAAATGAAATAATTTACCCATATATCCCACTAACAATTGCTGAGTGCCCATTATGTGCCAGGCACTATCCTTGATGCCAGGGACACAAGTGTGATCAACATAAACAGAACTCTTGCCTTCATGTAGTTATGCGGTATTAAAATTACTATTTTATATTTAAATATTGAGGATATGTGTATATACTCAAATTAGAGAGTGACGTTGGCATGGATTAATTCTGAGCTTCTTTGATTTTTTACTAAAACACCATTATGAACATAGTCTGAACAGGATCAAATATTCAGTCCATCTCTTCAAATGTCAATTTATGTATGATCTTTGATAGTAGTAAGACTCATCATGATATCCCAGAATCTCACCTATTCAATGCCAGTTGGCACAAAAGAACAAACCATTTATAGAGTGGATTACAAGTACATTACATACAAAAGTGCATTCCTGATATTTTAACAAAGTGCCAAGGATTTTTGTGCTTAATTCTTATTAGAATTTATGGGACTTAATAATGCATAAATTTAAAAAAAAGATTCTTACATGGAAAGTGAAATTTGAAGAGTTCTGAGATGAAAGTGTGCATTTTACATATATTTTTGATAAGACACTTTTAAAGTTAAGTTTTCAAACTGTTTAGGTGTTAACACAGGGAGCCAATTAAGCATGTGCTGACTTGGTTTCATGAAGACTGAATGTTGAAAAGGATGCACGATGCAGTGGAAAACACTCCCCGGGCTGGGAATCTACAGACCAACTAGGTTTTAGTCCCTGACTCAAGAACTTATAAATTTTGGGGGTACAGTAGGACCAATCTATGTGGAAGTGTTTTATGTAATGCTAAGCAGTAAATACACCTAGACCTGCATATAGGACATATGTGATCTAGTGAATACCTAATTGATAAGAGAATTATAATTTTATATAATGGAGCTGTTTTAATTAACTAGCATATTTACTACTAAAGAAATGCAAGAGATCCATGGTTCTCTTGGAAGAAACCTTTTAGTAGAGACCTGGAACTTAAAAAGACATGTAGTTGTCAAGGGATTTAATACAAGTAGAACAAAATGACAGCAGTCCTGGAACTGCACACCACAACAACATAGAGACGGGAGGAGACACTAACTAAAACTTTCATAAATGTCCACATTAAGAATTCTGACAGGAAAAATTACCTGGATGCCTAACACCAGTCTATATCCCTTCCAGCTTACCTAGACAACTGCTTGCCCAAACAACTAGCATCTAGTTCTAAAAATGTTAGAATCGTATCTCTATTCTACAGTTTTAATTGGGATTAAGTGATATGAAATTCATAGTCAAAAAATATTTCAAATATTGGAACTCTTGGCATAGGACCATTTCCATTTCTACCTCTTAAGTCTGTTTCCCTGCCCACCTCTATGCAGCAAAGTGACATTCAAAGAGATGATGGGTAATAGCTCGAAGTACAGATTATAGAGTTTATTTGGTGAGACTCACATTTTTCATAATTCATGCATGAACAATATTCTTTATATCCCATGGAAAGGATAAATGACCCATTAATGATAGCCATGCCAGAAAACACCTGCTATAAATCACATACCAATTGCCAATACACGATGCCGTGATTCTGGATCAGTTAAAGGGGAACGGTAATCCTGACTAAGTTCCATGTGTTGAAATTATGTACACTCAGCCCCAGTCATTACCATCTTCTGAAAGCGAGCTGCTATTCTACTTTATGTTTTTGGAAGCATTGTTCTATGCTCTCCTTGTTCCAGAGATTACAAACTCTATCATCAGCTCTGGCCTTTGTTCAAGTTAAGAGGACTCAAAGAGTGATTTCACTAGTAGCTTTTTTACTGTATTCATTTAATAAAATAAATCAGTACTACTTTATATAAGAATTTCTTATATTCAGCTCTAATTTATGCCTAGTAAAGAAGGGAAAGGAATATCTTCTAAAAAGAAGACAAAGAAAATGCAAGAAAAGATAATCCTTATTTTTACCTGAGTATATCCTTGTGAAGTCTTTTTCTGAGTAGCTAACTGTTCATCCCCTTTCAGTTACTGTTCATCCCTTTTTTTGTCTGTTCTATAGATAATTATTAATAATCTATAGGAAAAATTAGAATAGAGATCTTCATTTAAAATTTTCTTTCTATATTATTGAGGTGTTTTTTTGTTTGTTTGTTTGTTTGTTTTACCTCTGTTGATAAATCAAGTTTAATTTTGTTTTCAGAATACACCGCACTTTTGGCTATTAAAAAAATTAATGATCATAAATCCAAAGCCAGATAAAAGCTGCAGATATTTTGTCATGTATTTAAGCAGCAGGTTAAGAGCTCAATGGATAAAATATCTGCTCTTGGCTTGTAATTCACATGAGTTAAAATGGTTTAAAATTACGGAGTACCAAGGCAAGTAAGGAATCAAGTAAATGCTAATGTAATAATGTTAAGAAGCAAACAAAATTCCACAAATCCAGAGTAAATCTTTGGTCAAGAAAACTTTCATTTATAATACAAATAATCATTCTAACCTTATTAAGTTAAGAAAAACATAGAGTTCAATTGGAGCCTGTCACTGGTTTTTTTCTTCTTCTTTTTGTATATCCTCTTCACAGTGCTTAGTTCAGCAACCTTTACGTAGTAGGTTTATAAATCATCCATTCAACAAAAATATTTGGAGTGCTCTCTACATGCCAGTTTCTGTTTGGGTAGCAGGGAGAACAGGGCAAAATAAAACAATGTCTAAACTCTTCATAGGATCATATTCTAGTGAAGACTACTACATTTGCTAAATGAATAATAAATCCTTTTTAATGTAACATTAGGTGGATATTATCACACTTTTATTTTAATCAAATGTTAACCAAATTAAAGTGGTACCCATATTTAGCAGGTATGGAAATTTTGCTTATGTCTTTGTTTTCCAAAGGTATTACTCTGTAAAGAGAAAATTATAAAGTTTTAAAAATTAAGAGAAATGAAAGGGAAAAGGCTAATTAGAAAATCAAAACACACTGCTAGATAATAAATATGGGAAGCTCTTAAATTAGTGTCTAAGATAAAATTCTTTACTTTCAGCCATGTTTTAATTATGTCCACGAAAGCTTAAATAACTGTAATCTGTTCATATTATCATATAACTGGGCGCTTATAATAATGGCCTTAATGCACTGTAAGATTTAGGTAACCTCTGAATAATCAAGGAAAAAATGCCTTGTATTTCTTGAGTTTTAAAAATTATATTGCATTTTTATTTCATGAAAATTTTTGGTACATGTAAGATATGTATGACTCTCCATTAACCTGAATATTAAATTAAACTTCCCACCTCTTAATTACTAACACTTACTTTGCCTCCCCTTCCCTCCCAACGCACACATACCTACACACACACACCACTCACTCTCACACCACACCCACATGGGTCATTTTTATCTTTTTTATGTTTGAGACTAACTTCATCTGAAAAGAGAGAGAGAGAGAGAGAGAGAGAGACAAAGGGGAATGAGACAATTTAGAAATTTAGAATATTTTAACAGACCAAGGGCTTCTAATCAAACTCTAAAGTTTTACCATGTATTAGTAGGGAAACTTGCATTTGCTCTCCTCATTCAAAGGATCACATTTAAATAATGCGTAATAGAAGACGAGTTATAAAGACTTCCAGAAAAAGAAGGTTTGTTGTATTTATTTTATAACTATCGCTTTGTTCATACAACATCAAGAGAATTCATTAAAGCCTTCATCACTGTGACAAGTGTTGTTATTAGTAGTAAATAGTTTCTTAGCCTGACTTTATAAATCTTTAAGCCTGTGTCCCTCCCTTGTTAATTCCTTGCTGTCTGACTTACTCTGAAAATGCTCTCTCAAAGGTTAAGAGCTCAATGGATAAAATCAAGCATTTCACATTCAATATATCTAAAATTAATGCATTACCTTTCTCACTTAACAGTTCTTCTCTGCTAATGATTTCCTCATTACTTGGTCCAATGATATTTTCTCATCCTTTTTAATCTACTGGATACAAGCTGCACTGATGACCACTCCCTCCTTGAAATTCTCTTCTCCTTCATAAACCTATGACATTGGTGTTCCTCCTTCCTTTCGGTTCGTTCTGTCTCCAGTTCTTCCATATTACTTTCCGTTTCTGAAATGCACGTACTCTTAGTTTGTTTGTTTTTTTTTCTTCAGTTTGTCCAGAGGGAGAGGAATGTGCATGTTTGTTCTTTTATTTAACCTCAACCTTCTTCTCTCTCAACAATCTCTCCCTTGGCAATGTCACCCAATAGTTACTCAAACTCCCCATCACCAATAGGTGCTTCCTGAATTTGGGCTCTTTACTTCCAAATACATACAAGACATAAACATTTGAATATTCCACCAGCATTTTACATTCAATATATCTAAAATTAATGCATTACCTTTCTCACTTAACAGTTCTCTCTTTTTCAACTTTTGCTATCTCTGGTTAATGGTATCTCCTTCCTCCCAGTTAGCCAAGCTTCAAACCTGAGCCAGTTCTTGCTCCTCAATCTCCTTTGTTTTCCTTATCTAACTACTTGATTTAAAAAAATATGGCTTCTATCTTCTTTTAACAATCAGATCTGCCTCCTTTGTTTCTGTTCATTTCACTCCTTCCACTTCTACCAGTTCAGGCTTTTCCTACATTGACACGTCAGCATGTACACTAGTTCTATCTCTTGATTTTTCATTTCTTGCAAGATCTAGCACAGTGATTCCTACAGAGTAGGACCTCAACAAATGATTGTTAAATAAATTAAATAAAGAAATAAGTTTTAAAGTTCTCAAAGAGAAGGAAATTATCAGCATGAAGGTCAGCAAAGGCGAATTGCTAAGTTCTTAAAAGCCTGGATCTTAAATTGAGAAGGAAGGTCTTAGAGATGTTAGCTTTAAAATTAAAAATAAATTATATTAACACTTTGAAACCTGTTTTGACAGAATAGCAAGAACAATCTGACAAATCTTTGGAAAGAAGCATACCAGATTCTTAATTTTTTGGCCAGGACATGGAAGCAACTGAAGTGTCCTACGACAGATGATTGGCTAAAGAAGCTGTGGTACATATATACAATGGAATATTACTCAGCCATAAGAAGAGATGAAATACAGCCATTTTCAACAACATGGATGGACCTCGAGATAATCATGCTAAGGGAAATAAGCCTCACAGAAAAAGTTGAAAATCACATGATATCACTTACATGTGAGATATAAATCTAAAAGCAACAAAGGAACAGGACAAACAAACAGAGACTCATGGACATGGACTATAGACTAGTGGTTACCAGAGGGTAGGGGGTGGGGGAGGAAAGGGGAGGTAGATAGGGTAAAGGGGGCCAAATATATGGTAGCTGAAGGAAACTAGACTTGGGTGGTAAACACACAATAGAATATACAGATGTTAAATTATAATGTACACCTGAAAATTATATAATTGTATTAATCAATGTTACCCCAATAATTAATTTTTAAAAAGCCTAAAATAAATAATAAACACTGCAGACATTAACATAGACAAAAAAATAAAATAAAAACTCATTACAATTCTGAAGAAATCCCAGTGTTTGAGATGTTCAAACTAGTTATTCTTAACTCTGGAGGCATGATTTTTAAAAATCGGTGGTAGTTCTTTAGGTCTAGAGTATTCTTTCACCATTCTGTCCCTCAAGCAAATGGAGTACAAAGTCCAGGAAACTTTCAGTTACTTAAATGTTACTGTGAAAAAAGGTCACTTTTTGCCACAGACGAGATGAAAATGTTATCAAAATATAAAAGTGTAATCTCCCTTTCTATTTGGTCACTTATTCCAGGTTAGTGAACTTTTTTAAATAATCTATTAGAAATTGTTTTTGTGCAAAAGTTCTGGATGAGAGCCTTTTTTACCAAGATAGCTTCCAAATGTTTTAAGAAGTCTCTTTTTTATATATAACTTCAGATTTTGGTAAGAGTTGGGAATATCAAAGATACGTATTTTTAAAGTTTTAATGACAAACTTTAAGTTTTTCTTAGAACGCTTTATCCTAGCCTATTATTCTCTGAATTTGCCACAGATTGTTTACATCCTGACATACATTTTCACGTAATCAATGCATAATACAAAAATATTCATTTGACCATCATGAGGCTGTGCATCATTTGAAAAAAATCTGAAATATCCTATTAATTTTTATATGATAATTGCTATTTAAAATAAAATTGTATATATTCATTATAAGAACAAAATTAAGCAAATTACATCAGTCTTCCTAATCTACTAATCAACATAGTAAATGTGACATGCCAAGAACTTGAAAACTTCTAGAATTCTTCAAACCCAGGGTATATAGTATTTTGCCATTGTTTGCTTTGTCCCACTACTCTTAATGTGATAATTTTTCTAGGTTTGGAGATATAAGGAATCAAAAAAAATAGCTAATATAAAACAAAGTTATGAACATTTTGAAGCAATAATTTTACATTTGAGAACTTGCAAATGATATGAAATTTTTGTCAGTTATTAAATATATTTTTGAAAATCTCTGTTGGTGGAAGATGCAGACTTTAATGTTTTCTCCAGTAGAGTTAATGAACTAAATGGAAAATGTCTCATTAAATTTTTGAGCCCCTTTGTGAGGCAAGAAAATGACATTCTCATCTATCAGCGGGGAAACTGAAGACCTAGTATATGTAACTGTACTTATTTGCTAAGGAAAATAATAGCTTTAATATACTCTGAGATGTGGATATGAAAGAATATTACATACACACATATCCCCTCCCTTATTTTTAAAGACTCAATACCTGATTCTTAAAGTATATTTAAACCCTTGGATCTTGGCCCTCTACCTTTTGGCAGAATAAATTATTGTCTTGTGACCTGGCAGTGCAGTCACCTTTTAACTTACTTTTAAAAAGCTTTTGCCTAGTCCATACAACATAAGATCTGGCCAATCATGAATCTTCAGCAAGCTTATTTAGGTCTCTTATTCCGTAAATTTTTAAACTACAAAAATTCAGGAAATAACTCTTTGCAAAGTACATCGAGACACTAAATGGGAGATTAAAAAATAACAACAACAAATTAAATTGATTTGTAGTTCCATAAATGACATTTCACTTAGAAAGTGTAAACCATCATATAGTTTTGATCTCCTCAATATTTGTTTGCAAAAAAGTGGAATATTTCACTTGAATGGAAATGCCCTCAAGTTACTCCTATACTACTGTAGGATTAATTTTTCTAGGTTAATGGAATGCCAGAGTTAGGTGCTTTACATGTAGTTCTTTTTAAAAAATCATATTTTTTAATGAATTTAGGATATCCCAAACAAATTAGGGAAATGTAACATCATTTCAGTATTACCAACAAAGAGCTTTGTGTAATAGCTCTGACATCATAACAGTGAAGTATTCATTTTTAAGCTTTAAACAGAGAAAGGCTTTACCTTGGTATGGCCAATAGAAACACGATATGTAAATTAACCCATATTTTCTGTATTCTAATTGGCTTGAGTTCTCTTTAAGTTCCTACCCAGCAATGAAGTATTTTATTGCCAAATAAAGATCAAATTATTACTGTAGAGATCAAATTATTACTGTATAGAAGATCTTTATTTTTTGTTTCATTAACGGATTATTATAAAGCAATAAGCATGCCGGAGGAGAAGCAGATGTTTTACATTGGGAATTAATGAAAGCACGTCTGCTCATTTTTTGGAGATAGGGAGTTAAAATCTTATACCACCCCCGCAAACAAAACTCTTCCAAAATGGTAAAATAAGGAAATATATGATTCCACAGGCATCCCTAAGCACCCAGGTGTCAGGCTATGTGGTATGCTGTGGTATCCTCGGACCTTTTGGACTGGTGTAAGTTTTGTGAATTCGTTGTATTCCTAGTATTTTTTCTTCCGGAATAACAAGGGAGGGACAAGGAGGAATCACACACACAACTGCTTTGATATCACCAATCTATTGGTCAGCTTTACTTGCAAGAAGGAAAAAGAAAGGCTGTTGTTTGGTGAGGTGGTATGCAAGGAATAGTTATTTAAAATGTTTGTAGATTCTTAAGTCATATTCGTTAAGGTAGAACGGATCTAAATAATTTTGCAGTTGTTCTCAGACTTAGCTTCTCCTTAACGCATAGTTGCGTGCATTCGAGAATAGATGACTAACAAAAACAGGGTTGCCCTAACCTATTTCCCTTCTTCTCCAATGACAATATTTTTCTTGACTGTGCTTCTTCCCTTCTTCCTTCCTCTCTCTCTCTCTTCCCCCTCCCTCCCCTTCCCTCCTTCCTTCATGTTCTTTATCTTCACCCAACAGCCAACACAGTCAGCTGGCGAAATTATTAAAAAAA